>NC_141007.1:16259501-16279501 GCF_052327205.1 Somniosus microcephalus
CCCTCTACTAAGGGAAAAAGTTCCTTTCTATCCATCCTATCTATGCCCCTCATAATTTTGTACACCTCAATCAGGTCCCCCCTCAGCCTTCTCTGCTCTAAAGAAAACAACCCCAGCCTGTCCAGTCTCTCTTCATAGCTGAAGCGCTCCAGCCCAGGTAACATCCTGATGAATCTCCTCTGCACCCTCTCCAATGCAATCACATCCTTCCTATAGTGTGGCGACCAGAACTGCACACAGTATTCCAGCTGTGGCCTAACTAGTCTTTTGTACAGCTCCATCATAACCTCCCTGCTCTTATATTCTATGCCTCGGCTAATGAAGGCAAGTATCCCATATGCCTTTTTAACCACCTTATCTACCTGTCCTGCTGCCTTCAGGGATCTATGTACATGCACACCAAGGTCCCTTTGATCCTCTGTCCTTCCTAGGGTCCGACCATTCATTGTGTATTCCCTTGCCTTGTTAGTCCTCCCAAATGCATCACCTCCCACTTTTCAGGGTTAAATTCCATTTGCCACTGATCTGCCCATCTGACCAACCTGTCTATATCGTCCTGTAGCCTAAGGCTTCCCTCTTCACTATTTACCACTCCACCAATTTTCGTGTCATCTGCGAACTTACTGATCATATCTCCTACATTCATATCTAAATCATTAATGTACACTACAAACAGCAAAGGACCCAGCACTGATCCCTGCGGCACACCACTGGACACAGGCTTCCAGTCACAAAAACAACCTTCGACCATCACCCTCTGCCTCCTGCCACTAAGCCAATTTTGAATCCAATGTGCCAAATTGCCCTGGATCCCATGGGCTCTTACCTTCTTGACCAGTCGCCCATGCGGGACTTTGTCAAAAGCCTTACTGAAGTCCATGTAGACTACATCAACTGAACTACCCTCATCCACACACCTAGTCACCCCCTCAAAAAATTCAATCAAATTGGTTAGACATGATCTCCCCCTGACAAAGCCATGCTGACTATCCTTGATTAATCCTTGCCTCTCCAAGTGGAGACTAATTCTGTCCCTTAGAATTTTTTCCAATAATTTCCCTGGCCACTGATGTTAAGCTCACTGGCCTGTAATTCCCTGGTTTATCCCTACTCCCTTCTTGAATAATGGTACTATGTTAGCTGTCCTCCAGTCCTCTGGCACCTCCCCTGTGGCCAGAGCAGTTCTGAAAATTTGTGTCAGAGCCCCTGCAGTCTCCTCCCTTGCCTCACACAGCAGCCTGGGATACATCTCATCTGGGCCTGGGGATTTATCCACTTTTAAGCCCGCTAAAACCGCTAGTACCTCCTCCCTCTCAATGCTAATTTGTTCAAGTATATCACAATTTCCCTGCCAGATTTCTATGCCTACATCGTCCTTCTCCATATTTCTCATCTACATGCTGCCCCTCGGCCACATCATCTGAAAACACAGCATCAGTTTCCACGTGTACACTGATGACTCCCAGCTCTACCTCACCACCACTTCTCTCGACACTCCACTAGCTTTAAATTGTCAGACTGCTTGTCTGACATCAGTACTGGATCAGCAGAAATTACCTCCAACTAAATATTGGGAAGACCGAAGCCATTGGGCTGGATTTAGTGGGGTGTCAGTGGGCACGATCGGCGGTGGGTCAGGTGGGAAAGTGTTTTTTCCCCAGTGGGTCAGGACCTCGCTGTGAACCCGCCTCCACTCGCCTTTCCCCGATGTCGAGTCTGTCAGCGCTGAACAGACCCAACCCAAGTCAGGTCATTAGTGGCTTGTTTAGAGCCACATAAGAATGAATTTCAGCTCAGCTTCTGCATTGAACAGCTGGCCCACGGGCTCCACGCTGGTCATGCCACCACATCTGTCAAGCTGAGGCAGGAGTTCAGTGGCCTTTGAATCAGCTGTTGAGTTGACAGCTTCAAATGTACAGTAAAAGTTTCCAACTTACAGAGATATCTTCCCTTAGCCCCAAACCCTTCCTCACTGCATTTTCACAACAGATTCAACATGCTGCAAGTCTTTCCCATATTACAACAGTGACTCCACTTCAAAAAGTACTTCATTGGCTGTAAAGCACCTTGAGACGTCCGGTGGTCATGAAAGGCGCTATATAAATCTAAGCCTTTCTTTCCAAAAATACAATCCTGTCCTGTTAAGTGCTGATGATTCAAGCCTCGGGATTTCTAATGAGCGATTTTTGATTGGAGTGGGGAGGGAGGAGAAGCTGCATGGAGCGATCCCAAAGACTGGGGATGTTAAACTGTGCTTTAGGGGGTCAGGGGAGTTCCCTGACAGGGGAAGGAAGTATTAGAAAGGTGGAGGGTGTTGTTCTCAATAAGAATTTGGGATATGTGACCTTCAGACTGTTTGCCACAAGACTCTGCTGGAAATTACATCCCAAAATGAGCACAGGAACTCAAATTCAAGTAACAAACCCAGCACAAGATGTCAGAAAGACCCACATCCAGAATGAAGAGCGTCACTTGATTATCTACCCGAGGGAGGGAGAGGGAGAGAGGGAGAGGGGGAGAGAGAGAGGGAGAGAGAGAGACAGAGAGAGAGAGGTAGAGAGGGAGCGAGAGGGAGAGAGGGAGAGGGAGTGAGCGAGAGAGAGAGAAAGGGAGAGAGGGAGAGGGAAGAGGGAGGGGGAGTGAGAGAGAGAGAGGGAGAGGGAGAGAGAGAGGGAGAGGGAGAGGGGGAGAGAGAGAAGGAGAGAGAGGGAGAAGGAGAGAGAGAGAGTGTGAGGTAGAGAGGTAGAGAGGGGGAGAAGGAGAGAGAGGGGGAGAGGGAGAGGGAGTGAGCGAGAGAGAGAAAAGGAGAGAGGGAGGGGGGAGTGAGAGAGAGAGAGAGAAAGAGAGAGAGAGGGAGAGGGAGAGGGAGAGAGAGAGGGGGAGAGAGAGAGGGGGAGAGAGAGGAGAGAGAGGGAGAAGGAGAGAGAGAGTGTGAGGTAGAGAGGTGGAGGGAGCGGGAGCGAGAGAGAGAGAAAAGGAGAGAGAGAGGGAGAGGGAAGAGAGGGAGGGGGAGTGAGAGGGGGAGAGAGGGAGAGGGAGAGAGAGAGGGAGAGGGAGAGGGAGTGAGCAAGAGAGGGAAAGGGAGCGGGAGCGAGAGAGAGAGAAAAGGAGAGAGAGAGGGAGAGGGAAGAGAGGGAGGGTGAGTGAGAGGGGGAGAGAGAGAGAGGGAGAGGGAGAGAGAGAGGGAGAGAGAGAGAGTGTGAGGTAGAGAGGTAGAGAGGGGGAGAAGGAGAGAGAGGGGGAGAGGGAGAGGGAGTGAGCGAGAGAGAGAAAAGGAGAGAGGGAGGGGGAGTGAGAGAGAGAGAGAGAAAGAGAGAGAGAGGGAGAGGGAGAGGGAGAGAGAGAGGGGGAGAGAGAGAGGGGGAGAGAGAGAAGGAGAGAGGGAGAAGGAGAGAGAGAGGGAGAGAGAGAGGGAGAGAGAAAGAGAGAGTGAGAGAGAGGGGGAAAGTGAGAGAGCAAGAGAGAGAGAATGAGAGACAGAGAGAGAGGGAAGAGATGGAGGGGGAGTGAGAGAGAGGGAGAGGGAGAGAGAGAGAGAGAAGGAGAGAGGGAGAGAGAGAGAGAGGGGGGAGGGAGAGAAGGAGAGAGAGGGAGAAGAGAGAGAGAGGGAGCGGGAGAGAGAGGGGGAGAGAGAGGGACCCGGCTACCAAGAGAGGACAGGATATGCTCTCACTGCAGTCAGGGAGTGGTGGAGACAGAGATGCACTTCCTCACAGCTTGTAGAAAATATCAGGGCATAAGGAAGAATTTCTACCCAAAATTCGCAAAAATATGCCCGGATTTCAGAAATTTGAATGACGACCAAAAACTCCCATACCTACTAGGGGAAGAGAGAAATTGTATAACACTAGCGGCACACTATGTTACAGCTTGCCATAAACAGAGGGACAACCACTAAATATAAGAAAAGAGTATATATAAATTATATGAAAGTATATTTATACACTCAGGGATATATCTGTTTATACACTGTATGGATAGATCTGTATTTTTGTGAACAAACATGAATGTTTTTCGATGCTTTGGCAACATAAGATGTAACTTGTCATGCCAATAAAGCAATTTGAATTGAATTGAGAGGGAGAGAGAGAAGGGGAGAAGAGAATGAGAGAGAGGGAGATAGGGAGATGGAGAGGGATGGAAGAGAGAGAGAGATTGGGAGAGAGAGGGGGAAGAGAGAGATAGGTGAGCGAGAGAAGGGGAGAGAGAGAGAGGCGGAGAGAGAGAGGGCGGAGAGAGAGAAGGGGAGAGAGAGAGAGAGAGGGAGAGAGAAGGGGAGAGAGAGAGATTGGGAGAGAGAGGGGGAAGAGAGAGATAGGTGAGCGAGAGAAGGGGAGAGAGAGAGAGGCGGAGAGAGAGAGGGCAGAGAGAGAGAAGGGGAGAGAGAGAGAGAGAGGGAGAGAGAAGGGGAGAGAGAGGGAGAGGGAGCGAGAGAGAGAGGGGGAGAGAGAGAAGGGGAGAGAGAGAGAGAGGGAGAGGGAGCGAGAGAGAGAGGGGAGAGAGAGAGAAGGGGAGAGAGAGAGAGGGACAGAGGGAGAGGGAGAGAGAGGGGGAGAGAAAGAAGGGGAGAGAGAGGGGGTAGAGAAAGAATGGGAGCGGGGGAGAGAGAGAAGGGGAGAGAGAGAGTAGGGGAGAGCGAGAGTGGGAGAGAGAGAGAGGGAGAGGAAGAGAGCAGGAGAGAGAGAAAGGGAAAAGAGAGTGAGAGAGAGGGAGAGAGAGAGACAGAGAGAGGAGAGAGAGATGGAAGAGAGAGACAGATTGGGAGAGAGGGAGAGCGAAGAGAGAGGGGTGAGAGAGTGAGAGAGAGGGACAGAGAAGGGGAGAGAGAGGGAGAGGGAGCGAGAGAGAGGGGGAGAGAGAGAGAAAGGGAGAGAGAGAGGGAGGGAGAGAGGGAGAGAGAATGAGGAGGGAGAGACGGAAGGGGAGAGAGAGAGGGGAGAGAGAGAAGGGTAGAGAGAGAGAGAAGGGGAGAGAGAGAGAGAGAGAGAGGGGGAGAGAGAGGGATTCAGTGATGGTAATGCCGTTAAATGTCATGGGGCGGTGGTTAGATTTTCGCTTTTTGGAGCTAGTCATTGTCTGGCATTTGTGTGGCATGAATGTTACCTGCCAATTATCAGCCCAAGCCTGAATGTCGTCCAGGTCTTGCTGCATGTGGGCATGGACTGCTTCATTATCTGAGGAGTTGTGAATGGCGCTGAACACTGTGCAGTCATCAGCGAACATCCCCACTTCTATCCTTATGCTGGAGGGAAGATCATTGATGAAGCAGCTGAAGATGGTTGGGCCTAGGACACTGCCCTGAGGAACTCCTGCAGTGATGTCCTGGGGCTGTGATGATTGAACTTCAATCACCACACATCTTCCTTTGTGCTCGGTATGACTCCAGCCAGTGGAGAGTTCCCCCCCCCCCCCCGTCCCCCCCGCCCTCACCTGATTCCCATTGACTTCAGTTTTACTCGAGCTCCTTGATGCCAGACTCGGTCAAATGCTGCCTTGATGTCAAGGGCAGTCACTCTCACCTCACCTCTGGAATTCAGCTCTTTTGTCCATGTTTGGACCAAGGTTGTAATGAGGTCTGGAGCCAAGTGGTCCTGGTGGAACCCAAACTGGACATCAGTGAGCAGGTTATTGGTGAGTAAGTGCCGCTTGATAGCACTGTCGATGACACCTTCCATCACTTTGCTGATGATTGAGAGTAGACTGATGGGGTGGTAATTGGCCGGATTGGATTTGTCCTGCTTTTTGTGGACAGGACATACCTGGGCAGTTTTCCACATTGTCGGATAGATGCCAGTGTTGTAGCTGTACTGGAACAGCTTGGCTAGAGGCACAGCTAGTTCTGGAGCACAAGTCTTCAACACGACAGCCGGGTGTTGTCGGGGCCCACAGCTTTTGCTGTATCCAGTGCACTCAGCCATTTCTTGATATCATGTGGAGTGAATCAAATTGGCTGAAGACTGACTTCTGTGACAGTGGGGACCTCAGAAGGAGGCCAATATGAATCATCCACTCGGCACTTCTGGCTGAAGATGGTTGCAAACGCTTCAGCCTTGTCTTTTGCACTCACGTGCTGGGCTCCACCATCATTGAGGATGGGGATATTCATGGAGCCTCTTCCTCCCGTTAGTTGATTAATGATCCACCACCATTCACGACTGGATGTGGCAGGACTGCAGAGCTTTGATCTGATCCGTTGATTGTGGGATGGCTTAGCTCTGTCTAGAGCATGCTGCTTCTGGTTTTTAGCATGCATGTAGTCCTGTGTTGCAGCTTCCCCAGGTTGGCACCGCATTTTTAGGTACGCCTGGTGCTGCTCCTGGCATGCTCTTCCACACTCCTTATTGAACCAGGGTTGGCCCCCTGGCTTGATGGTAATGGTAGAGTGAGGGATATGCTGGGTCATGAGGTTATAGATTGCGGTGGAATACAATTCTGCTACTGCTGATGGCCCACAGCGCCTCATGGATGCCCAGTTTTGAGCTTCTAGATCTGTTCTAAATCTATCCCATTTAGCACGGTGGAGGGTGTCCTCAGTGTGAAGATGGGACTTCGTCTCCACAGTGGTCACTGCTACCAATGCCTTCATTGACAAAGCATCTGCGACAGGTAGATTGGTGAGGACGAAGTCAAGTAGGTGGTTCCCTCATGTTGGTTCTCTCACCCCCTGTCGCCGGCCCAGACTGGCAGCTATGTCCTTCAGGACTCGGCCAGCTCGGTCAGTAGTGGTGCTACCGAGCCACTCTTGGTGATGGACATTGAAGTCCCCCACCCAGAGTGCATTCTGTGCCCTTGCTATTCTCAGTGCTTCTTCCAAGTGGTGTTCAACATGGAGCAGTACTGATTCATCAGCTGAGGGAGGGCGGTAGGTGGTAAGCAGCAGGAGGTTTAATTGCCCATGCTCAACCTGAAACCAAGAGACTTCATGGGGTCCGGAGTCAATGTTGAGGACTCCCAGAGTCACTCCTTCCCGACTGTATACCACTGTGCTGCCACCCCAGTGGGTCTGTCCTGCCGGTGAGACAGGACATACCCAGGGATGGTGATGGAGCAATTTGGGACATTGGTTGAAAGGTGTGATTCTGTGAGTATGACTATGTCAGGCTGTTGCTTGACTAGTCTGTGGGACAGCTCTCCCAATTTGGCACAAGTCCCCAGATATTGGTGAGGAGGACGTTGCAGGGTCGGCTGGGCTGGGTGTGCCGATTTTGTGTCCGTAGCCACATGACAATGGAATGTAAATTCGTTGAGAATTTTGGAATATTTCTTTAAATGTCAGCCACTGCTTATCTACCTTTTAATCTAATCTCCCAATCTACCTTAGTCAGCTCATCACTCATACCTATGAAATTGGCTTTATTTAATTTTAAGATTCTTCGGGGGAGAAATTGGGTGGAGCCGCAAACGGGGCGCCAAGCTCGCCTGGGTGCCAGATTTTGCGCTGCGATCGGAGCAGCAGCAATCGCCGGAAATTCAGCTTGAGCACCCCAAGAGGGACACGGGGCGAGGCTCGAGGCGCTCCGCGTCCCTCTTAGGGCGCTGAAACTGAATATCGCAGCGCAACGTGCCGCACACCACACGCTGCAGCACGGCACGCTGCGGTACTGCAGGTCTTCCTCCCATTCTTAAGGGGGAGGGGCCTGAACCAGCGCGATGAGCGATCGCGAGTGCCAGCAAAAGAGCCCGGCACCGAGGAGAAGTGCCGGGCTCTTGGAAAACAGCCGGCAATGCCGCGGGGGGAGAACAGGAGGCCGGGGACAGAGGTGCTGGCAGGCGGCCGCTGAAAAAAATGGCCGCCCCGCACCTCCACCTTAATTTGCGCCACTGCCGCCACAGGTAGGCCCCGTGAACCGGGCATGATTAGCGAGCGGCGCTACAGAGGCGGTCGCTGCCAAATATCACGATTGGGGTGGTAGCGGGGCGCTGCGCACACCGATGATGCCATTAGCGCCCCAGCTAAATATCGCGAGAGGCGTGGCCAGTGGCGCTAAAGCCACTGGGTGCCCTCTTTAGGCGCTAACCGATGGCGCAGCCCACCGAATTTCTCCCCCTTCGTATTTTAGTATTTTACTCTCAAACTTAACCTGAAATTCTTTCATATTATGATTACTCTTCCCCAGACCATTCTTTAGTATGAGATTACTAATTAACCCTATCTCATTACACAATAAAAGATCTAAAACAGCCTGTTCCCTGGTTGGTTCCATGATGTATTGTTTGAGGAAACTGCCTTGAATACATTCCATGAACTCGTCCTCCAGGTTAGCTTTGCCAATTAGATTTGTCCAGTCTATATGAAGATTAAAGTCCCCCACGATTATTGCATTACCTTTGTTACAAATTCTCTGTTCTTCTTCAAATGGTGTCATGGGGTCTTGTACATCTACCTGAGAAGGCAGACAGAGCTTCGGTTTAAAATCTACCTAATACATCAGGCAGGGCATCGGTTTAACATTTACCTGAGCAGACCGGGACTCAGTTTAACATTTTTGTCATAAAAACCAACGTGAATCACTAATTGTCTGACAGGGAAGGGAATCGATCATCACCACCCGGCCGAGTCCACAGGAAACTCCAGGTAACTACGTAGCAGACTCCCAATTCCCTCCTGAGAATGAATTTTTAACAACGTTGACTGGGGTACAAAACTGTTGGACTTATAACCTGGTGCTGTGTAACTTCTTACATTTGTCCACCCCAGTCCAACACCGGCATCTCCACACCATGGCTACTATCGACACCACAAACTGTCGGCTCAAAGTGGAGAGGATCTCCAAGAAGATCACGCATATCGACACAGACATCAAATTTCTACAGAGATGCAAGAAAGCAGACAAGATCCCAAAAGGACTACAGATCACGAACCCACTCAAGTCAACCTACAACACAGACTACGCTGAGAGACTCTGCTGTCGTACCTCTCGCACACTCCTCAACCATCTCGTACACCAGCTCTACAGCAGACGCCGCAACCTCAAAACCGAGATAGAGTCCATGTTCTCAGCCTGTGCTCAGGACACAGCAGACCAGCTACAAGACACCGCCAAACAGACGAGGCAACGGAACTACACTGCCTACATGCACACCAAGAACAGAAAGCTTGAGAAACTCAGCATCACCACCAGCGGCAACCAAGCCTCCCCCGGTACCATGGTTGAAACCACAGGGAAGTCCATCGTCAACTTGTCCGACCACACCCTTCAACCAGACAAAATTGAAGTTCTCAGCCGAGGGCTCAATTTCTGCCCCACCACCAAAATGGACCCGATCGGTCTCGCGGCAGACACAGAGGAACTCATCAGGAGAATGAGGCTTCGGGAATTCTTCCACAAATCCCAAATGTCAGCAGCGAACCCAATGAGACAACCAATGATTGGAACAGCAGACAGAGGGATCCGCACTGCAGCAACCGAAGAAGAAAGAGTCAAATTGGACCCCTCCGGAGGGTCGCTGCCCTAAGCTTGACATGTATGCTCAAGCTGTCAGGAGATGCATCAACGCCAGATTCATCAGCCGCACTCACAAGACAGTCCAGAATGTCACCTGAGCACAACGCAACGCCATCCACACTCTCAAGACTAACTGCAACATTTGTCATCAAACCAGCAGACAAAGGAGGAGCCATCGTCATCACAGAATCACAGAAACCCCACAGTGCAGATAGAGGCCATTTCGGCCCATCGAGCCTGCACCGACACATATCCCACCCGATCCCCGTAACCCCTACACCAACACATATCCCACCCTATCCCCACGTATTTAATCCCCCCAACACTAAGGGTCAATTTATCATAGCCAATCAACCTAACCCGCACATCTTTGGACTGTGGGAGGAAACCGGAGCACCCGGAGGAAACCCACGCAAACACGGGGAGAATGTGCAAACTCCACACAGACAGTCGCCCGAGGCCATATAGAACAGAACGGACTATTGCAGAGAAGCATACCGACAACTGGACAACCAGGAACACTACAGACAGTTACCCGCAGATCCGACCAAAGAACACACCCGCCAACTCAACAGACTGATCAAGACCTTCGATCCAGACCTTCAAAGCATCCTACGCACTCTCATCCCACGTACTCCCCACGTGGGAGACTTCTACTGCCTCCCAAGGATACACAAAGCCAACACACCCGGACGTCCTATCGTATCAGGCAATGGAACCCTGTGTGAGAACCTCGCTGGATATGTCGAGGGCATCCTGAAACCCATCGTACAGGGAACCCCAGCTTCTGTCGTGACACTACAGACTTCTTACAGAACTCAGCACCCACGGACCAGTTGAGCCAGGAACACTCCTCGCCACGATGGACGTCTCGGCACTCTACACCAGTATCCCCCACGATGACGGCATCGCTGCGACAGCCTCAGTACTCAGCACCAACAACAGCCAATCTCCAGACGCCATCCTACAAATCATCCGCTTCATCCTTGACCACAATGTCTTCACCTTCGACAACCAGTTCTTTACCCAAACAGACGGAACAGCCATGGGGACCAAATTCGCACCCCAATACACCAACATCTTCATGCACAAGTTCGAGCAAGACTTCTTCGCTGCACAGGACCTCCAACCAACACTATACACCAGATACATCGACGACATTTTCTTCCTATGGACCCACGGCGAAGAATCACTGAAAAGACTACACGATAACATCAACAAGTTCCATCCCTCCATCAAACTCACCATGGACTACTCCTCAGAATCGGTTTCATTCTTGGACATACGAATCTCCATCAAAGACGGACACCTCAGCACTTCACTCTATTGCAAGCCCACGGACAACCTCAGGATGCTCCACTTCTCCAGCTTCCACGCTAACCACGTTAAAGAAGCCATCCCCTATGGACAAGCCCTGCAAATACACAGGATCTGCTCAGACGAGGAGGAAGGCGATGGGCACCTACAGACACTGAAAGACGCCCTCGTAAGAACGGGATATGACGCTCGACTCGTCGATCGACAGTTCCGATGGGCCACAGCAAAAAATCGCATAGACATCCTCAGAAGACAAACACGGGACACAACCAACAGAGTACCCTTTGTTGTCCAGCACTTCCCCGGAGCGGAGAAACTACGCCATGTTCTTCGCAGCCTTCAACATGTCATTGATGATGACGAACACCTCGCTAAGGCCATCCCCACGCCTCCACTACTCACCTTCAAACAGCCGCCTAACCTCAAACAGACCATCGTTCACAGCAAATGACCCAGCTTTCAGGAGAACAGCGACCACGACACCACACAACCCTGCCACGGCAACTTCTGCAAGACATGCCAGATCATCAACACAGATACCATCATCACACATGAGGACACCACCCACCGGGTACATGGTACATACTCATGTGACTTGGCCAACGTTGTCTACCTCATACATTGCAGGAAAGGATGCCCCGGAGCATGGTACATCGGCGAGACCATGCAGACACTGCGACAACGGATGAATGGACAACAATCGCCAGGCAGGAGTGTTCCCTCCCAGTCGGGGAACACTTCAGCAGTCAAGGACATTCAGCCTCTGATCTTCGGGTAAGCATTCTCCAAGGCGGCCTTTGAGACACACGACAACGCAAAATCGTAGAGCAGAAACTGATAACCAAGTTCCGCACTCATGAGGACGGCCTCAACCGGGATCTTGGGTTCATGTCACACTACATGTAACCCCACCTGACGTAGGGTCATCCAGACTCGAGTTGTTGTTGGCTTGTTCTCTCTACACAGATGCGGCCGGACCTGCTGTGATTTCCAGCAAAAAAAAAAGTTTTTTTGTCTGTTTTTTGTTTTTCATACAGACCCCAGCATCTGCAACATTTGACCACTTGTGACCCCACCTCATTGTTCTTTGATGTAATGTTTTCCTGACTGACCTGTTTGGTCACCATTCACACCTTTGATTGCTGTGATTATCTCTCTGCCGAGGTGTGACAAATGGCAGTTAGAAAGATTACCTGTAATCATCTGGCATTATTCTCTGACTATATAAGCTGTGTCTTTATGCATCTCTCCACTTCACCTGATGAAGGAGCAGCGCTCCGAAAGCTTGTGATTTCAAATAAAACTGTTGGACTATAACCTGGTGTTGTGTGACTTCTTACAGGGGTACAAAAAGAAATATCACACTGGTACAGCATGGGTTAATCTTCTGTATCTGAATTAAGGCAAGTTATTGCAATTGTGTATAGATAGCTTTACTCTGTATCTAGCCCGTGCTGTAGCTGCCCTGGGAGTGTTTGATGGGACAGTGTAGAGGGAGCTTTACTCTGTATCTAACCCGTGCTGTACCTGCCCTGGAGTGTTTGCTGGGACAGTGTAGAGGGAGCTTTACTCTGTATCTAACCCGTGCTGTACCTGCCCTGGGAGAGTTTGATGGGGCAGTGTAGGGGGAGCTTTACTCTGAATCTAACCTGTGCTGTACCTGCCCTGGGAGTGTTTGCTGGGACAGTGTAAAGGGAGCTTTACTCTGTATCTAACCCGTGCTGTACCTGCCCTGGGAGAGTTTGATGGGACAGTGTAGGGGGAGCTTTACTCTGAATCTAACCTGTGCTGTACCTGCCCTGGGAGTGTTTGCTGGGACAGTGTAGAGGGAGCTTTACTCTGTATCTAACCCGTGCTGTACCGGCCCTGGGAGTGTTTGATGGGACAGTGCAGAGGGAGCTTTACTCTGTATCTAACCCGTGCTGTACCTGCCCTGGGAGTGTTTGATGGGACAGTGTAGGGGGAGCTTTACTCTGTAGCTAACCCGTGCTGTACCGGCCCTGGGTGTGTTTGATGGGATTGTGTAGAGGGAGCTTTACTCTGTATCTAACCCATGCTATACCTGACCAGGTGTGTTCGATGTGGGCACTGACATGCCTCACCTGAATATGTGTGTGATTCACCCTTTTGTGCTGATGTTTGTATGTTGTCGTCTCCTGATAGACACTTGTACACTCGTCAGCTGCAATCTCTGGATATTGATCAAGAATGTGACCCTGACTGACATTTCTCTCCTTCCTATCCTGGGGCCAACTGTAGCTCTCCAACTGCAACCCAGGCTGACGAGAAACAAGAGATTGAGATTCTTAATACTTGCCACTTTACGTCAGACAGAGGTCAAGATACTGGAAAAAGTGACAGAGTGAGATGATAAACCCTTCCACTCCCCCTGCCCCTCCCTCAGGCTGGTCAAACATATTTTCTTGTTCAATTCAAAGACGGTTGATTATAGAAATGTACAAGTATTTAGTGTCATCTAATGCTCTGTGGGTAGCACTCTTGCCTCTGTATCAGAAGGTTGAGGGTTCAAGTCACACTCTGGAGGCTTGAGCACAAAAATCTAGGCTGACACTTCAGTGCAGTACTGAGGGAGTGCTGCACTGTCAGAGGTGCCCTCTTTTGGATGAGGTGTTAAACTGAGGCCCTGCTCTCTCAGGTGGATGTAAAAGATCCCATGGCACTACTTTGAAGAAAAGCAGGGGAGTTATCCCCGGTGCCCTGGCCAATATTTATCCCTCAATCAACATCACTAAAACAGATGATCACATTGCTCTTTGTGGGAGCTTGCTGTGCACAAACTGGCTGCTGCGTTTCCTATATTACAACAGTGACTACACTTCAAAGGTACTTTATTGGCTGTAAAGTGCTTTGGGATGACCAGTGGTTGTGAAAGGCGCTATGTAAAGGCGCTCTTTAAGTAGGAAACTGAGAACACACAGGTGCACATAAAGGCCAGTCACTGCTCTGTCAGGTCTCTCACACTCGAACACTGGGCTAGCAGCTTTCCTTCGACATGTCACTGACAGGCCATTCTGCTCTAGTTAATATTTGTTAGAGCAAAATTAAATAAGAAATAAAAGGTAAAGGAATAGATTGATGTGCTGGTTTATTAAATGCCTCTCACCAGCGCCTGAAGAGGGCACTCAGTGGCTTTAGCGCCACTGGCCACACCTCCTGCAATATTTAGCGGGGTGCTAATGGCGGCGTTAGCCTGTAGTGCTGCGCCGCCACCGATGACGTCATCGGTGTGCGCAGCGCCCGCTACCGCCCCGATCGCAATATTTGGTCGCACCCGCCTCTGTAATGCCGGTCGCAAATCGCGCCCGGTTCACAGGGCCTACCTGTGGCGGTAGTGGCGCAAATTAAGGTGGAGGTGCGGGGCGGCCATTTTTTCGGTGGCCGCCTGCCAGCACCTCCATCCCCGGCCTCCTGATCCCTCCCCACCGGGCAGTGCCGGCTGTGTCCCGAGAGCCCGGCACTTCTCCTCGGTGCCGGGCTCTTTTGCCGGCACTCGCGATCGGTCATCGTGCTGGTGCAGGCCCGTCCCCCTTAAGAAGGGGAGGAAGGCCTGCAGTGCCACAGCGCGCCATGCCGCAGGGTGTGGCGCTGCGGCACGTTGCGCTGCGATATTCAGTTTGAGCGCCCCAAGATGGACGCGGGGCGCCTCGAGCAGCGCCCCACGTCCCTCTTGGGGCGCTCAAACTGAATTTCCGGCGGGCGCAACGGCTCCGTTCGCAGTGGTAATTCCGGCGCCCAGGCGAGCTTGGCGCCCCGTTTGGGGCTCCACCGAATTTCTAGGCCAGAGTGTTATTTTTAAATCCTGTATTCTGGGTATATTTTCACCAAGCAAAGTAACTCCAGAATAATCCAGGTGCAATTGTAAATCCAGGAGTTAACTGGGGTTAACGCACATATCCAATTACAGAATCATAGATCACCAGCAGGGGGCTGGGGTTTTTCTATAACTCACCTTCATAAATAATTCATCACTCTTTAGGTCCTACACTGAATGAACTCTTGCAATTTAATGTGATGTCAACACAGCAGGATGGAGGTTTTTTCATTAAATATTGAAAATGCACATGTGATGAAATATTCCATTCATCACTGCCTGTGACTGTGGTCGGTTTCAGTGTCATTTCCCTTTCCCCAGTCCTCATTGTATTGTTTATTGGAATGTGCTGGAATGTGCTGTGTGTGTAGGGCTCCGCCCATACCTGGCCCCTTTTGTAAGCTAGCTCAGTCTGGCCTCAGTCTCCAGAAGGAAGATACCTCTCTCTCTTACGTGTTACTTTCTAAGTTAATAAAAGCCTTGTTTTGTTTCGCTAACATCGAGTCTCGGAATTATTGAGGCACATCAATTTTATTAACTTATTTTTCAACACTATGGATCAACTCCTGAAACCCGAACGTTTGGATTTGGATCAACATGCTCCGGACGCATCAGCACGCTTCGGACACTGGTTTGAGTGTATGGAATTCTTCCTGGACAATTCCGCAGCCGTCAAAGACGCTACGGACGCTGCGAGGATGAGACTCGGAATTCTGCGGAATTGGGTAAGCCACCGGGTTTACCCCCTCATCCAAGATGCCGATACGTACCTGGCCGCCTGCGACATCTTAAAGGCGCATTACCAGCAGCCTACGAATGAGGTGTATGCTAGGCATCTGCTCGCTACTCGCGCACAGCGACCTGGGGAATCGGTGGAGGAGTTCCTAAGCACCCTGAAAATGCTTGGCAAAGACTGCAAGTGCCGAGATGTAAAAGCCGCAGTGTACACTGACGAGCTTGTTCGCGATGCCTTTATCACAGGCCTCAGCTCCACTTACATCCGGCAAAGACTGCTGGAAAAAACGGGGTTGGACCTGAAACAGGCTGCGGACACCGCGCGATCCCTGGATGTGGCCCAGAGAAACTTGGACGCCTACTCTTCAGCCCGCGCCGTCCACGCCGCCACGTGTGCACCGAGGGCGCCGCCATCTTGGAAGGCATCTTCCCCGCCCGGCAGCCCGACACCGGCGGGGCCCCGCTCTCCCCCCAGAAGCCCTACGACAGCCACGACGCATCAGGGACCCAACTGCTACTTCTGCGGGCAGCCAAAACACACCAGAAACCTGTGCCCGACGAAAGGCACCACCTGCTTTAAGTGCGGTAAGAAGGGGCACTTCGGGAAGGTGTGCAGAGGGAACCCCGCCGGAAAACCAACCACCGGAAAACCCGCCACCGCCGCGTGTGCGCTGTGGGAGCGGCCATCTTGGACGCCATCTTGCCCGACCTCGTGGGGTCCGCCATCTTATGAGCAGACAGCGTGGACGCCATCTTGTATCGATCAGGGCCCTACAGTGGCATCGGTCACAGTGGACCAGACCAGGCCGCACCCGCTATCCAAATCAATGGTGGACATCGAGGTAAACGGGTGCCGGGTTAAATGTTTAATTGACAGTGGAAGCACGGAGAGTTTTATCCACCCTGAACTGGCACAGCAACTCTCCCTAAAGGTGGTCCCTGCTCAGGGTACCATCTCTATGGCTGATAAAACCCAGACATCGACCATTCTGGGTTACTGCACGGTACAATTGGGCGTTAACGGAACTGTACACGATAATTTTAAAGTATTAATCATGAAGAACCTATGTGCGAGCGTGATCTTGGGCCTGGATTTCCAGTGCAACCGCCAAAGCATCACGCTCAAGTACGGTGGGTCCCAGCCGCCCCTCACAGTGTGCGGTCTGGCTACCCTGAAGGTAAAGCCGCCTTCGCTATTCGCGAACCTTACCCCTAACTGCCGGCCAATAGCGACCAAAAGCAGGAGGTACAGCTGGGAGGACAGGCGGTTTATCGCGACCGAGGTAGACAGGCTCCTGAAAGAGCGCATTATTGAACGCAGCAACAGCCCGTGGCGCGCCCAAGTGGTAGTGGTAAGGGGTAGCGAGAAGAAACGGATGGTGATCGACTATAGTCAAACGATCAACAGGTACACCCAACTAGACGCCTACCCGCTACCCCGCATATCAGAAATGGTGAACCAAATCGCCCAATACCGGGTGTTCTCCACCATCGACCTCAAGTCAGCGTACCACCAGCTCCCTATCAGACCAGAGGACCGCCCGTACACCGCCTTCGAGGCGAATGGACGCCTCTACCAATTCCTCAGAGTCCCCTTTGGGGTGACGAATGGGGTCTCGGTTTTTCAGAGGGAGATGGACCGCATGGTCGATGACCACCACTTGCAGGCAACCTTCCCCTACCTCGACAACGTCACCATCTGTGGCCACAATCAGCAGGATCACGACTCGAACCTCGAGAGGTTCCTGGAAACCGCACAAAAACTCAACCTCACCTACAACGAGGACAAGTGCGTTTTCAACACCACGCGCCTCTGCATACTAGGCAGCGTGGTGGAGAATGGGGAAATCGGACCAGACCCCGACCGATTGTGCCCCCTACGGGAGCTGCCCCTGCCCAACACTCCCAAAGCCCTGAAAAGGTGCCTGGGGTTATTTTCTTATTATTCCCAATGGGTCCCCAACTACTCCGACAAAGCCCGCCCCCTCTTGAAAGCATCCTCTTTTCCGCTCTCTGCTGAGGCCCACGCCGCCTTCAAAAGCATTAAGCAGGATATTGAGCGGGCCACGCTACAGGCAGTGGACGAGAACACTCCATTTCAAGTGGAAAGTGATGCGTCTGACTTCGCCTTGGCGGCCACCCTCAACCAGGCGGGGCGGCCCGTAGCTTTCTTCTCGAGGACCCTCCAAGGGCCCGAGATCAGACCCTCCTCCATGGAAAAGGAGGCCCAAGCCATCGTGGAGGCAGTGCGCCACTGGCGCCACTACCTAGCCGGCAAACGCTTCACCCTACTTACCGACCAGCGGTCGGTAGCGTTTATGTTCAATAATAAACAGAGGGGGAAGATTAAAAATGATAAGATTCTTAGGTGGCGGATCGAGCTCTCCACCTTCGAGTACGACATCATTTACCGGCCAGGGGCCCTTAACGAATCCCCTGATGCCCTCTCACGAGGGATGTGTGCCAGCGCCACCGGGGATCGGCTACAGACCCTCCACAACGACCTCTGCCACCCAGGGGTCACGCGGCTGTTCCACTTCATAAAGTCCCGTAACTTACCCTACTCGATTGAGGAAGTTCGGTCTCTGACCAGGAACTGCCGCACTTTCGCTGAGTGCAAGCCTCGGTTCTACCACCCAGATAGAGCCCACTTAATCAAAGCTACACGGCCCTTTGAGCGGCTCAGCTTAGATTTCAAGGGCCCCCTCCCGTCCGTCGACCGCAATGTTTACTTCCTGAACATTGTGGACGAATACTCCCGGTTCCCATTCGCCTTCCCCTGCCCAGACATGACCAGCGCCACGGTCATTAAATGCCTCAACAGCCTGTTCTGCCTGTTCGGTATGCCGAGCTACATCCATACGGATAGGGGGGCGTCCTTCATGAGTGAAGAGCTACGCCAGTACATGCTGTCCAAGGGGATCGCCACGAGCCGTACCACCAGCTACAACCCCCGGGGTAACGGCCAAGTGGAGCGAGAGAACGGGACAGTATGGAAAGCAGTCACTCTAGCTCTAAGGACCAAGGGCCTCCCTATCTCCCGCTGGCAGGAAGTCCTCTCGGATGTGCTCCATTCGATACGGTCGCTATTGTGTACGGCCACTAATGCCACGCCTCATGAACGAATGTTTGTCTTTCCCCGGAAATCCACCTCAGGCGTATCCATGCCATCATGGCTCTCCACCCCAGGTCCGGTACTCGTGCGAAGGCATGTGAGGGGCCACAAGATGGCCCCTCTCGTGGAGCCAGTACACCTACTCCACGCCAACCCCCAATACGCATATGTCCGGCACGCCGACGGAAGGGAGGACACCGTGTCCATAAAAGACGTCGCCCCAGCCGGCATCGACAACAACCACGGCAATAGCAGCAACAACGATCACAACAACTCTTACCCACCCACTACTCTTTCATCACCCCCGGAAGAACATCGACCAACGGCACCCCCACCAACTACCCCTTCAACAACCCTGGCGGCACCCCCGGCAGAGACCCAGGAGACTACCGGGGACACCCAGCCGACACCCGTGGCACCACAACAGCCACGTCGGCCGCAGAGGACTATCAAACCCCCGAACAGACTAAATCTATAGAAGGGGTGAATGTGATGAAATATTCCATTCATCACTGCCTGTGACTGTGGTCGGTTTCAGTGTCATTTCCTTTCCCCCAGTCCTCATTGTATTGTTTATTGGAATGTGCTGGAATGTGCTGTGTGTGTAGGGCTCTGCCCATACCTGGCCCCTTTTGTAAGCTAGCTCAGTCTGGCCTCAGTCTCCAGAAGGAAGATACCTCTCTCTCTTATGTGTTACTTTCTAAGTTAATAAAAGCCTTGTTTTGTTTCGCTAACATCGAGTCTCGGAATTATTGAGGCACATCAGCACAGCTCTCTCAAATGACTGGGTTATTAAAGGCACTGTGTAATTAAACCACACAGGTCGTTAGTTCTCAGCTTCAGGTCCCTGGCCCCTGCTGAGCGAGCTGGTATTAGGGACGTTACAATTGGCTTCAGTGGTCTGGCCTACGGGTGGGAATTGGCCAGGGTTCCTTCTCTAAATGATCCAGTGATTCGCTGCTGGAAAGTGTCAGGATCAGGCTCAGCAGTCATGGCCCTTCACGGTCAACTGACCTGTTGGCACTGGCCATAAGGGCCAAGCGCTGGAAGGACACCGGCTCTGTATCCCAGCAAAAGCAACATGGAGAGGAGGGGAAAGGAGTGGAGGGGAGAGAAGAGGAGGGGGGGAGGGGAAGAGACAAGAGGAGGGGGGGTGGAGATGACGGGAGGGAAGGGGAGGGGAGGGGAGGGGAGGGGAGGAGAGGAAGAACATAAGAACGTAAGAACATAAGAAATAGGTGGTTGGTAAAATTTTAGAGTCCATTATTAAGGAGACAGTAACGGGACATTTGGATAAACATAATTTAATAGGACAAACTCAGCATGGTTTCATGAAGGGGAAGTCATGTTTGACAAATTTACTTGAGTTCTTTGAGGAAGTAACATACAGGGTGGATAAAGGGGAACTAGTGGACGTAGTGTATTTAGACTTCCAAAAGGCATTTGACAAGGTGCCACACAAGAGATTATTGCTCAAGATAAAAAATCATGGGATTGGGGGTAATATTCTGGCGTGGTTGGAGGGTTGGCTCTCTAACAGAAAACAGAGAGTTGG
>NC_141007.1:16282001-16720480 GCF_052327205.1 Somniosus microcephalus
TTCTATTGAAAAACATCATGGCGGGAGTTTGGTTTGTAACCACATGTGTTGCATTCCTGTATGCAAACAAGAAGTTATCTACCTTATGTTGTAGATTTATGTCTTCATTACCCATGGCCTTTATGGCCTTCTTGAAGGTCTGGACAAACCTTTCAGCTAATCCATTGGTGGCGGGATGGTATGGGGCGGACGTGTAGTGCTTAACCCCATTGTTTTTTAAGAACTTCCTGAATTCTTTGAATTCTTCGGACACAAATTGCGGTCCATTATCAGAACAGATCTGTTCAGGCAGCCCATTCCTGGCAAATATGGTCCTTAATACTGTGATGGTTTTTTCCGTGGTGGTGGAGGACATCTTTATTACCTCCAGCCACTTGGAGTGTGCATCAACCGCGATTAAGAACATTGAGTCCATAAATGGACCAGCAAAGTCGATGTGCACCCTTTGCCATGGAGCTGAGGGCCACTCCCATGGATGTAGAGGGGCTTGTGGTGGAGCGTTTTGGACCTTCTGGCATCCTAGGCAGCTCTTGGTCATTTCTTCGATGTCTCCATCGATACCTGGCCACCATACAAACGCCCTGGCTAGGTTCTTCATTTTCACTCCACCCAGATGCCCCTCGTGAAGCTCCTTTAGCACTTTATCCTGGAGTTTGGGTGGAATCACCACTCTGGATCCACACATCAAGGTTCCTCGGCACACTGACAGCTGTTCTCTTCTTTGCGAGAATGCTGGCAACAGTGGTTCGCCATGTGCTGGCCATCCCTTCACCGTTAAATCGTAGACTCGTGAGAGAGTCGGGTCATTTCTCGTTTCCATTTCAATGGTAGAATTTGTTACTGGTAGACATTCTACTATGGTTGAGTGGAACATCTCCACTGGGTCCACTGTAGGTGCCTCTTCTACCATTGGCAACGGTAGGCACGATAAACCGTCAGCATTCCCATGCTGTTTTGATCCTTTGTATTCTATGTCATATTGGTGTGCCCCTAGGAAAAGGGACCACCTCTGTAGCCTTTGCGCTGTCATAATGGGAACGCCCTTTTTAGGGTTGAATATGGAGACGAGGGGTTGATGGTCAGTCAACAAGGTAAATTTTTGTCCGTGTAGGTAATGGTTGAATTTCTTCACTCCCCACAGCAGGCTGAGTGCTTCCCTGTCGATCTGGGCATAGTTACGCTCAGCTGAGTTCAATGAGCGTGACGCAAAAGCTATCGGCCACTCCGAGCCATCAGGGAATCTATGTGATAATACCGCTCCTACGCCGTAAGGGGATGCATCGCACGCCAGTCTGATTGGCAGTGATGGGTTGTAATGAGCCAACACTTCCTTGGACGTGATCAAGCCTTTGCATTTATGGAAGGCACGTTTACAGTCTTCGCTCCATTTCCAAATTACTCCCATTTGTAGCAGTGCGTTAAGAGGGTGCAGAACAGTTGACAAGTTCGGTAAAAATTTATGATAGTAATTTATCAATCCCAGGAATGACCTTAATTGTGAGACATTTTCAGGTGCTGGGGCTTTTATGACCGCTTCAATTTTTTCAGGTGACTTATGCAACCCTTCTTCGTTAGTTATATGGCCACAATATGTTATTTGTTTCTGGAAAAATTCGCACTTGGGGCGATTTGCTCGTAGGCCCCGTTCTCTCAGCCTAGTGAGCACCTGCTCCAAATTGGCATGGTGCTCGTTGTCGTTTTCTCCTGTTACAAGGATGTCGTCTAGGTAGCATTGAGTCCCCGGAATCCCTTGCAGGACTTGCTCCATAGCTCTTTGCCAGATAGCTGGAGCTGATGCTATTCCGAAAACCAGTCGATTGTACTGGTACAGGCCTTTGTGTGTGTTTATCGTGAGATACTTTTTAGAGGCCTCCTCAACCTCCATCTGTAGATATGCCTGTGCCAAGTCAACTTTGGTGAAACGTTTCCCTCCGGATAGTGAGGCGAAAATATCTTCTATCCTTGGAAGAGGATACTGTATCGTGTGAAGGATCGGGTTTACAGTCACCTTGAAGTCCCCACAGATGCGAATTTTCCTCTGTTCTTCAGATTTATCATTATTCAACGTTTTCTTCATGACCGGGATGATGGGTGTTGCCCACTCGCTCCAATCTACCTTGGATAACACGCCTGCTTTTTCCAAATTCTCCAGCTCTGCCTCGACTGCTGGACGAATTGCGTATGGCACCGGCCTTGCCTTAAAAAACTTGGGAATTGCCGCATCTTCCACTTTTATTGAGGCGGTGATGCCTTTCAAGGTTCCTAGTTCCTGTTGAAACACTTCTTTGGCGTTAGCCAAGATGTCTTTTAATCGTTCAGGTATGACATCGTCATCATTTTTTTCTTACTGGTCACCGTCAGTGCCTGAATGGAGTGCCAGTCTAAACGTATCTTCCTGATCCATTCACGTCCCAACAACGGTGGACCACCATCTTGCAGAACGTATAAATACAACTTCTGTATTTCCTTGCCGTTGTATACAACAGGCACCTTTATTTTCCCTCTGGGGTATACTTTCTGCCCCGTATATGTCTTCAAGATAATGGATGTGTCTTTCAAAGGTATATGCGGAAATAGCCGCTCGTAATCCCATCGACTTATGACGGTCAGAGCTGATCCTGTATCTAGCTCCATTTTAATTGGGGACCCCGCTATCGTGAGGGTAACCCAAATGGTCTGGTAATCTTCTTTGGCAATTACATTATGTAATTTGAGACAGCTTAGTCTCTTGTTTCCGGAGTCGCTATCACTCTTCTGGTCTTCGGAGCTACTGTCTGTCATCATTTCTACCTTTCTGTACTTTTCCATATTGATTTTTTTTCTGTCAGTGGATTTTTTGTTTCCAGATCGGCATACACGTGCAATGTGTCCCATCTTTCCGCATTGCCTGCATGCTTTGTCCTTGAACCAACAGTCCCTCTGGTCATGGGTGGATCTGCCGCAGCGATAACATCTCTCGAAACCCCGTGTCATTTCATGGGTGCCGAAGTCCTGTGGCTTTTGCTGTATCTCTGCAGCTCCTCTTGCTGCTGCTTCGTATGATACAGCCACACTGAAAACCTTGTCCAATGTCAAATCTTTCTCAGAAAGTAGCCTTTTCTGTGTTCCTTCACGTAGGAGACCGCAGACGAATTTGTCTCGTAGAAAATCTGCCAGTCCTGCCCCGAATTGGCAGTGCTTTGACAGCTTTCTTAATTCGGTGAGGTAATCAGCGTTACTTTCATTCTTGTGCTGATTCCTCCTGAAGAATTTGAATCGTTCCGCAATCAGCAGCGGTGTTGGGTTTAAGTGCTCCTGTAGGGTATCAACAATCTCCTTAAAATTCTTGTCCATCGGTTTGGCTGGAGTGATTAAGTTTCGTAACAGCCCGTATGTCCTTGCGCCCATCAGATTTAGAAGTACCGATGCCTTTTTATCACCCTCTACTTCATTCGCTGTGCAATATACCTCCACTCTTTCCACATATGTGGTCCAATCCTCTATATCACTATCGAAAGCAGTAATATTGCCAGTCTTAGGCATCTTGAAAATCAAAAATGGCGCCTC
Source organism: Somniosus microcephalus (assembly GCF_052327205.1). Taxonomy (NCBI): domain Eukaryota; kingdom Metazoa; phylum Chordata; class Chondrichthyes; order Squaliformes; family Somniosidae; genus Somniosus; species Somniosus microcephalus. Next base: position 16,285,548 of record NC_141007.1, read on the forward strand.
CCGCGCTTTCCTGACGCTGCCGCTGCTGACAACGCTGTTCTCCGTGGTTTTTTATTTACACAGATATTTTTAATAGTTGGAGATTCGTTCCCGCCGGACTCTCTGGGACTTTTCCCTCCCTCTGCTTGGTCCGAATGCCGACCTGCTTTGCAGCGCCGGCCGTCTCCCGAGTGCTCCACTCTCCGTCTCTGTTTGCCTCCGCCTTCCGACTCGCTGCTCGGCCCCGCTGCAGAGCCACCCAATCGAGCCCCAGCCCGCCGCCCAGGAAGGATTAGTGCAGTCCCTGCCACCAGCCCGGCTAGCTGGTGAAACCACAGCTTTTTTTTCTTTTTTTTTTTCTTTGACCTTCGTCTGAGGAATCGATCTCCTTGGGGTGCTGCCGAATTGCAGGTAAGTCCGTTTCCAATTCGTCGCCACTGTTGTATCCGTGTGTTAATGGAGACACGGAATGCAGGAGTTGGTTTAACAGGTGTTTACTGAAAAAGTCTGGAGGTGAACTAAAAGATACAAGACGCTATACAGGCTTATATACCCGAGTGGTCACTACCGGTGTTACAGTACACAGGGGCTCTTAAAGGTACATACACTACAGGGAGGAGGGCAGGTGAGGGGAGGGGAGGAGGGAAGGGGAGGGGAGGAGAGGAGAGGAGGAGAGGGGGGGAGGGGAGGGGAGTGGGGGGGAGGGGAGGAGAGTAGGGGAGGGGTGGAGAGTAGAGGAGAGGAGGGGGGTGGAGAGGGGAGGGCAGGAGAGGAGGGGAGGAGAGGAGAGCAGAGATGGGGAGAATAGGGGAGGAGAGGAGGAGCGGAGAGGAGGGGAGGGCAGGGAAGGGGAGGTGAGGGGAGGGGAGGAGAAGGAAGGAGAGGAGGGGAGGGGAGAGGAGAGGAAAATAAGAAAGAAGAAACATTAACTCCTTGCTGATCTCATTTGCGGTTTGTGGGATCTTGCTGTGCGCAATTGCCTATTAAGTTTCCAAATGGTCCTGTGGTAGAATCAGGTCACAGTCTTTTTGTAATAAATCCAAAAATGGTGGAAACGCACAGGGTCTGCGTAGAGAAAAGCCAGCGGAATGTTTGGTGGACAACGCCTTCATCAAACTGCAGGGTGACGGCCTGAACTAAACCAGGAAGGGGAGAGAGCAGAGGGCAAAGGTCAGCAGCCAAATATGTCAAACACTCGTATACCAAGCAGCTGTTATTGAGCTTTGTAACCTGGGAGTTGACTTTTAGGAGGTAAAAAGTTCTGGAACAAACAATAAAGATAAAGACTTGCATTTCTATCGTGCCTTTCACGCCTCAGGATGTCCCAAAGCACTTCACAGCCAATGAAGTACTTTTGAAGTGTAGTCACTGTTGTAATGTAGGAAATACGACAGCCAATTTGCAATGTGATAATGACCAGATAATCTGTTTTAGTGGTGTTGGTTGAGGGATAAATATTGGCCAGGACACTGAGGAGAACTCCCTTGTTTTTATTCAAAATAGTGCCATGGGATCTTTTACATCCACCTGAGAGGGCAGACAGAGCTTCAAAAGACAGCACTGCCGACAGTGCAGCACTCCCTCAGTACTGCACTGGGAGTGTCAGCTTAGATTATGAGCTCAAGGGCTCGAATTTGCCAGGCCCGAGGAGGCGGGATTGGAGGCGTGTGAGGTGTTAAAATCGCAAAAAATGGCGGGTGGGCCCGATCCCGCCTCCATCCTGCCTCCTCGCAATTTTCCCAGAATCGGGGTTTCAGACCCCATTTCCATCCCACCTCCAAGAGGCAGGATCGGCCCTTAAAGCCCTTACCAACCACTTAATTGCCTCTATAATCCCATTTTGAGAGGCCTTTCTGATTTTAACACATTTCCCCTGTCCTGCACGTCTCCTCTGGAACACGCCAGTTAATCCTGGCGGCCTCACAAGTGGATTACTTACTAACAGCTGCAGCTCCACCATTAAAAAGGAGTTTTCAGCAATCATCATTTGCAGGTGGCAGAACTTTGTTGTCTCAGGCCTGGGGGAACTTTTAGCAGGCCTACTCATTGTTGTGGAAGTTTGGAGCCTGAGATCCATCTCCAGTGTGACCTCCTGGGAAATCCCTCTCCCCACCTTGACTGAGCGCTTCCTCAACTGAGGTATATAGCAGAAGCATGGGAACCATTTATTTCCTTTCCTCCTGGACATCAGATTCAGACGAAGACCAGCCGTGGCAGCAGCAGAACCCTGAACAACAGCAGCACCAACAGCAGGAGCAACAACAGGAGCGGCAAGCTGCTGCTCACCCACCTGAAGCTGCACAGGCCAGAAGGCACCAGAGCGCGACCACATTGCTGCCCGGGATGAAAGGGACGCACTCATGTTGGCCAGATTTGCTTAGCCTGCACAATCAAACACTTTTGCCTCGCACCTTCTTACCAGAGCATCGACAATGGACAAGAACCTGCGAATTCCTATCACTCTGACCACCATACTGACAATTGGAAGTCGCCCTAAGCCCTCAATGTGAAAGTCCCATTTGCGAAATGACACAGGGCACAACTTCAACAATTTGCCATCAAATCTGTTTATAATACCATGACAAGGATGGGTGGTCCAAATACAATACATCACAGCACCCAAGTGACTACCCTTGTGACTACTTGTGCATTATCTTCCTCTTACGCGTGCTTCTACGTGGTGCTTCCACGTGGTGCTTCCCCTGTGGCTTCAGCAGATGTGGAGACACCTTGCTCACTTTCTTGCTGCTCCTGTCTCGACACCTTTGGCGGGCGTCCTCTGGGGTTGCAAACCTGTGAGAGCTCGGCAACAGTCTGCTGCTCCTGCGGCTGTGCAGGGGCTGAGACGCCCATTTCAGTTGGGTGAGGACTCTGGTGGGGCTCTGACCGAGGACTCTGCAGTGGCATGGTCGTATGAGCACTTGGAGAGGAGCTCCCACTTCCTTGTTGTTTGCCACCAACATCCCTCTCATAGGTCAGCCCCACTTCAGAGCTAGCAAGTGGCTTGACAGCACCTTGCTGCACTTCAGGGGGGCCATGAGGACCTGTTTCTGCACTGGAAGTCCTACTCCAGAGGACTCCCATGAAGACCCTGGTGACTAAGCTCCTCCATGGCCGTAGCCATCCTCTCCTCTACCGTAGCCATCCTCTCCTCTACGGAAGCCAGCCTTACCACGGAGTTAGCCATCCTTTCCGCGGTGATGCGTTCATGCGCCAATGCCTCCACAAAGGCTCTGCTCATGTTCGCAATGGACTCCTCCATTTGCTCCACACTCGCAGTGACCCTGGACACAAAACCTGCCAGAGACTCCTGCACCTGTTCCTGGAGTTCCAGCACCGCTCTCCTTCTGGATGGACCCGGAGGCACAGGGTCGACATGCAGCTGAGCTGAGCTGGCAGAATCCTGTGCTCTCCAAAGAGGACTCTCCGCTGCTGACCCTGTCTCCACCATCTGCTGATGCTCACTTGTGAGCTGTGATACACCAGGTGCCAACACTACTCTATCTCGCGAAGGTCCCACCGAGGTGTGAGTGTCTGCGCTGGTGCTGGGTGCGCTGAATTCTGCTGACACTGCGCCCTCAGAGGTTGCAGCTTCCTCTGAGGAGTCTGGAAGCTCAGGCTCTTCCTCCTGGACAATGGGGATGGGGGCTTTCGATGGTCCTGTGCGGGAGAAAAGGAAAGAGTTAGAGATGTGAGGTCAAGGTTACATGCACATTGAATAGTGCAGATGATCATAAGTCAATCTGTTAGAGCATCAGATTCATTGTCAGTGACTCATGCAATGTCAATGAGTGAGATGCCAAACTATTCTGTCACCAGCTTGCTGCGATGCTCCCGTCTGTCCGTCCCCCACTTGGGAATCCTCCTCGATCCCGATGATTTCCAGGGCCGCCTCCTCCAAGTCGGTGAGCTGGGCTACTGAGGGTGGCCCTCCTCCTGTCATGGCTCTTTCCCTCTTATTGTGGGCTCTCTTTTCCTGCAATGAGGGACACAAGTGGAGTTTGAGTGAGAATGAAGGAGTGAGTGTAGAGAATCCATAGCATAGATGCTTAGAAGGAGACTGTAAGGTTCGCAAAATTCTACAGTTTCCCTCAAACCAAGAAAAGAAGAGATTTTGGACTGTTTTAAAGAATATTAGGCCGAAAAGGGGCTTAAAGTTAAAACCCCAGGATTTTGGTTATTTTAAAAGGACATGTCCAGGCCTGTGGAAGGCTGCGACAAAGGGGTTGGGATGGGCCCCTGTAAAACAAACAGTTTGAGTATTGGCATAGGCCAGATTGTCTGGGAATGTTCTGGACTGTCTCAGTCATTCCACATAAATGACAATAGGCCTACGGAAGGACAGTTCCCGCCAAAATTACAGAGCCATCAAGAATATGAATAATGCAGTACATGTCACTGATCAACAAAAGGGACCCTGACCCCAGCAGGAAAAGACAAAACTCACTAATCAGACCAAAGTTTAAACAGCCATTAAACGCTAATTTAAGTTTTGACGAACCATCCCAAAACTAGTTTACACCAACTTAAGTCAAGTAAAAGTAGATGGGACCAGCCAGGAACCCATTAAAGAATTTTAAACTATTAAAGTTAACGAGCCCACCAAAATTAACAATGGGCCAGAGAAGATTTGGCAGGCAGATAAGCAAGGCCTCAAACGGTATAATTGAGGCCGGCTTTTACACACAGACGGTTATTCGGACAAGGAGTAAAGTTGAAGGTACAGTTCATACAGACAGAGGCACAGCTCATTCGAAAGGCACACCAGCCTCGGGACAATCAATCGATGGAAGGACAACAGAAGGAGAACAGAGAGGAATCGCAGCAACCAAGGGTCCCAAGAAACAAACAACCAACAATATTACCAACAACTCGGTAATATTGGGCCACCGCGACCAACAAGAAACCAACCTGGAAGAAACCGAAGATTCGCAAGTTTGTTTCCACTCTACAAGCTACCCTGACTTACCCCTGGGTAAGATTTGATGAAAAAGACTCTAAACCCTATACCTAACCACAGGAAATTGGGTACTTACCCAATAGATCCAAATACGCACCCGACCGCATCAGCGGACACGCGAAGACTGAAAACCCAACGCAGGTGAAGTCTTCTACCATGTCCGGGGTACGGCAGGCCCCAACCGCCAGACCTAGGAGAACCTGGGCGGCACGGTGGCATAGTGGTTAGCACTGTTGCCTCACAGCGCCAGGGACCCGGGTTCGAATCCGGCCTCGGGCGACTGTCTGTGTGGAGTTTGCACATTCTCCCCGTGTTTGCGTGGGTTTTCTCCGGGTGCTCCGGTTTCCTCCCACAGTCCAAAGATGTGCGGGTTAGGTTGATTGGCTATGATAAATTGACCCTTAGTGTTAGGGGGGTTACAGGGATAGAGTGGGATATGTGTTGGTGTAGGGGTTACGGTGATCGGGTGGGATATGTGTCGGTGCAGGCTCGATGGGCTGAAATGGCCTCTATCTGCACTGTGGGGATTCTGTGATTCTGTGATTCTGTGAACCCCGAAATCACGAACCTCTACAACTGTCAAGAAAGTCGTTTGGTGAGCATTTCCCCGGTCCTCTGGAATCCAACCGAGTTAGTGTAGTGGGATTGGGAGGGGTGAAGTATTTTGTCTGTTGTCATTCTCCCTCGTATATTCCGAAGTGTTCCCCCTTTTAGAGTAATAAGATTATTGTGTTGTGTATATTTTCTTGTCTCAAATAAAAATCCAAGTTCTTTTCACCAAATCAGTTGTCTGCTGCAATTTCATTACATACATAGAAGATAGGAGCAGGAGTAGGCCATTCGGCCCTTCGTGCCTGCTCCGCCATTCGATGAGATCATGGCTGATCCTTTAATTCAGTATCCCGTCCCCGCCTTCTCTCCGTAACCCTTAACCCCTTTTGCCCGTAGAAATATATCTAATTCCCTCTTAAATATATTTAATGAGCTGGCGTACACTGCCCTCTGTGGCAATGAGTTCCACAGGTTCACCACTCTCTGAGTGAAGAAATTCCCCCTCATCTCTGTCCTAAATGGTTTAGCCCTTATCCTTAAATTACAACCACCAAATAAGTCCAAAGTCTAGAACCAAGGGAGTGGGAGCGATTCGAACCGCTCAGGAGTCAGAGGCAAAGCTGACCACACACACCACCCCTTACAAGACAAAGGGCCCTCCCTGTGTGTTGTAAGTTGTTGTTGTTGTTGCATCACAGTGATGGGGAGTGTGAGGGCTGCATGGTTGAATAGTTAAGTGAATGTGACCATAGAGAGAGAGAGGGAATGGGTAAGGGTGCAGGGATGTAAGTGTCAAGTGGGATGTGGAGGAAGAGGTTGGCAAAGCAGAGTGCTGGTGAGGAGAGGTGATGGGGATCAGACTGAGGGTGATGGGAAAGCCAGACTCACTTTTCCTGTGCGGAGAAGGTCATGAAACCTCTTCCTGCATTGCAGCCAGGTTCTGCGGCTCATCGATATGGAGTTGACCTCCTGGGCCACTTGCAGCCACACAGCTTTAGTCTGCTGGGGTGGCTTTTTTCTCCCTGAGTAAGGGAAGAGCACCTCCTTATTGGATCTTGCTCCCTCCACCAGAGCTTGGAGGGAGGGCTCATCGAAGCGTGCAGCACACATTTGCCTGCTGGTAGACATGTTCGATAAATGAATTCCTTACTACAACCGCCATAAAGTTTAACACATAAGAGATTAGCGTGCAAAATTAAGGCACATGGGATTGGGGGCAAGGTGTTGACTTGGGTAGAGAACTGGTTGGCGGACAGAAAGCAAAGAGTTGGAATAAACGGGTCGTTTTCCGAGTGGCAGGCAGTGACTAGTGGGGTACCGCAAGGATCGGTCCTAGGACCCCAGCTGTTCACAATATATATTAATGATCTGGACGAGGGAATTGGATGTAATATCTCCAAATTTGCAGACGACACAAAGCTGGGTGGGAGGGTAAGCTGTGAGGAGGATGTCGTGAAACTCCAGTACGATTTGGACAGATTGGGTGATTGGGCAGAAACATGGCAAATGCACTATAATGTGGATAAATGTGAGGTTATCCACTTTGGTGGCAAAAACAGGAAGGCAGATTATTATTTGAATGGCAATAGATTGGGAGAAGGGGAAGTGCAAAGAGACCTGGGTGTTCTTGTGCACCAGTCGCTGAAGGTAAGCATGCAGGTGCAGCAGGCGGTTAAGAAGGCAAATGGTATGTTGGCCTTTGTAGCAAGAGGGTTCGAGTACAGGAACAAGGATGTCTTGCTACAGTTGTACAGGGCCTTGGTGAGACCGCACCTTGAGTATTGTGTGCAGTTTTGGTCGCCTTACCTGAGGAAGGACGTTCTTGCCATGGAAGGAATGCAGCGAAGATTCACCAGGCTGATACCTGGGATGGCAGGAATGACGTATGAGGAGAGATTGTGTCGATTGGGATTATACTCACTGGAGTTTAGAAGATTGAGAGGGGATCTCATCGAAACCTATAAAATTCTGTCAGGCCTGGACAGACTAGATGCAGGAAGGATGTTTCTGGTGGCCGGGGAGTCCAGAACCAGGGGTCATAGTCTAAGGATAAGGGGTAAGCCATTTAGAACTGAAATGAGGAGGAATTTCTACACCCAGAGAGTGGTGAACCTGTGGAATTCTCTGCCACAGAGGGCGGTGGAGGCCAGTTCATTAAATATATTCAAGAAGGAGTTGGATATATTTCTTGAGGCTAAAGGGATCAAGGGATATGGGGAGAAGGCAGGGACAGGGTACTGAATTTGGATGATCAGCCATGATCTCATTGAATGGCGGAGCAGGCTCGAGGGGCCGAATGGCCTACTCCTGCTCCTATCTTCTATGTTTCTATGTTTCTATGTTAAAGTCTCCAGAAGAAGCAAGGCTGCTTGCAGGCCTTAAATCCAGCAGCATTGATGACGTCATCGGAGGCAACTTTCTATATGAAAAGTATCATTGGGCCAGGGGTTCCCACACACTGGAAATCAATTGCACAATTAGGGGAAAATCGCACTTTTTCCCCACTTCACTTCGGAGTCGGGGTCATGACACGAAAACCACCTGACACACCCCAGCCCGCCCACACCGACAAAATCGAGCCCCAAGTCTCTGGAGTGGGACTTGACCCCACAACCTTCTGGGTCAAAGGTGAGAGTGTTACCTACTGAGGCACGGCTGACACCTGGCCTGCACCTACCATGCTAATGTAGACATTGTCCCGAGTTAATTAATAGGCACACATGCTTGTGGAAACAGCTGTCCCATGTGTTTACATATATCTACAATAATATGACCTTAACATGGGTTTCATTCCATACAAAGTTGCACCATGTGTACTGAGACGCCCCTCCCTTCAAAGGGACAATGGTGTCTATTAGATTCAAGCCAATGTGCTACTTTATAAACAGTTGATAGAAGGTGCTCCTGGAAACAAAGCCGGACAGAGCAAGGTCTGCAGCCATCTTGAATTTAAAGCAACACTACACCGTGTAACTTTTCGCTACATTCGATGCAAGTATGCACAGCCAATATAACAATGCGAAGATTGAAAACTGAATTAACAGTGCCTGTGATCCCAAGTGATGAGAGCCCCACTAATATCAATGAGTCACACTGGTGCCTGCCGCCAGACTTGCCCCAGAGACTCTCTGTCCACAAATCCAACCTGGATCATAGGAACATCGGAACAGGAGTCGGTCCTTGAGCTCCTCCAGCCTTCTCCACCATTCTATTAAATCATGGCTGATCTGTACCTCAACCCCACCTTTGCTCAATATCCCTTGAAGCTCTTGCCTAATAAAAATCTTTTGATCTCAGTCTTGAAACCCCCAATTAACCCCCAGCATCCACAGCTTTCTGAGGGAGAGTGTCCCAGATTTCCACTACCCTTTGTGTGAAGAAGTGCTTCCTGATTTCACTGCTGAATGGCCTCGTTCTAATTTTAAGATTCTGGAGTCTCCCACCAGAGGAAATAGTTTCTCTGTATCTACCCTATTGAATCCTTTTAACATTTTAACCCTGATCAAGTCACCCGTCAACCTGCTAAACACAAGGGAATCTAAGCCAGGTTTATGCAACCTGTCCTCATCATTTAACCCTTTTAGCCCCGGTATAGGAACACAGGAACATAGGAACAGGAGCAGGCCATTTAGTTCTGCCATTCAATGAGATCATGGCTGATCTGCAATCTAACTCCATATACCCACCTTTGCCCCATATCCCTTCATACCTTTGGCCAACAAAAATCTATCAATCTCAGATTTAAAGCTAACAATTGATCTCACATCAACTGCCATTTGCAGAAGAGAGTTCCAAACTTCTATCACCCTTATCGTGTTGAAGTGTTTCCTAACTTCACGCCTGAAAGGTCTGGTTCTAATTTTTAGGTTATGTCCCCTCGTTCTAAATTCCCCAAACAACAGAAATAGTTTCTCTCTCTCTACCCTATCAGTTCCCCTTAATATCCTGAAAACTTCGATCAAATCACCCCTTGATCTTCTAAATTCAAAATTCTCTGGGGAATACAACCCTAGTTTGTGTAATCTCTCCTCATAATTTAATCCTTGGAGTCCGGGTATCATTCTGGTAAATCCAGGTGTGGTCTAACCAGGGCTTTTTAAAGCTTTGTATCATTCTGGTAAGCCCTAAAGTTGGTCATAAACTGGTAAATGTGTCATAGAACCATAGAATGGTTACAGCACAGAAGGAGGCCATTCGGCCCGTTGAGCCCGTGCCGGCTCTCTGCAAGAGCACTTCAGCTAGTCTCACTCCCCTACCCTCTGCCTGTAGCCCTGCAATTTTTTTTCCTTCAGGTACTTAATCAACTCCCTTTTGAAAGCCACGATTGAATCTGCCTCCACCACCTTTCAGGCAGTGCATTCCAGATCCTAACCACTCGCTGCGTAAAAAAGTTTTTCCTCATGTCGCCTTTGGTTCTTCTGCCAGTCACCTTAATCTGTGTCCTCTGGTTCTCGACCCTTCCGCCAATGGGAACAGTTTCTCTCTATCTACTCTGTCCAGACCCCTCATGATTTTGAACACCTCTATCAAATCTCCTCTCAACCTTCTCTGCTCTAAGGAGAACAACCCCAGCTTCTCCAGTCTATCCACCTAACTGAAGTCCCTCATCCCTGGAATCATTCTCGTAAATCTTTTCTGCACCTTCTCTAAGGCCTTCACATCCTTCCTAAAGAGCGGTGCCCAGATTTGGACACAATACTCCAGTTGAGGCCGAACCAGTGTTTTATAAAGGTTCATCATAGCTTCCTTGCTTTTGTACTCTATACCTCTATTCATGAAGCCTAGGATCCCGTATGCTTTTTTAACCGCTTTCTCAACCTGCCCTGCCACCTTCAATGATTTGTGCACATATACCCCCAGGTCTTTGTTCATGCACCCCCTTCAGGATTGTACCCTTTAGTTTATATTTCCTCTCCTCATTCTTTCTACCAAAATGTATCACTTTGCACTTTTCTGCGTTAAATTTCATCTGCCACGTGTCCGCCCATTCCACCAGCCTGTTTATGTCTTCTTGAAATCTATCACTATCCTCCTCACTGTTCACTATATTTCCAAGTTTTGTCATCTGCACATTTTGAAATTGTGCCCTGTACACCCAAGTCCAAGTCATTAATATATAGCAGGAAAAGCAGTGGTCCAAGTACCGACCCCTGGGGAACACCACTGTGTACCTTCCTCCAGTCCAAAAAACAACCGTTCGCCACTACTCTCTGTTTCCTGTCACTCAGCCAATTTCGTATCCAGGCTGCCACTGTCCCTTTTATTCCATGGGCTTCAACTTTGCTGGCCAGCCTATTATGTGGCACTTTATCAAACGCCTTTTGGAAATCCATGTACACCACGTCAACCACATTGCCCTCATCAACCTCTCTGTTACCTCATCAAAAAACTCAATCAAATTGCCTTTAACAAATCCGTGCTGGCTTTCCTTAATTAATCCACAGTGACTGTTAACTTTATCCCTGATTATCATTTCTAAAAGCTTCTCCACCACCGAGGTTAAACTGACTGGCCTGTAGTTGCTGGGTTTATCTTTACACCCTTTTTTGAACAAGGGTGTAACATTTGCAATACTCCAGTCCTCTGGCACCACTCCCCGTATCTAAGGAGGATTGGAAGATTATGGCCAGTACCTCCGTGATTTCTTCTTTCACTTCCCTCAGCGTCCTAGGATGCAGCCCAACTAGTCCTGGTGACTTATCAACTTTAAGTGCAGATAGCCTTTCTAGTACCTCCTCTATCAATTTTTATCCCATCCAGTATCTCAACTACCTCCTCTTTCACTATGACTTTGGCAGCATCTTCTTCCTTGGTAAAGACATATGCAAAGTACTCATTTAGTACCTCAGCCATACCCTCTGCCTCCATGCGCAGGTCTCCTTTTTAGTCCCTAATCAGCCCCACCCCTCCTCTTACTACCTGTTTTCTATTTATATGCCAATAGAAGTGGATTTTAGTTTCAATTTTTAACGCATTGTCATAAAACTTCCAAGGTACTGTGTCATCTTCAGGAGGACTCAGAGTATCAGTGAGGGAATGAGTGGCACTCACAGGAGGGCTTTATATTCCTTTATGATAGTGCTGTTGAAATAAATGCAGCAACGCTTTTCTCTGTGGGGAAGGGTTCAAATCCTGGGGGAGCACAAGTTCAAAATGTGAAAGTAAGAAGGGAAGCCAGGTGGGACCTTTCCACCAAAGGGTTATAGAGTTGTCTGGATAAGTAACCAGGGAAGGACATTGAAGCAGACAATGTAAGTGACGTAAGAAAACTACTTGGCACTTGGTCTAAGCGTTAGACAAAGCTTCAATCAACTGTTTTACAACATGGAGGTCTAGTTGTGTCCTTCACTAGTTCCTGTTAAGAATGTCCTGCGCAAGCTGGGCCCATGCCCGCGTATTTATACTCTCCCTGGACAGCGCCACCTGTAGGCTGCTCAGTATTATTTCATAAGTCGTTCTTTCATGAATGACCGTTTCATGTCAGTAAGTATGTTCCAGAGACAATTGGTGTTTATGGAGTGAGAAGGAATTGAAGGGGATGGTGAAAATCTGGATACGTGAATTTGACCTACAGGAAACTTTCGATTTACCGACACCTAAATGCCCGGAAATGTCGGTTAACCGGCAAAATTCAGGAGTAGGTTTTACTTCATATTTATTTGCCTTCTTCCATCTGTGCTGTGCAAGGGTGTGGCTGCAGCTGTTGCTAAGCTACAGAGACACTTGAAACTTGTGTTCATTGTTCTACAGTTGTTGCTAAGCAACACGGTTTGTTGCTTTATACGGAGCTCTCAGCTCTCCCTATCTTTTACTATAGCGCTCGGTTATCCGGAATTTTCGATGAACCGGCACCACATCGGTCCCGTCCGTGCCGAATAAAAGGAAGTTTCCTGTACAATAGAAGGACAAGCTTGGGCATAATGACCTGAATGTGATCTGATTGAGATGTTGAAGATGATTAAAGGAGTCGATAGGGTGGATAGAGAGAAACTATTTCCTCTGGTGGGGGAGTCCAGAACACGGGGACATAACCTTAAAATTAGAGCCAGGCCATTCAGGGGTGATGTCAGGAAGCACTTCTTCACACATAGTGGAAATCAGGAACTCTCTCCCCCAAAAAGCTGTTGCGGCTGGGGGTCAATTTAAAATTTCAAAATTGAAATTGGTAGATTTTAGTTGAGTAAGGGTATTAAGGGTTACAGAACCAAGGCGGGCAGATGGAGTTGAGGTATAGATCGGCCATGATTTAATTGAATGGTGGAACAGGCTCGAGAGGCTGAATGGACTCCTCTTGTTCCGATGACCTTTACCTGTTCATAGAAACATAGAAACATAGAAGATAGGAGCAGGAGTAGGCCATTCGGCCCCTCGAGCCTGCTCCGCCATTCAATGAGATCATGGCTGATCATCCAAATTCAGTACCCTGTCCCTGCCTTCTCCCCATATCCCTTGATCCCTGTAGCCTCAAGAAATATATCCAACTCTTTCTTGAATATATTTAATGAACTGGCCTCCACCGCCCTCTGTGGTAGAGAATTCCACAGGTTCACCACTCTCTGGGTGAAGAAATTCCTCCTCATTTCAGTCCTAAATGGCTTACCCCTTATCCTTAGACTATGACCCCTGGTTCTGGACTCCCCGGCCATCAGAAACATCCTTCCTGCATCTAGTCTGTCCAGGCCTGACAGAATTTTATAGGTTTCGATGAGGTCCCCTCTCAATCTTCTAAACTCCAGTGAGTATAAGCCCAATCGACACAATCTCTCCTCATACGTCATTCCTGCCATCCCAGGTATCAGCCTGGTGAATCTTCGCTGCACTCCCTCCATGGCAAGAACGTCCTTCCTTGGGTAAGGCGACCAAAACTGCACACAATACTCAAGGTGCGGCCTCACCAAGGCCCTGTACAACTGTAGCAAGACGTCCTTGTTCCTGTACTCGAACCCTCTTGCTACGAAGGCCAACATACCATTTGCCTTCTTAGCCGCCTGCTGCACCTGCATGCTTACCTTCAGCGACTGGTGCACAATAACACCCAGGTCTCTTTGCACTTCCCCTTCTCCCAATCTATTGCCATTCAAATAATAATCTGCCTTCCTGTTTTTACCACCAAAGTGGATAACCTCACATTTATCCACATTATAGTGCATTTGCCATGTTTCTGCCCAATCACCCAACCTGTCCAAATCGTACTGGAGTTTCATGACATCCTCCTCACAGCTTACCCTCCCACCCAGCTTTGTGTCATCTGCAAATTTGGAGATATTACATCCAATTCCCTCGTCCAGATCATTAATATATATTGTGAACAGCTGGGGTCCTAGGACCGATCCTTGCGGTACCCCACTAGTCACTGCCTGCCACTCGGAAAATGACCCGTTTATTCCAACTCTTTGCTGTCTGTCCGCCAACCAGTTCTCTATCCAAGTCAATACCTTGCCCCCAATCCCATGTGCCTTAATTTTGCACGCTAATCTCTTATGTGGGACCTTATCGAAAGCCTTCTGAAAGTCCAAATACACCACATCCACTGGTTCTCCCTTATCTATTTTACCAGTTACATCCTCAAAAAATTCCAGTAGATTAGTCAAGCATGATTTACCTTTTGTAAATCCATGTTGACTTTGTCCGATCCTGTCACTGCTTTCCAAGTGCTCTGCTATTACATCTTTTATAATAGACTCTAGCATTTTCCCCACTACCGATGTCAGGCTTACCGGTCTATAATTCTCCGCTTTTTCTCTACCACCTTTTTTGAATGGTGGGGTAACATTAGCTACCCTCCAATCCATGGGTACTGTTCCAGGATCTATCGAGTTCTGGAAGATGACCAGCAATGCATCCACTATCTCTAGGGCCACTTCCTTAAGTACCCTGGGATGTAAACCATCAGGCCCTGGGGATTTATCGGCCTTCAGTCCCATCAATTTTCCTAACACCATTTCCCTACAAATACTGATTTCTTTCAGTTCCTCCCTTTCATCAGACCCTATGTTCCCCGGCATCTCTGGGAGGTTATTTGTGTCCTCCTTTGTGAAGACAGAACCAAAGTATGTATTTAGTTGGTCTGCCATTTCCTTGTTTCCCATTATAAATTCCCCTGATTCTGACTGCAAGGGACCTACGCTTGACTTCACCAATCTTTTTCTCTTTTCCTGCCTCGTTAAAACATATTTGATCTAATCGTACAGTTGTAGCCACTTACTATTAGAAATTGTGACATTAGCAGAGAAACAATTAACATGGTTGTTAGTTTAGTGGAAGCATTAACTCAAGTGAAAGTTAATGCCTGTTTTTAAAATAGCAGACAGAAATGTCACACAAATGTGATACTTGGCAATAGTGTCAGCTTGGCTCAGTGGTAGCACTTTCACCTTAGAGTCAGCGTGTTGTGGGTTCAAGCCCCAGGCCAGCACTTGGCTCTGGAACTTAAGCTGACAGCTCAGTACTGAGCGAATGCTGCATCTTTCTGATGAGGTGTTAAACTGAGACCCTGTTCTAGACGGACATAAATGATTCCATGGCACTATTTGAAGAAGAGCAGAGAGTTCTCCCAACACTCATCCTTCAGCTAACGCCACCAAAAAGAGTAACTGAAATAAAAACAGAACAATGCTGGAAATACTCAGCTGGCCAGGCAGCACCTGTGGAGTGAGAAACAGAGTTAACGTTTCAGGTCGATGACCAAAGGTCAGATGCTGACCCCAATGTGTTAAACTGGAATAATGTCCCAATATGCACACTATCCAGTCCTTTCATTATTTTATAGACCTCTAACAAGTCTCCTCCATGTCGACACTGCTCCAAAGTAAATAGACCAAGGTTCTTAAGCCTATCTAAGTAACTGGGGCTCGTTAAGCCAGCAATCATTCTCATAGCTCTCCTCTGGAACTTTTCCAAGGCCACGATATCACCCACCATTTGGGGGGACCAAAACTGGGTGCAGTACTCCAGGTGTGGTCTGAAAGCAACCTGTATAGTAACAGAATGGTGTCCTTTGATTTGAACTGACTGATTCTATCAATACAACCCTGTTAGCTGCTAAAGCTTCTCTGCATTGGTCATGAATCTTCAGTGATTTGTGCACAATAACACCTAGATCTTTTTCTCTCTCAATCTTTTTTCAGTATTGTTCCTTGCAAATGGTACATGTATTCTGTGTGGGCTCTATCAACATGTATGACAGTACATTTATCTAAATTAAAATACCATTTGCCGTCTTTCGGATGAGACGTTAAACCGAGGCCCCGTCTGCTCTCTCAGGTGGATGTAAAAGATCCTATGGCACTATTTCGAAGAAGAGCAGGGGAGCTATCCCTGGTGTCCTGGCCAATATTTATCCCTCAACCAGTATCACTAAAACAGGTTATCTGGTCATTATCACATTGCTATTTGTGGGAGCTTGCTGTGCGCAAATTGGCTGCCACGTTTCCTACATTACAACAGTGACTACACTTCAAAAAAGTACTTCATTGGCTGTAAAGCACTTTGGGACGTATGATGGTCGTGAAAGGCGCTATATAAATGTAGGTCTTTCTTTTTTTGTGTGGCCCACTCCCCTAGCACATCTAAATATTTTTGCATTTGATTGCACTCCTCTACCCTCTTAACCATTGCACAGATTTTGGTGCCATCTGCAAATTTACTGACCATACTCCCAACTTCACTGTCCAGGTCATTAACAAACACAGTGAACAGTAACAGGCCTAGGACCGATCCCGGGGGACACCATGATTAACCTGCCTCCAGGCTCAACCACATCCATTAACTACAACTTTTTGTCACACATCACATTTGAAAGTGTCACATATGCAAAGTGTGTGACACACTTCCACCTGAAATATCATACTCATGAAAAAGGAACAAATCGCTCCTAACTGAATGTAGCTTATCACCTGAACAGGTAAGAAAGCAACAACAACAACAACATCTTGTATTTATATAGTGCCTTTGATGTAGTAAAACGCCCCAAGGCGCTGCACAGGAGTATTTTAAAGCAACAAATTTGACACCGAGCCACATAAGGATAAATTAGGGCAGGTGACCAAAAGCTTGGTCAAAGAGGTAGGTTTTAAGGAGCGTCTTAAAGGAGGAAAGAGAGGTGGAGAGGCGGAGAGGTTTAGGCGGGGAATCCCAGAGCTTAGGGCCTTGGCAACAGAAGGCACGACCACCAATGGTGGAGCGATTATAATCAGGGATGCTCAAGAGGGCAGAATTAGAGGAGTGCAGATATCGCAGGGGGTTGTGGGGCTGAAGGAGATTACAGGGATAGGAAGGGGCGAGGCCATGGGGGGATTTGAAAACAAGGATGAGAATTTTGAAATCGAGGTGCTGTTTAACCGGGAGCCAATGTAGGTCAGCGAGCACAGGGGTGATGGGTGAACGGGACTTGGTGCGAGTTAGGACAGCCGAGTTTTGGATCATCTCTAGTTTACGTAGGGTAGAATGTGGGAAGCCAGCCAAGAGTGCGTTGGAATAGTCAAGTCTAGAGGTAACAAAGGCATGGATGAAGGTTTCAGCAGTGGATGAGCAGAGGCAAGGGCGGAGACGGGCGATGTTATGGAGGTGGAAATAGGCGGTCTTTGTTATGCTGCGGATATGTGGTCAGAAGCTCATTTCAGGATCAAATATGACACCAAGGTTGCGAACAGTGTGGTTCAGCCTCAGACAGGTGTTAGAGAGAGGGATGGAGTCAGTGGCTAGGGAACGGAGTTTGTGGCGGGGACCGAAAACAATGGCTTCGCTCTTCCCAATATTTAATTTGAGAAAATTTTTGCTCATCCAGAACTGTATGTCGTCAAGCAGTCAAACAATTTAGAGACCATGGAGGGGTCGAGAGAAGTGGTGGTGAGGTAGAGCTTGGTGTCGTCAGTGTACATGTGGAAACGGACGCTGTGTTTTTGGATGATGTCGCCAAGGGACAACATGTTGATGAGAAGTAGGAGGGGGCCAAGGATAGATCCTTGGGGGACACCAGAGGTAACGATGCGGGAGCGGGAAGAGAAGCCATTGCAGGTGATTCTCTGTCTACGATTAGATAGATAAGAATAGAACCAGGCGAGTGCAGTCCCACCCAGCTGGACGATGGTGGAGAGGCGTTGGAGCAGGATGGAGTGGTCAACTGTGTCAAAGGCTGCAGACAAGTCAAGAAGGATGAGGAGGGATAGTTTACCTTTATCACAGTCACAAAGGATGTCATTTGTGACTTTGATGAGAGCCGTTTCGGTACTATGGCAAGGGTGGAAACCTGATTGGAGGGATTCATACATGGAATTGCGGGAAAGATGGGCATGGATTTGGGAGGCGACAATACGTTCAAGGACGTTGGAGAGGAAAGGGAGGTTGGAGATGGGGAGGTAGTTTGCACTCACTCCATAAATCTCGCTGAAACTCCACTTGTTTCCCTCTTTACAGGAAAAGATAGCCCACAATAAGAGGGAGAGAGGGAGGACAGGAGGGAGGACAGGAGAAGGGTCACCATCCCCGGCAACTTTGACAAGCACTGAGGAGGCTGCGCACGAGATCGTGGGAGGTGGCGAGGAGTTGGAAGTGGGGGACCGAGAGATGGGTGCACCAGATGAAACTGGTGACAGAATAGATTTTCAACCATCACATTTAGATTTCATGATTGACTGAAATGGCATCTGATGTTCATAGAGATTGACTTTGGATCATCTGCACAATAGGATGAGTCTGCTACCTAAAAATCAGATGTCTAACTCATGCCTTTACACTCCCACAGGACCATCGAGAGCCCCCCTCCCCACTGTCCAGGAGGAAGAGCCGGACAACTCCTCAGAGGAACCTGCAGCCTCTGAGGGAGCAGCGTCACCAGGACTCAGCGCACCCAGCACCAGCGCAGATATGCACACCTCGGTGGGGCCTTCGTGACATAGAGTAGTGTTGCCACCTGGTGTATCACAGCTCACAAGTGAGCATCAGCATATGGTGGAGACAGCGACAGCAGTGTAGAGTCCTTGTGAGAGATCGCAGGACGCTCCTAGCTCTGCTCAGCTGCATGTAGACGCACTGCCTCTGGGGCCATCCAGAAAGTCAGCGGTGCTGGCACCCCAGGAACAAGTGCAGGAGTCTCTGACAGGGTTTGCATCCACGGTAACTGCGAGTGTGGAGAGAATGGAGGAGTCTATCTCAAACATGAGCACTGCCTTTGTGGAGGCAATGGCGCATGAACATGCCGCCATGGAGAGGGTGGCAACCTCCATGGAGGACATAAGTCGCCAGACTCAGGAGAACATGGTGACTCTTCTAAATAGATGGTCTGCTATGGAGGATAGATGGGCATCTATTGAGGAGAGACACCAGGGGTACATGGACGTCCCCGTTATGAGGATTGTCAGTACAGAGATGGGTCCTCATGGCCCCACTGATGTGCAGCAAGGTGCTCTCCAGCTGCTCGGTAGCACTGAAGTGCGAATGACCCATGAGAGGGATGTTGATGTTCCCGATGATGGGTGAAACTAGAAATAGGGGGCATAGTCTTAGAATAAGGGGCTGCTCTTTCAAAGCTGAGATGAGGAGGAACTACTTCACTCAGAGGGTGGTAGGTCCATGGAATATGCTGCCCCAAAAAGCTGTAGAAGCTACATCATTACATAATTTTTTTTTAAAATAGGTAGTTTCCTAGAAGTAAAGGGAATTAAGGGTTACGGGGAGCGGGCAGGAATTTGGACATGAGTCTAGGTTTGGAATGGTCATGGCCCTGTGGGTAGCGGAGCGGGCCCAGGGGCCGTGTAGCCTGATCCTGCTCCTATTTCGTGTGTCTAATGCTGTTAGATTCAGGAGATGGTTCTGTGATAGTGGATTGGCAGTTAGGATCAGATCAGCCATGATCTTATTGAATGGCGGAGCAGGCTCGAGGGGCCGATTGGCCTACTCCTGCTCCTATTTCTTATGTTCTTATGTTCTTATGGTGGCTGACAACAAGGAAGTGTGGGCTCCTCTCCAAGCGCTCACACGACCATGCCACTGCGGAGCCCTTGGTCAGAGCCCCAGATTCCTCACCCAAAGGGATTAATTAAGAAAGGGAAAATAGAATATGAGAGTAAGCTATCAGGGAACATAAAAACTGACTGTAAAAGCTTTTATAGATATGTGAAGAGAAAAAGATTGGTGAAGTCAAGCGTAGGTCCCTTGCAGTCAGAATCAGGGGAATTTATAATGGGAAACAAAGAAATGGCAGACCAACTAAATTCATACTTTGGTTCTGTCTTCACAAAGGAGGACACAAATAACCTCCCAGATGTTGCGTCCGTGTATAATAAGACACAAACTGCGGAGAACGGTACAACAGGTGTTTACTCAACGTGGCTCACACTGCAACTGCCTGTACAGATTACTACTCAGTGCTATATACAGGTGTGGTCACTGCTGGTACTACAGTATACATGAGCTGTAAAAAGTAGTTCCCCCCTTAAAGGTATATACATTACAATTCCTCCCCTTTTAGATTAACAGTACCATAACACTCATTTAACAATTAAATATCAAACTAATTACAATTAACACTTTTAACATGCAACATTAGCTGAAAATAGTCTATTTATATATTCAGTCTTTGGGGAGGCCTCCTGATCCTTTCTGGATAGCACCTTTCCCGAGTGTCTTGCTCTTGGTGCGGAGGCGATTCTGGCCCCCTGTCGTCGGTTGGTTCATCAGCTTCCGATGCTATTGTTTCTCAGGTAGATGCGACCTGTACGTCGGGTTCATCACCAGGTACATATGGGCAAGGCATGGGGTTGACTTGTTCCTGTGACTCTAGGATCTGGTCAGCATGGCGTCTCACGATGCGCTCCCCAACGTCCACTGTGTACATTAGTGGGCCCTGCCGTGTGCATATCGTTCCTGGCTGCCATTTTTCTGTTCGGTAGTCACAGGCCAAGACTGGTTGCCCTACATTGAAGCTCCTTGTTGGCTTCTCATGGATGTGCTGGAATTGCTGACTGGGCGGTTGCCCGTGGTCGACGCCCGAGTCTCTGGCCGTGACCTCCAATCCACTGATCTCCAGGAACGAATCCCCGGGAGGTGATGCAGAGTTCCAGGTAGGTTCGATCCCATCCTCGTCGCCAATGTTGCGTCCATGTATAATAAGACACAGACTGCAGAGAACGGTACAACAGGTGTTTACTCAACGTGGCTCACACTGCAACTGCCTGTACAGATTACTACTCAGTGCTATATACAGGTGTGGTCACTGCCGGTACGACAGTATACATGAGCTGTAAAAAGTAGTTCCCCCCTTAAAGGTATATACATTACACCAGAGATGCCGGGGAACATAGGGCCTGATGAAAGGGTGGAACTGAAAGAAATCAGTATTTGTAGGGAAATGGTGTTAGGAAAATTGATGGGACTGAAGGCTGATAAATCCCCAGGGCCTGATAATCTACATCCCAGGGTACTTAAGGAAGTGGCCCTAGAAATAGTAGATGCATTGCTGGTCATCTTCCAGAACTTGATAGATTCTGGAACAGTACCCATGGATTGGAGGGTAGTTAATGTTACCCCACTATTCAAAAAAGGTGGTAGAGAAAAAGCGGGGAATTATAGACCGGTAAGCCTGATATCGGTAGTGGGGAAAATGCTAGAGTCTATTATAAAAGATGTAATAGCAGAGCACTTGGAAAGCAGTGACAGGATCGGACAAAGTCAACATGGATTTACAAAAGGTAAATCATGCTTGACTAATCTACTGGAATTTTTTGAGGATGTAACTGGTAAAATAGATAAGGGAGAACCAGTGGATGTGGTGTATTTGGACTTTCAGAAGGCTTTCGATAAGGTCCCACATAAGAGATTAGCGTGCAAAATTAAGGCACATGGGATTGGGGGCAAGGTATTGACTTGGATAGAGATGAGGGAATTGGATGTAATATCTCCAAATTTGCAGATGACACAAAGCTGGGTGGGAGGGTAAGCTGTGAGGAGGATGTCGAGAAACTCCAGTATGATTTGGACAGATTGGGTGATTGGGCAGAAACATGGCAAATGCACTATAATGTGGATAAATGTGAGGTTATCCACTTTGGGGGCAAAAACAGGAAGGCAGATTATTATTTGAATGGCAATAGATTGAGAGAAGGGGAAGCGCAAAGAGACCTGGGTGTTCTTGTGCACCAGTCGCTGAAGGTAAGCATGCAGGTGCAGCAAGCAGTTAAGAAGGCAAATGGTATGTTGGCCTTCGTAGCAAGAGGGTTCGAGTACAGGAACAAGGATGTCTTGCTACAGTTGTACAGGGCCTTGGTGAGACCGCACCTTGAGTACTGTGTGCAGTTTTGGTCGCCTTACCTGAGGAAGGACGTTCTTGCCATGGAAGGAGTGCAACGAAGATTCACCAGGCTGATACCTGGGATGGCAGGAATGACGTATGAGGAGAGATTGTGTCGATTGGGCTTATACTTACTGGAGTTTAGAAGATTGAGAGGGGATCTCATCGAAACCTATAAAATTCTGTCAGGCCTGGACAGACTAGATGCAGGAAGGATGTTTCTGATGGCCGGGGAGTCCAGAACCAGGGGTCATAGTCTAAGGATAAGGGGTAAGCCATTTAGGACTGAAATGAGGAGGAATTTCTTCACCCAGAGAGTGGTGAACCTGTGGAATTCTCTGCCACAGAGGGCGGTGGAGGCCAGTTCATTAAATATATTCAAAAAGGAGTTGGATATATTTCTTAAGGCTAAAGGGATCAAGGGATATGGGGAGAAGGCAGGGACAGGGTACTGAATTTGGATGATCAGCCATGATCTCATTGAATGGCGGAGCAGGCTCGAAGGGCCGAATGGCCTACTCCTGCTCCTATCTTCTATGTTTCTATGTTTCTATGAGATGGCCGTCTCAGCCCCTGCACAGCCACAGACTGTGGAGGAGCCATCCCAGGCTTCCAAACCCAGAGGTCGCCCGTGAAATGCGTCTAAGCAGGCGCAGCATCAAAGTGAGCAAGGTGCCTCTACATCTGCTGAAGCCACAGGGGAAGCACCACGTAGAAGCATGTGTAAGAGGAAGCTAACACACAAATAGTCACAAGGGCAAACACTTGGGTGTTTTCATGTGTAACAAAATAGCGATTGTCATCCTGATTGTCATTTTATTAAACAAAAGCAATGGCGAAGAATTGAAGGTTTGGCCTATGTGTGCTGAGAAATGGAAGTTTCATTTTGAGGGCTCAGGGTGACTTGCATTTGTAATGATGGTGGTGAGAGTGATAGGAAAGCACCGTTTATTGGACAGATGATGTATGGTGTGTTAAGAATGTCGTCCAGACATTCATCTCCATCTGCCAGCCACCTGTGGTTGAAGCATAACCTTACGCGAATCTGCCATGGATGAGTGCATCCCTTGCCTGACGGCCAGCAATGTGATCATGTGCTGGTGGAATTGGCACATCCGGCCCCGCAAGGTGTGCCTCATCTGCCGCCTCCTCCTCCTCCTCCCCCTCTTCTTCCGAGGATGCTCTGCGCTGAGCCACTTGTTCCTCAGACAGCGCTGAGCCATGCTGCATGCGATGTTGTGCAGGGCACAGCAGATGACAATGATCCTGGACACCCTGGCTGGTGCATACTGCAGGGCTCCTCCAGATCTGTCAAGGCATCGGAAGCGCATTTTGAGCAAGCTTCTGATGGAAATGTGGCTCAGATTGTACCGCTACTCAGCCTTGTTTGATGGCCTCCTCCTCAGTGTCATGAGCCACTTTTTCAGGGGATAGCCCTTGTCGCCAAGTAGACATCTGGAAAGTTGGGTTGGCGGATTGAAGAGATGAGGCACAGTAGACCGCCACAGGATGAAGGAGTCATGGCAACTGCCAGGGTACTTTGCGCAAACATGCATAATGATCTTCCTGTGGTTACACACCAGCTGGACATTAAGGGAGTGGAAGCCCTTGCAATTGCTAAATGCAGCTGGATTGTGATGGGGTGCCCTAATGCGCACATGTGTGCAGTCTACGATGCCCTGCACCCTTGGGAAGCCTGTCATATTTGCAAAGCCAACCGCACGTGCAGTTACACTTGCGTCATCCATGGAGAAGTGGATATAATTGTGCGACTTTGAAAAGAGGGTATCGGTAGCCTGCATGATGCAGGTGTGTGCAGCCGACTGGGAGATGCCGCTGATGTCTGCAGCTGATCCCTGGAAGGAGTCCGAAGCAAAGAAGTTGAGTGCGGTGGTGACTTTGACAGCCACTGGTAAGGAGTGTCCACACACTCCTCTGGGCTCTAGGTGCTGGTGCAGCATTGCGCAGATGTCAGCGACTACGTCTCACGAAAGTCTCAGCCTCCTTTGGCATTGCTGCTCACTCATGTTGAGGAAGCTGATCCTCGGCCTGTAAACCATGTATTGGGGGTATCTCCTGCGGCGAGGTGCAAGCCTGCGCTGATGCCCTCTGCCCTGTGCATCATCAGGTGGGTGAGGAGACGGTTGGCGCTCCTGCTGTTGGTGCTGCTGTTGTACCTGGCTCTGCTGCTGCCACGGCTGCTCGTCCTTTGAATCTGAGGACCAGGATGAGAGGATATAAATGGTTCCAATTCTGCTGGTATATATTTCAGTTGAGGAATAGAGGTTGCAAGCGCTCAGTCAAAGTGACCAGAGGATATTCCAGGAAGGTCACACTGCAGATGGACCTCAGCTTGAACACTCACAAGATCAGTAGAGTCGCAAAATGTTTGCCAAAACCTCAAAGCACTAAGTTGTGGCACCTGAAACTCGGCCATGTTGCAGGACCACTTTTAAGCTGCGTAAGCAACGGCCAACAATTCAGCTCCTTGCTAAATCCAGCACAATGCAATGGGCGTGTTTGTCTGATGACGGGTAACACACAGAAAATGCTCAAAAATCGGAACAGACAGGTAGAATAATATTATCAATGCAGTTAACAAGCTGTTAACTGCCTTAAGTGCCTCTCCCACTATTTGGTGTCGGGTCTGATCGGGACTCGCAGACCCAACACTTGGTAAAATAGCGTGGAGGCAGGATGGATTTTTACTCCTAACCCACCTCCAAATCCGCTGAGTGCCGGCAAACTCGTGGCCATAGTCTCTGGGTTACTAGTCCAGGCCTCTGGATTACTAGTCCAGTAACATGACCATTATGCTACCGTACCCCCAATAACATAACAAACACGTAGGGGGAAAAATTGGGTTGGTTTGTGCCTCTTGTTAGCGGGGTGTTAACGGGGCACAAATCCCCTAGCACCTGGGCGTGGCGCCGCGAGCGCCTCCTGCGATATTCAGCAGGAGATTAGCAGCAGCAGTAGCCAATAGCGCCCCGTGCCGCTGCGCCGCTGGTGATGACGTCATCGCCATGCGCAGCGCCCCGCTCGCGCCCCCTGACGTACCGCCACACAATATGTGTGATAGGATCGGGGGCGGTTTGTCAGCGGCGGCGGCGCAAGTTAAAGGGCAGGCGTCAGGCGGCCATTTTTATTTTGGCCAACTGCCAGCACCTGCCCTTTTCGCTTTTGTACGTGGGGTGTCAGCCGCGATCGCTCAGCCCAGCACTCCTCTTCACTGCTGGGCTGTTTTCATGGCACCCCCGCTGCCCGGTGATCCGGCAGGGCCCCGGTGTGCGCAGCACTAGGCCCCTCCCCTTTAATCAGGGGAGGAGACCTGCAATGACGCGGTGTTACTGCTTTCAGTACCGCTTTCCAGTAGCGCCCCACCTCCTGTTTGGGGCGATACTACTGAATTTACAGCCCTGGCGACGTTAGCGCCCCAAAATAGGCGCCATCCAATTTTTCCCCGGTAGAAACTTAAATCATTCACAAATAACCGTTCAACTTACCCATGAAATTGTCCTTGTCCTCATGCAAATCTTTCCAATAAGTTTATACCCCAAAGGCCTACCATCTCTCTTAAGCCTGGGGCTTGAGTTTTGCTCCTTTCCCAGAGCTTGCTTTGTTCAGCTGGGCCTTTGCTCCTGATAGCTTTTGGGTGTCTGAGCCTATGTGACAAGTGACATTTTGAAATGTTGATTTGTTAAATGTTTGTATATTTTGTCATGTATTACAAATAGGTAGAATTAAAAAATTTAAAGAAGTTCCATTTTTATAACACCTTTCACATCCTCAGGACACCCCAAAACGCTTCATAGTCAATTAATTATTTGTGAAGTGTGGTCACTGTTGTTTAGTAGGGCAGTTATATTTCTTCTGTGGCCATGTATTCAAAGGCAATTAGCAATAACTAACTCCCAAACAGCTATAAGAACATAAGAACATAAGAAATAAGAGCAGGAGTCGGCCATTTGGCCCTGCAGCCCTGCTCTGCCATTCAATAAGATCATGGCTGATCTTCAATCTCAACTCCACTTTCCTGCACTATCCCCATTTCCCTTGATTCCCTTAGTGTCCAAAAATCTATTGAATATACTCAATGACTGAGCCACCACAGCCCTCTGGGGTAGAGAATTCCAAAGATTCACCACCCTCCGAGTGAAGAAACTTCTCCTCATCTCAGGCCTAAATGGCCGACCCCTTATCCTGAGACTGTGACCCCTGGTTCAAGACTCCCCAGCCAGGGGAAACATCCTCCCAGCATCTACCCTGTCACGTCCCTTAAGAATTTTATATGTTTCAATGAGATCACCTCTCATTCTTCTAAACTCTAGGAAATATAGGCCACCAGACATCCTCAAATTCACTGCTACACTCCACTCATAACATAGCGATAGCAGGGAGACTGCAAGATACATTCACAAGAGTGAAGTATTTAGACTTGGGGTTGAGTCCCACCTAGATGAGATGTCCATCTCCTTTCTTTCTCTGCCAACTATAGCACACAGCTTGCCCCTAATTTTCTCTCTTAATTATAGAATAAATTACCAGGGAAGGCAGACAGTGAAAATACATCTGTGAACCAATTAGATGCATTTCTGGAGAGAAGGGGTTGAGCGATATGGTGAGAAGGTAGGTCGGTGGCACTGATCTTTGCAAAGGTCCTTCTTTCTCTCCTTCCTAAAATCCTTAGTTCTTATGTTGTAAGCCTCTTCCACTGCTCCCGTGAAACCAGAGGTTTGTGAATGAGGCCTGGGGCAATTCTCCAGCCCATTCCCCTTTCTGCCTGGGGCCAATTGCTTGGCATCCACTCAGTTTCTAGCCCAGTTGCACAGCTGTCATTCAGGAACTCAACATGCCAAAGGCCAAGGCTGTGAACCCTACTGTACCACCACGAGAAGCAGTAGGGCCAAACCCTAACACTGTGTGCTCACATCCCCCCACCCCTTCATATACTTCCAAAAACATACGAGAAAACGTCATCTGTCTGTCACCTGAGCAAAAGTTGTTAAACTCTGCAGCATTTATGTCAATATTAAACCAGTTAAGGACTGAAGTTAAATGTGGGGCATTTTAAGGGCTGCCTGTGGGCGTGTGGAGTGGGGGGTGCAAATAACTCATTCTGCAGTAAAAATGTGCTTGGATACTCCTAAATCACGGTCTTAAAGCTTGCACTAAAACTTAGTGACTCATGTGTCAATCAATGCCGTCCTGCTGCTGGGAATCAATGCGCCAGGACCCCATTCATAAAAACCAGAGCCCTGCTCCTGGCTGGTGACTCTGCACTATTGCATCCTCTCCTATTTCTCTTACTCAGGTGAACAGTGAAAGTGCGTGTTGCAATCCGCATTGCTACAGCATTGCTGTGCATATCTAAACTTCGGGTTCAGGGTGTGCAGCTACCCTGAGATAGAAATAGAAGCGCTCTCAGCAACTTTCGGGTTGGGTTGTGCCAATGAGCCTTGCGTTCTACGTCACTGCGCGTTCCTTCCTTTTTTTCCGCCCATTTGAGTTGTGATGGAAGGAGTCGAGCAGCGGGAGGCCGAGGTGTGAAGACGGCTGATCCTCGGTGCTGAATTTGGACAGCTTTCGGGGGCGGGGGGAGAACTCGGAGCCCGGCTTTCCGCTCTTGCCACTCCCCTGAGCACCACCACCTTCGCCAAGGGCAAGGTCCGAGCTGAAAGGCGAGAGGAGGAGAGGAGCTGTCCGCGGTGCTGAAGCTCCAGCTCCAGCTCCAGCTCCTGCCGGCGCCCCGGGCGCTCTCCATTGTGCTGAACCGCCGACTCGACAAGCGCCGAAGGAGCTGTCCGCGGTGCTGAACGTGGCTCCGGCTGGAAACCCTCCTCCCCGCTGGTGCCGAGCCCCTTCACCGAGCTCTCCAGCCGTGTTGCCACTCGCCTCTGAAGAACAGGAGGCGATGGAGCCGAGGTTCGAGTTGCAGAGTGCCCCTGACGGAGAGCTCTACTGCCCAGACAGTGCTTACGGCTCATCTGCGATGGACACGGACACGGAAGATGGCCACACGCCTTCCTCCAACAATATCATTTACTACAATGAGGAGCTGATGCATAAGGTGAGTCCCCTTAACATTTATAGCAACAACAACAACAGCTTGCATTTATATAGCGCCTTTAAGGTAGTACAACGTCCCAAGGCGCTTATGGGAAGTCTTGTAGCTGCGGAATGAGCACCGGTAGAACAGCACTCGATTATACAATCAATCCTCTCAGGAAATAGGACTCCCTCATGCACACTAACTTTCTTCAAACAGAAAGTGCAGAGGAGAACTGTAAAAGGGGGCAACCAGAGTGTATGGAAAAGATTAGCGGGTAACATCAAAGGGAACACAAGTCTGTTATAAACATATAAAGAGTAAAAGGATAGTCAAAGGAAGGGTGTGGCCGATTAGGAACCTAAAATAAATCAGTGGGCATGGCTGAGGTACTGACTGAGCACTTTGCATCTGTCTTCACTAAAGAAGAGGATGCTGCCAATGTCACAGTAAAGGTGGAGGTAGTGGAGACATTGGACAGGATAAAAATAGATAAAGAGGAGGTACTTAAAAGGTAGGCAGTCCTCAAAGTAGAAAAGTCACCCAGGCCAGATGGGATGCTTCCTAGGTTACTGAGGGATGTAAGGATGGAAATAATGGAGGCTCTGGCCACAATCTTTCAATCATCCTTGGGTATGAGAGTTGCACCGTAGGATTAGAGGGTTACAAATGTTACACCCCTGCTCAAAAAAGGGGAGTGCAATAAACCCGGCAATTACAGGCCAGTCACCTAACGTCAGTGATGGGGAACATTTTAGAGACAGTAATCTGGGACAAAATTAATAGTCACTTAAAAAAAACATGGGTTAATAAATGACAGCCAACATGGATTTGTTAAAGGCAAATTGCGTCTGACAAACTTGATTGAGTTATTTGATGACATAATGGAAAAGGTTGATGAGGGTAGTGCGGTTAATGTGTGCATGGAATTTCAAATTTTTTGATAAAGTACCACATAATAGATTTCTTAGCAAAATTGAAGCCCATATGATTAAAGTGGCAGCATGGATACGAAATTGGATAAGAGACAGAAAGCAGAGAGTAGCAGTGAACGGTTGTTTTTCAAACTGGAGGGAAATATATAGTTCCCCAGGGGTTAGTACAGGACCACTGCTCTTTTTTATATATATTAATGACCTGGACTTGGATAGACACATGACAGATGAAATTTAATGCAAAGAAGTGTGAAATGATGCATTTTGGAAGGAGGAATGAGGAGAGGCAATATAAACTAAATGGTACAATGTTAAAGGCGATGCAGGAACAGAGACAGCTGGGGGTGTACGCACAGGAATCTTTGAAGGTGTCAGGACAAGTTGATAAGGCTGTTTAAAAAGCATATGAATCTTCAGCATTATAAATAGAGTCATACAGTACAAAAGCAAGGAATTTATGCTGAACCTTTATAAATCACTGCTTAGCTCTCAGTTGGAGTATTGTGTCCAATTCTGGGCACCACACTTTAGGAAGGATGTTAAGGGTGCAAAGGAGATTTACTAGTGTGACACCATGGATGAGAGACTTCAGTTATGTGGAAAGACTGGAGAAGCTGGGGTTGTTCTCCTTAGAGCAGCGAAGGTTAAGGGAGATTTAATAGGGGTTTTCAAAACTATGAATGCTTTTGATAGAGTAAAAAAGGAGAAACTGTTTCCAGTGGCAGGTGGGTTGGTAACCAGAGGACACAGATTTAAGATCATTGACAAAAGAACCAGAAGGGAGATGAGGAGAATTTATTTTATGCAGTGAGTTGTTGTGACCTGGAATGCACTGCCTGAAAGGGTGGAGGAAGCAGGTTCAATAATAACTTTCAAAAAGGAATTGGATAAATAATTGAAGGTGAAAAATTTGCAGGACTATGGACAAAAAGCAGGGGAGAGGGATTAATTGGATAACTCTTTCAAAGAGCTGTCATGGGCACGATGGGCTGAATGGCCTCCTTCTGTGTTGTATGATTCTGCAAAATTACTTTGAGCACAAACTGATGGTGTGCAGATTGCCCACATAAATCCAAGGGCTGGAGCATCATGACTAGACATTTCCTACCCTCACCACCACCCACCCCCATCCTCCAGCAGCCATGTAATCCCCTGGGAGAGGCATAAAGCAGAGAAGAACCCAGGACCAATAACAGAAAAAAATACTCTGGAAAATTCCTCTTCGAACCCCTGAGGCAATCAAAACCATTCCAGGAGACCACATGGACCAAGTGTTATCTCTTAGTCCACTTACCTTCTATATGATGCGATCTCTGCTCCAGTCAAGATCCGGCCCAGCTCCCTCTTGAAGGCAATACAGAGTGACAGCACCCACCAACAGCTGGCAATGTGTTCCAGAGGCTCACTACTCTCTGGGAAAGAAGAACTGCCTAACATCCAGTCTATTCCTACTCTTACATAGCTTAAATGCATGTCCCCTGGTTCTCACCAATCTGTCAAACTGGAATAATCTATCAATACGCACACTATCCAGCCCTTTCATTATTTTATATACCTCTATCAGGTCACCTCTAAGTCTACTCTGCTCTAGAGTAAATAGAACCAGTACTTTAAGCCTTTCTAAGTAACTAAGGTTCTTTAAAATAGGGATCTTTCTCATATCTCTCCTCTGAGTCTTTTTTCAAAGCCACTACATTATGCACCATGTGAGGGAATCAACATCGGGTGCAACTGAACTATATTTGTCTTTTGCAATGAATCTGTTTTTAATTGCTTTAGTTATTTATCATTTTGAGCCATGATTGATTAGCTATTTGATCCCATTATAACTGGGCTCATTCTTGATACAAGATGTAATCCCAAAACTAACATCAGGGCTGGAAGACTGGGGTGATGACAAACAATGAAACAGGTGGGAAACCCAAAGTCACCTGAATTAGCAGAGGCTTTATTCACAGGTATCCACGTCTAATGTATGGGCACCGTGGATCAAGAGTGATGCTGGATTGTCATAAAATACACAACTGGTTCACTCATGTTCTTCAGGGAAGAGAATTTGCCATCCCTACCTGGTCTTGCCTACATGTGGCTCTATTCCACATTACTCTGGGTGCCCTTAGTTGTTGAGAAAGAAATACAAATAAATGCAACAATAAGCATGGGAGCACCATTATCACAAGGAAGGCTGATAATAACCTTACTGGGTCACTCAAGATGGCTAGTAAATGTGGCCTCGCCAGTGTTACCCACATCCTAAAAACACATTTTTTTTTAACTTTAGAAAAGGAGATGGGCATGAGTAGAAGGACAAAATATCCCTCTAGTATACACATCACCATATAGACATCACCATATAGCAGTCACCATATAGACATCGTATACACATCACCATATACACATCACCATATAGCGGTCACCATATAGACATCATATACACATCGTATACACATCACCATATACACATCACCATATACACACATCACCATATACACACATCACCATATGCACATCACCATATACACACATCACCACATACACACATCACCATATACACATCACCATATACACACATCACCATATACACATCACCATATACACACATCACCACATACACACACCACCATATACACATCACCATATACACACATCACCATATACATATCACCATATTGCAAGTCCACCCAGATGTTTCCCAATACAACAACAAAAGCAGCAATATGATGAATTTTTAATATACACTAGTTTTCTATGTCTTGATCCTTGTTAAACCCCATAATATGCCACTAGATGGAATTGCGTGTGTAGGAGCTGGTGCAACACATGCAGATGAAAAATTGATGAGGACATTGGGCTGGGAGTTGAGGCTGAGAGGGAGTGAGCAGGAAACTGGGGTGAATTATTGATGCATGGCATGGAGTTGACAGTGAAGGAGCTGGGAGGCACAGGTTAGTTTGGGTCTCCAGCAAGATTTACAAGTGGAATGGTCAGTTTGCAGCCTGGCAACACTCAATAAATGGCCAATTACCTGGCAGCTTTGTGGGAGGGGACAGCACTCAATAAATGGCCTACTACTTTGGATGTTAAGAACACTTAAGAATGTGGGTGCTAGGCCTGGCAACATTTTGGGAAGAAAGGCCTGGATCTGCCAGTAGTCAAGGGGATGGGACTTGGGAGAACCTGAAGAATAAAGGGTCTTGGGCCCAGCAGCACTGGGTCTGAGGGTCTATGAGTTTTGGGGTTATGACCTTTGTGGTCTAGCAGCATTAAAGGGCTGGGTTGCAGCTCCACTAGCAGAGCTGTGGCTTGGCAGCACTCAGGAGGTGAGTTTTTCTAACACTCAGAGGGGGACTGAAGATCGTGACCTGTTTGTCAGGGGTTGGCAACTGGTAGCACTCTGGGGGAGACCTACCAGCACGGAAGCAGAATGGGGTTTGACATTACCGGGGAACCTGTGGCTTAACAGCACTGCAGGCCTTGGGTATGGAAACAAGAGTTTACAATCTGAAGTTCCTATCTCCTTCAATGCACAGCAAATAAGCCAACATCACTAACCAGTACAGCCAATCAAATGTGCCACAAATCAACAGTACAGTGATACGGACGCAGTGATATAGACTGGACAGAGGCACAGATATGGAGGCCGTGGTGTTGTGGCAGTGATACAGCTGCTGTTTCGTACATTGTGCAAAAGAGAATTTTCCTTGTTTCAGGCTCTGAGTTTATGATACAGTTGGGCCCATCCCTCACACTCTTTACAACCTGTGGCATGTACTGCGGTCCAATTCTGTTTTCTGCACTGTTTCACATAATAGCCAAAGCCTGGAGTGTTGGCTTGGTACAATACAGGAACTGAAAACTGGCTTTAAAGTAATGAGCTTAAACCCCCGGCCTGTGTCTCAGTTGGATAAGTTTCATGTGCTGTGATGTTGCACACTTGTCTGCGGTCTTTTGTGATGGGTCCTGTTTTGGAAGAGGCACAGGTTAACCAAACATGGTCTTGCTCTCTTTGTTTTAAGTGAGTGTATCAATGGGACAGGCTGGACTCTCATGCTTTGCTGAATGTGACAGGAGGTGCTGTGGGCCACACATTCTGGAAGCGGAGCAGGGAAATATGTGTCACTTTGTTCTTCAATGTTACAACAATCTTCAGGAACCATTAACCAACTGGGAAATAGTCCCGATCCTGTCAGGGGACGGTGATTGCAATGAATACCCCAAGTCCTACATCATTATATTTAAACTGTGTAATTACTAGCTCAGTGTCTCAAACCCATCACAACAAAAACTAAAAACAATCAACGGTAAAGCACTTCGAGGGTGATTGTCACATCAACGGGCGAGTGGGAAATGGACGGGTTCGGATCGGCCGCCCGTTCTACACCCCTTGTGGTGATGGCATAAAACGGGCGATAGCGGATTGGCTGCTTGTTGAAGTCAATGGAAAGGAGAATCGGCGAGAGGTACAACGGACGGTCGATCCTCCACCGCCCGCATTACACTCCCCGATCAGGTTGAAAGTTCCACCCATTGTATATGTTACAGGGGATGTTGGGTAAGGGTATCCAGGGATATGGAGCTAAGGCGGGTAAAAGGAGTTGCGGTACAGATCAGCCATGATCTCACTGAATGGCGGAACAGGCTCAAAGGGCTGAATGGCCTCCTCCTGTTCCTGTGTTCCTAAAAAGAGAGGCATTTGGACTTTTCATTTTCTGTAATATATACAGAAGTCTCCTTTCTATTGCTGGGTTCATCCAGTCACTGGACATCATGAATACAATCCAGCATTGACACTCACTCCCCAGGATCTAACATTGAGGGGCATCCAGACAAGCACAACCAGAATGATGCCTACCCTTAAGGTTCTGAGTTATGGGGATAGACCCTAGATTTGGGATATTCAACTTTTAGAGATTTTTTAAATAATGAAGGGCCTGGACTCAATCTGGTTGGATCGGTCATGTGAGGTGGGTAGAGATTGTAGAACTAGAGGGCATGCATATCAAAAACGAAGGCAAAGACTTAGGTTAGGTGCCAGGAGTTTTGTTTTCCACAGAGAATCATCGCCCTGTGGAACAGACTGCCTGAACGTGTCCTGCACAAGGACTCACTTGGGTTCCTGTGTGAAAAGAACATTTCCAGTATTAGAGGGTACGTTGTCAATGGCTGTGATTGTGAGGATTTGGGGGAGCCTGCAGTCTCTGGATTCCCTTAATGAATTGGAGAGGAGTTTTCCAGAACATTTCCTTAATTGGCCTGAGTTTTTTTCCCCTCTGGTCTTTGGCCTCTCCTGGGAGGTTGCGTGTTTAGGGGGTGGATCACTCGTGTACCATGTCTGGATGGGGTGGGCTTGTTGGGCCTGAGGGTCCTTTCCCTGCTTTCTTTTCATATATCTTCCTCTGTGAATGTGAACATTTCCCTCCCTGGAGCAATGCGCTGATGGATATTGCTGCGACTGACGTTTGTTCTACTGTTTACAACTAAACAGCTTTGCTCATGTACAGAGAAACACCGCGGAGCACGTTACAGGCTGGACAATATTATAAGCAGGCAATGAGCAGGAGGGAGAGAGGGGAGAGTGGAGGGGTCGACTGGAACAGAGAAAGCTAGGAGGAGATTTAACAGAATGGGGAAAAGACGCCGATTTACTTTACTAACAGAAACATGTAAATGAAAGGGGCTCAATTACTGCCAGGAAGCCAGACACTCTTGAAGATAAGCAGCAGCCTATTAAAGGAAACCAGAACACTGCTTCACCAAATGATTATTAAATCTGGATCTCATTTCTCAAGCTCTTCCCAGAATAAACCCTCACCTCATTCTAAAGAAAATCCGGACGGATACACAAAGACCACCAGCTTGAGGCGCATGTTTATTAAAAATCAAGGGAGTCCAACCCTCAATTTAAAACAATAACAGAGAGAAAGGAACTAACGTACCTTTCCCCGGTACAACATGAAGGTTGTTCATAGCTGGCAATTCCTGGCTTGCAAGACCGGAATTCCTGACAGCAGTGGCGCTTTAAAAAATATATATTCTGTGTTGCTATAAGAAGCACTTGGAATATTCAGTGTCAAAACACGAATTTCATAGCAGCTGTGTGGTACAGGATGGGCATTGAGAACAGAGCACTAACAGGAACAGAAAACACTGGAGACACTCAGTAGGTCAGTCAGCTTCCGTCGAGAAAACTTGAGACAGTCGACACCTCGGGTACAAACCCTTCCTCAGAGCTGAAGATATTACAGCTGAACAGCTCCGAAGAAGGAACAGAACAAGGGGGGAAAGAGCACACACACAACAACCGCACACACAGATAGCGAATGACCTGTAGCGTGCTATAGGCTAAAGGGCAGGAGACACAAGGAGAGAAATCAAAGGCTTGTACCAGACGCTGGTGGGAGTGTGAGCAGAGCGAGAGGGGAATCGGTAATTGGCGTGGTAAGCATGAAACAACCATTGAGTCCTGAGCTCGCCCTCCGACCTTGCTGTCTGAGGGAAGGCCAAGATGTGGAAGGATTAGCCCAGCAAGCACCTATGTTGTTTAAAACAATCGAAATCTAGCTCTCGTGCATAACAATACAACGCTGTGGTGTGTGAAAAAAGAGCTGATATAGAACACATATCAATTAGGGGCTTGTTTGCTAAGGATGGAGGAAACCATGTCTGCAGGCAAGGCATGTCAGAAATGTTTACGCCCAGTGAGGTTAATAAACAGAAAATCACAGGCAGGCAGTGTGCCCACAACTCCCCAATATGGGCAAGGCTGGCACATAGCCTGAAAATGATCCCTTAATGCTAATCTATAATATATTAAAAACTTATGTCTGTGTCGCTTCCTGTCAACTTCTTCCATTATAAATTCCTATGTCCACGTTTACAATGCAACCTGTCAAGCTGTGATTACATTCTTCCACCAGTAGGGGCGCTGCAGGAGGGTGTAATTACAGTGTGACAAGTTTACATAGGAAGTTTCCATTGTAAATACAGACATAGGAAATTATAATAGAAATATAAAAATAATATCATGTGGACTGAATTACGACTGTGTGTGCTGGTCCAATTATCCCCCTGCCCTTTAATCCTATATGCAATGCCACAATTGACGAGCATTTTATTAACTATGCTGTGTGTATCTGCCTCAAACATTGTAGAAGTTCAATTGTAAATTGTGCAGGAAATGCATTAAATGAATCGATTTCACCAACTGCCATAGACAGACTGCAGGGTTATGATTTAGCAATGAACCGAATGCTCTGAATGTTCTAGAAATTCCAAACATTCAAACACCTTTCACATTCTAAAGTGCGGCAAACATTTCAGAAAGTATTTTAGCGCAATATTTAGCATGCCAGTGAAGTTATTCACTTTAGCTATTGTCATGAAACTAAATTGATGTCTGGGAATGTGCTACAAAGCGTCTCCAGAGATTTGAATGAGTTATAGATGGAACAACCTTGAACGCAATCCCATGTACTCAGTGTAGTGTTTTCATTTTAATTTGATTTCTGACTGTCCTGAGGGAGTGCTGCCTGAATTCAATGTGAGAGTTCATGATTTGCCAATAAATGTTGGTGTGTTACAAATAGCACCAACCAGTAACGAGCCTGCTCGATGGAATGATAGTATTGGCAAAGGTAGTCTCAAATTGGCAAAGGTAGTCTGGAGGACGAGTTCATGGAATGCATTCTGGACAGTTTCCTAGAACAATGCATCATGGAACCAACCAGGGAACAGACTATTTTAGATCTTGTATTGTGTAATGAGACAGCGGCTGCAGGGCATTCTGGAGGGGGAGGGAGAACAGCCAGTGGTCGTGGTCCACATTGGTACCAACGACATAGGTAAAAAGAGGGATGAGGTCCTGCAGCAAGAATTTATGGAGCTAGGTGAAGGATTAAGGAGCAGGACCTCAAAGGTTGTAATCTCTGGATTACTCCTGGTGCCACGTGCTAGTAAGTATAGGAATAGGAAGATAGAACAGATGAATGCGTGGCTAAAGGGATGGTGCAGGGGGGAGGGCTTTAGTTTCCTGGATCACTGGGTCTGCTTCTGGGAAAGGTGGGACTTGTACAAGTCGGACGGTTTACACCTGAACCAGGGGGGAACCAATATCCTTGCGGGGAGGTTTGCTAGCACTGCTGGGGAGGGTTTAAACTAACTTGGCAGGGGGTTGGGGTACAGAGTGGAGCTATAGTAGGGGGTGATTTACGGCCAAATACAGAGGGAAAAACAAGTCAGCTGGGAAGGCAGAGCAAATATGTGAAGGCAAAAGAGAATATGGCAGGGCTGGAAGGCATTTATTTTAATGCAAGGAGTCTTGCAAATAAGGTGGATGAACTGAAGTTGTTGTTGAACACATGGGAGTACGATATTGTTGCTATCACGGAGACATGGTTGAGGGAGGGTCAGGACTGGCAGCTCAATATTCCGGGGTATAGAATCTTCAGGCGAGACAGGGGGGGGTGTAAAAGGGGAGGGGGTGTTGCAATATTAATTAAGGAGTCAATTACTGCTGTAAGGAGGGATGATATATTAGCGGGTTCCTCTAATGAGGCCATATGGGTAGAACTTAAAAACAAAAAGGGGGCAAGCACTTTGCTGGGAGTGTACTATAGGCCCCCAAACAGTCAGGGGGAGATAGAGGAACAGATATGTAGGCAAATCTCAGAGAAGTGCGAAAATAATAGGGTAATAATAGTGGGGGATTTCAACTTCCCCAATATAAATTGGGACAGTCAGAGTGTGAAAGGCTTAGAGGGTGCAGAATTCTTAAAGTGCATCCAGGAGAGCTTTTTGAGCCAACATGTAGAAAGTCCTACAAGAGAGGGGGCGGTACTGGACCTAATTCTGGGGAATGTAGCCGGGCAAGTGGTGGAAGTGTCAGTAGGAGAGCATTTTGGCGACAGTGACCATAATTCGGTGAGATTTAAGGTGGTCATGGAAAAAGACAAAGACGGCCCGGAAATAAGGGTTCTAAATTGGGGGAAGGCCGATTTTAATATGATAAGGCAGGATCTGGCCAAAGTGGACTGGGAGCAGCTGCTTATAGGAAAATCCACATCAAAACAGTGGGAGACTTTCAGAAGGGAAATAGAGAGAGTACAACGCCAACATGTTCCTGTAAAGGTCAAGGGTGGGACCAACAAGCAAAGGGAACCTTGGATGACAAGGGATATACAAAAATGCATTAGAAATAAAAGGGGGGCTTTTGGCAGTTACAAAAGACTAAAGACAGAAGAAGCCCTAGAGGAGTATAAAAAGTGCAGGGGCATACTTAAAAAAGAAATCAGGAGGGCGAGGAGGGGCCATGAAATAACACTGGCGAGCAAAATAAAGGAAAATCCTAAGATGTTTTATAAGTATATTAAGGGCAAGAGGATAACCAGGGAAAGGGTAGGGCCCATTAGGGACCAAAGTGGCAATCTGTGTGTAGAGCCAGAGGATGTAGGCGGGGTTTTAAATGAATTTTTTGCATCTGTGTTCACTATGGAGAAAGACGATGCAGACATAGAAATCGGGCAAGGGGACTGTGACATACTCGAACATATTAGCATCGAGAGGGAGGAGGTGCTAGCGGTTTTAGCGGGCCAAAAAGTGGATAAATCCCCAGGCCCAGACGAGATGTATCCCAGGCTGCTGTGGGAGGCAAGGGAGGAGATTGCAGGGGCTCTGACACTAATTTTCAGAACCTCTCTGGCCACAGGGGATGTACCAGAGGACTGGAGAACAGCTAACGTAGTACCATTATTCAAGAAGGGTAGCAGGGATAAACCAGGGAATTACAGGCCAGTGAGTCTAACATCTGTGGTGGGGAAATTATTGGAAAAAATTCTGAGGGACAAAATTAATCTCCACTTGGAGAGGCAAGGATTAATCGGGGATAGTCAGCATGGCTTTGTCAAGGGTAAATCATGTCTAACAAATCTGATCGAATTTTTCGAGGGGGTGACTAGTGGGGTGGATGAGGGAAATGCTGTGGATGTGGTTTACATGGACTTCAGTAAAGCTTTTGACAAAGTCCCGCATAGGAGGCTGGTCAAGAAGGTAAGAGCCCATGGGATCCAGGGTGCCTTGGCGCGTTGGATCCTAAACTGGCTGAGTGGCAGGAGGCAGAGGGTGATGGTCGAAGGTTGCTTTTGTGACTGGAAGCCTGTGTCCAGTGGGGTACCTCAGGGATCGGTGCTGGGTCCCTTATTGTTTGTGATCTACATAAATGATTTGGATGAGAATGTAAAAGGTATGATCAGTAAGTTCGCAGATGACACGAAAATTGGTGGGGTGGTAAATTGCGAGGAGGAAAGCCTCCGGCTACAGGACGATATAAACGGGTTGGTCAGATGGGCGGAAAAGTGGCAAATGGAATTTAACCCTGAAAAGTGCGAGGTGATGCATTTTGGACGGACAAATAAGGCAAGGGAATACACAATGAGTGGTAGGACCCTAGGAAGTACAGAGGGTCAGAGGGACCTTGGTGTACATGTACATAGATCCCTGAAGGCAGCGGAGCAGGTAGATAAGGTGGTTAAAAAGGCATATGGGATACTTGCCTTCATTAGCCGAGGCATAGAATATAAGAGCAGGGAGGTTATGATGGAGCTGTACAAAACGCTGGTGAGGCCACAGCTGGAGTACTGTGTGCAGTTCTGGTCGCCTCACTATAGGAAGGATGTGATTGCTTTGGAGAGGGTGCAGAGAAGATTCACCAGGATGTTACCTGGGATGGAGCGCCTCAGCTATGAAGAGAGGCTGGACAGGCTGGAGTTGTTTTCCTTGGAGCAGAGAAGGCTGAGGGGGGACCTGATTGAGGTGTACAAAATAATGAGGGGCATAGATAGGGTAGATAAAGAAGAACTTTTCCCCTTAGTGGGGGGGTCAATAACAAGGGGGCATAGATTCAGGGTAAGGGGCAGGAGATTTAGAGGGGATTTGAGGAGGAACTTTTTCACCCAGAGGGTGGTTGGAATGTGGAACTCAATGCCTGAAAGGGTGGTGGAGGCAGGAACCCTCACAACATTCAAGAAGCATTTGGATGAGCACTTGAAATGCCATTGCATACAAGGCTATGGACCAAATGCTGGAAAATGGGATTAGACTGGACAGGGATGGATGGGCGGCGCAGACACGATGGGCCGAAGGGCCTCTTTCTGTGCTGTAAAACTCTATGACTCTATGACTCTATGAGGGTTAATTAGCAATCTCATAGTAAAGGATTCTCTGGGGCAGAGTGATCATAATATGATAGAATTTCAGATTAAGTTTGAGAGTGATTTGCCTAAGTCAGAAACTAGAGTCTTAAACTTAAATAAAGCCAATTACATAGGTATGAGGGGCGAATTGGCTAAGGTAGATTGGAAAAATAGGTTAAAAGGTATGGTGGTAGATAAGCAGTGGCTAGCATTTAAAGAAATATTTCATAATTCTCAACAAAAGTACATTCCATTGAGAAACAAAAACTCCATGGGAAAAGTGATCTAACCGTGGCTAACTAAAGAAGTTAAGGATAGCATTAGATTGAAAGAAGAAACTTATAATGTTGTGAAGAGCAGTGGTAAGCCTGGTGACTGGGAGAGTTTCAGAAACCAGCAAAGCATGACCAAAAAATTGATAAAAGGGAAAAAACACAATATGAGAGAAAACTAGCAAGAAATATAAAAGCAGATTGTAAGAGATTCTACAAGTATGTAAAAAGGAAGAGAGTAGCAAAAGTAAACTTTGGTCCCTTAGAAGCTGAGACAGAAGAAATTATTATGGGGAATAAGGAAATGGCTGAAATATTTTGTATCTGTCTTCACAGTAGAAGACACAAAAAGCATACCAAAAATGGTGGGGAACCAAGGGTCTAATGAGGGTGAGGAACTTAACATAATTAATATAAGTAGAGAAAAAGTACTAGAGAAACTAATGGGACTAAAAGCTGACAAATCCCCAGGACCTGACGGCCTACATCCTAGGGTTCTAAAAAAGGTGGCTGAAGAGATAGTGGATGCATTGGTTTTGATCTTCCAAAATTCATTAGATTCTAGAATGGTCCCAGCAGATTGGAAGGTCACAAATGTAACACCGCTATTCAAGAAAGGAGGGAGAAAGAAAACTGGGAACTACAGGCCAGTTAGCCTGATATCAGTCATTGGGAAAATGCTGGAATCCATTGTTAAGGAAGTGGTATCGGGGCACTTAGAAAATCATAACATGATTAGGCAGAGTCAACATGGTTTTATGAAAGGGAAATCATGTTTGACAAATTTATTAGAATTTTTTGAGGATGTAACTAGCAGGGTAGATAAAGGGGAACCAGTGGATGTAGTAACTGTACAGAGTCCCTGTTTATTCAGCAGAATAAGGGTCACTCACTGTAATTGTACAGAGTCACTGTTTATTCAGCAGAATAAGGGTCACTCACTGTAACTGTACAGAGTCCCTGTTTATTCAGCAGAATAAGGGTCACTCACTGTAATTGTACAGAGTCACTGTTTATTCAGCAGGGTAAGGGTCACTCACTGTAACTGTACAGAGTCACTGTTTATTCAGCAGGGTAAGGGTCACTCACTGTAACTGTACAGAGTCACTGTTTATTCAGCAGGGTAAGGGTCATTCACTGTAACTGTACAGAGTCCCTGTTTATTCAGCAGGGTAAGGGTCATTCACTGTAACTGTACAGAGTCACTGTTTATTCAGCAGGGTAAGGGTCACTCACTGTAACTGTACAGAGTCCCTGTTTATTCAGCAGGGTAAGGGTCACTCACTGTAACTGTACAGAGTCACTGTTTATTCAGGGTAAGGGTCACTCACTGTAACTGTACAGAGTCACTGTTTATTCAGCAGGGTAAGGGTCACTCACTGTAACTGTACAGAGTCACTGTTTATTCAGCAGGGTAAGGATCACTCCCAGTGTAACTGTACAGAGTCACTGTTTATTCAGCAGGGTAAGGGTCACTCACTGTAACTGTACAGAGTCCCTGTTTATTCAGCAGGGTAAGGGTCACTCACTGTAACTGTACAGAGTCACTGTTTATTCAGCAGGGTAAGGATCACTCACTGTAACTGTACAGAGTCACTGTTTATTCAGCAGGGTAAGGGTCACTCACTGTAACTGTACAGAGTCACTGTTTATTCAGCAGGGTAAGGATCACTCCCAGTGTAACTGTACAGAGTCACTGTTTATTCAGCAGGGTAAGGGTCACTCACTGTAACTGTACAGAGTCCCTGTTTATTCAGCAGGGTAAGGGTCACTCACTGTAACTGTACAGAGTCACTGTTTATTCAGCAGGGTAAGGGTCACTCACTGTAACTGTACAGAGTCACTGTTTATTCAGCAGGGTAAGGATCACTCCCAGTGTAACTGTACAGAGTCACTGTTTATTCAGCAGGGTAAGGGTCACTCACTGTAACTGTACAGAGTCCCTGTTTATTCAGCAGGGTAAGGGTCACTCACTGTAACTGTACAGAGTCACTGTTTATTCAGGGTAAGGGTCACTCACTGTAACAGTACAGAGTCACTGTTTATTCAGCAGGGTAAGGGTCACTCACTGTAACTGTACAGAGTCACTGTTTATTCAGCAGGGTAAGGATCACTCCCAGTGTAACTGTACAGAGTCACTGTTTATTCAGCAGGGTAAGGGTCACTCACTGTAACTGTACAGAGTCCCTGTTTATTCAGCAGGGTAAGGGTCACTCACTGTAACTGTACAGAGTCACTGTTTATTCAGCAGGGTAAGGGTCACTCACTGTAACTGTACAGAGTCACTGTTTATTCAGCAGGGTAAGGGTCACTCACTGTAACTGTACAGAGTCACTGTTTATTCAGCAGGGTAAGGATCACTCCCAGTGTAACTGTACAGAGTCACTGTTTATTCAGCAGGGTAAGGGTCACTCACTGTAACTGTACAGAGTCCCTGTTTATTCAGCAGGGTAAGGGTCACTCACTGTAACTGTACAGAGTCACTGTTTATTCAGCAGGGTAAGGGTCACTCACTGTAACTGTACAGAGTCACTGTTTATTCAGCAGGGTAAGGATCACTCCCAGTGTAACTGTACAGAGTCACTGTTTATTCAGGGTAAGGGTCACTCACTGTAACTGTACAGAGTCACTGTTTATTCAGCAGGGTAAGGGTCACTCACTGTAACTGTACAGAGTCCCTGTTTATTCAGCAGGGTAAGGGTCACTCACTGTAACTGTACAGAGTCACTGTTTATTCGGCAGGGTAAGGGTCATTCACTGTAACTGTACAGAGTCACTGTTTATTCAGCAGGGTAAGGGTCACTCACTGTAACTGTACAGAGTCACTGTTTATTCAGCAGGGTAAGGATCACTCACTGTGTAACTGTACAGAGTCACTGTTTATTCAGGGTAAGGGTCACTCACTGTAACTGTACAGAGTCACTG
Source organism: Somniosus microcephalus (assembly GCF_052327205.1). Classification (NCBI taxonomy): domain Eukaryota; kingdom Metazoa; phylum Chordata; class Chondrichthyes; order Squaliformes; family Somniosidae; genus Somniosus; species Somniosus microcephalus. The sequence continues at coordinate 16,328,691 of NC_141007.1, forward strand.
TTTATTCGGCAGGGTAAGGGTCATTCACTGTAACTGTACAGAGTCACTGTTTATTCAGCAGGGTAAGGGTCACTCACTGTAACTGTACAGAGTCCCTGTTTATTCAGCAGGGTAAGGGTCACTCACTGTAAATGTACAGAGTCACTGTTTATTCAGCAGGGTAAGGGTCATTCACTGTAACTGTACAGAGTCACTGTTTATTCAGCAGGGTAAGGGTCACTCACTGTAACTGTACAGAGTCACTGTTTATTCAGCAGGGTAAGGGTCACTCACTGTATAACTGTACAGAGTCACTGTTTATTCAGCAGAGGGGTAAATAGAGATGACATGATAGATGTGTTCAAAATGATGAAGGGTTTATGATAGGGTCAATAGTGATAGATTGTTTCCATTGGTCAGTGATTCGGTTAGAAGAAGGCACAACTTTAAAATAATCTGAAGAATTAAAGGGGAGGTTAGAAAACAAGCGTTACACAGAAGGTGGTTCGAATGTGGGAATTGCCTTTCACACATCATTGTTGAAGCCTAGTCTGTCAATTCTTTTAAAAGCGGGTCAGGAAGGCAAGATTCTATCTGACCAATCTCCTGACTTCTTTTAGGAAGTGACATCCCAAGTATCCTGTGGTAAACCCTTCAAAGTGTTGTAGCTGGTCTTCCACTCAGTACTGCGGAGGTGACCCACTTGTTCCTACACTGCAGGGTACGTGTTTGATCAGTGCAGTATCTGCTGACCTCTGACGTTCCTTTAAGCAGTGCAGAATATTCACAGCAGCAATACTATGTGCAAATCTAGCAAACAACTAGGACACTTCCAGTGTCGGTGTCAAGTACTCTTGATTCAGATATAGCGGAGTACGGCTCTCTGTCCTCCCCACAAAATTGCACCTCAACCCCAAAGGAATAACTCCGACTGCATTAATCTGCCAAATGTTCTTTTTCCACACCAGACTAAGGGTTGGTTTGCGTTGGGTTCGTACAGTCGAGGAGCTGGGCCCAGGCTGCCTAAACTCATTTCACATGCAACAGACAGGAATATTTCATTCCCTCAATTTAGGCTGAATTTAAACTCAAGTCTCAGATTTGTAAATCCAGAGACTAACACATTGCAAGTCCCCTGCCCCCACCACCCGCCCCACCCGACTCCTCCCTGTAATACCCCCTTACAGTACACGAGATCCTGGACCTGATGCCCATTCATAAGGAGCAAGAAAGAAAGAAAGACTTGCATTTATATAGCACCTTGCACGACCTCAAGACATCCCAAAGCGCTTTACAGCCAACTTTGAAAGTGTAGTCACTGTTGTAATGTAGGAAATGCAGCAGCCAATTTACGCACAGCAAGCTCCCACAAACAGCAATGTGATCATGACCAGTTAATCCATTTCAGTGATGTTGGTTGAGAGATAAATATTGGCCCCAGAACACCTGGGATAACTCCCCTGCTCTTCTTCGAAATAGTGTCGTGGGATCTTTTACGTCCACCTGGTGGTTTGATGTCTCATCTGTAAGACAGCACCTGAAGTGTCAGCCTAGATTTTTGTGCTCAAGTCTCTGGAGTGGGACTTGAACCCACAACCTCCATGACTCAGAGGAGAGAGAGCTACCGAGTGAGCCAAGGCTGGCACTTTAAGTTTATGCGAATTCCTGCCCATAATTAGCTCCGAGTATTTCTGGTATTAAAGCAGTGTGGGGGAGGAGGGGGAGATTTGAAGGCCCCTTTAGCAGAGTTCAGCTCCCGTTGATTAACAAACAGCTAGTGAACGAAGCCCTGATGATCACTGAGTGAGTGTCGAGTCGAATTGCTCCCACCTATCGGCCAGGCCCAGCGCTGTTTGTAGCACAGTTAGGGTTGCCAAGCCACCAGGATTATGCTGGCGTCTCCAAGAATTAAAGCTTAATCTCCCAGACACCATTGTGAACAAACCAAGGAGAAAAATCATAGGAGCATTAAACAAAGGGTGTGTTTTTTTTTCATTTACTTTGAACACTTTCTTTTAATAGTTATTAGAAATGGGGGGGAAGGCGATGTACTCAGCCAGGCCTTGCGGTCTAGGCCCTGCGGTCTAGGCCCTGCGCACAGTACAGCCAGGCCCTGCGGTCTAGGTCCTGCGGTCTAGGTCCTGCAGTCTAGGCCCTGTGCACAGTACAGCCAGGCCCTGCGGTCTAGGCCCTGCGCACAGTACAGCCAGGCCCTGCGGTCTAGGCCCTGCGCACAGTACAGCCAGGCTCTGTGGTCTAGGCCCTGCGGTCTAGGCCCTGCGCACAGTACAGCAAGGCCCTGCGGTCTAGGCCCTGCGGTCTAGGCCCTGCGCACAGTAGAGCAAGGCCCTGTGGTCTAGGCCCTGCGCACAGTACAGCAAGGCCCTGTGGTCTAGGCCCTGTGCACAGTACAGCAAGGCCCTGCAGTCTAGGCCCTGTGCACAGTACAGCCAGGCCCTGCGGTCTAGGCCCTGCGCACAGTACAGCCAGGCCCTGCGGTCTAGGCCCTGCGCACAGTACAGCCAAGCCCTGCGGTCTAGGCCCTGCAGTCTAGGCCCTGTGCACAGTACAGCCAGGCCCTGTGGTCTAGGCCCTGCGCACAGTACAGCCAGGCCCTGCAGTCTAGGCCCTGTGGTCTAGGCCCTGCGCACAGTACAGCCAGGCCCTGTGGTCTAGGCCCTGCAGTCTAGGCCCTGTGCACAGTACAGCCAGGCCCTGCGGTCTAGGCCCTGCGCACAGTACAGCCAGACCCTGCAGTCTAGGCCCTGCGGTCTAGGCCCTGCGCACAGTACAGCCAGGCCCTGTGGTCTAGGCCCTGCGGTCTAGGCCCTGCGCACAGTACAGCAAGGCCCTGCAGTCTAGGCCCTGCACACAGTACAGCAAGACCCTGCGGTCTAGGCCCTGTGGTCTAGGCCCTGTGCACATTACAGCAAGGCCCTGCGGTCTAGGCCCTGCGCACAGTACAGCAAGGCCCTGCGGTCTAGGCCCTGTGCACAGTACAGCCAGGCCCTGTGGTCTAGGCCCTGCGGTCTAGGCCCTGCGCACAGTACAGCCAGGCCCTGCGGTCTAGGCCCTGCGCACAGTACAGCCAGGTCCTGCAGTCTAGGCCCTGTGGTCTAGGCCCTGCGCACAGTACAGCCAGGCCCTGCGGTCTAGGCCCCACAGTCTAGGCCCTGCCTATCGCTGTTAATTCCAGCACGGAAACTGAGCACAATTCAGCAGCTTGTCCAGGTGACCTGCTACTGTGGGATGGAGTGTGATTCGTTCCTTTTGTTTAAGAGTGAGTGGATGGTCAGCTGTTCTGACGTGTTCAGTAGTCTCCTTGATTTAAAGGAGCCCTTGCTGTTAAGAGGCACCGTCTCCTTGAAGAAAGCATTTGACAAACCTTTTCGCATTTGTTCACAAGGGCACCAAACAGTGATGTAAATGTCAGAGCACGTCATCCGTTGACTCCTGCGTAGACCTCACCACCTCAGACATGCTGACTGGCCAGTTCCACATGCTCCCCTGGCACTCTCCCATCATAGCACAGGCTCATCAAGTTTAACAGCAGACAGCGGCTTTTGTTGGAACAAGCACCACAAGGTTCAAACTCCCGATCTCCAGTGACTAATGTTATTGGCTGATGGAGAGTTAGTTAAAGAGTGGGTAACCTCGGTGTAACACAGTGATGCCCAGGAGACCATCACAAGCAACATCAATAGGACCGGGGTGTAGGTGTTTAGAATCTCAGCAAGGGGTGGGGTGCAGAGTTGTGGGTCAGCGTACGGTCTCTGAGCAATTTTACATGCTGCTAATCAGGCAGATAAACCTTCTGCTGTCAGGATACAGACCAGAAATATAGATCACAGCAAGGAAATGAAAGAGCAGCACAGCAGAGAGGGGGAGAGCAGAGAGGGGGAAGAGCAGAGAGGGGGAGAGGAGAGAGGGGGGAGAGGAGAGAGGGGGAGAGCAGAGAGGGGGAGAGGAGGGGGGGAGAGGAGAGGGGGGGAGAGCAGAGAGGGGGAGCGGAGAGGGGGGAGAGGAGAGAGAGAGGAGAGGGAGAGAGGGAGAGAGGAGAGGGGGCGAGAGGAGGGGGGGAGAGGAGAGAGGGGGAGAGAGGAGAGGGAGAGAGGAGAGAGGGGGAGAGGAGAGGGAGAGAGGAGAGAGGGGGAGAGGAGAGAGGGGGGAGAGGAGAGAGGGGGAGAGAGGAGAGGGAGAGAGGAGAGGAGAGGGAGAGAGGAAAGGGGAAGAGCAGAGAGGGGGAGAGAGGAGAGGGAGAGAGGAGAGGGGGAGAGCAGAGAGGGGGAGAGAGGAGAGGGAGAGAGGAGAGAGGGAGAAGAGCAGAGAGGGGGAGAGGAGAGAGGGGGGAGAGGAGAGAGGGGGGAGAGCAAGGGGAGAGGAGAGAGGGGGGAGAGCAGAGAGGGGGAGAGCAGAGAGGGGGAGAGGAGAGGGGGGGAGAGGAGAGGGGGGGAGAGCAGAGAGGGGGAGCAGAGAGGGGGGAGAGGAGAGAGAGAGGAGAGGGAGAGAGGGAGAGAGGAGAGGGGGCGAGAGGAGGGGGAGAGGAGAGAGGGGGAGAGAGGAGAGGGAGAGAGGAGAGAGGGGGAGAGGAGAGGGAGAGAGGAGAGGGGGGAGAGGAGAGAGGGGGGAGAGGAGAGGGGGAGAGAGGAGAGGGAGAGCAGAGAGGAGAGGGAGAGAGGAAAGGGGAAGAGCAGAGAGGGGGAGAGAGGAGAGGGAGAGAGGAGAGGGGGAGAGCAGAGAGGGGGAGAGAGGAGAGGGAGAGAGGAGAGGGGGAGAGAGGAGAGGGGGAGAGAGGAGAGGGAGAGAGGGGAAGGGGAGAGCAGAGAGGAGGAGAGAGGAGAGGGAGAGAGGAGAGGGGGAGAGCAGAGAGGGGGAGAGAGAGGAGAGGGAGAGAGGAGAGGGGGAGAGCGGAGAGGGGGAGAGAGGAGAGGGAGAGAGGAGAGGGGGAGAGCGGAGCGAGGGGGAGAGAGGAGAGGGTGGAGAGCAGAGAGAGGGGAGCAGAGAGAGGGAGAGAGGAGAGGGAGAGAGGAGAGGGGAAGAGCAGAGGGGGGGAGCAGAGAGAGGGGGAGAGGAGAGTGGGGGGAGAGAGGAGAGGGGGGAGCAGAGAGAGGGGAGCAGAGAGAGGGGAGCAGAGAGAGGGAGAGAGAGGGGGAGAGCAGCGAGGGAGAGAGAGCAGAGAGGGGGAGAGAGGAGAGAGGGGGGAGAGGAGAGAGGGGGAGAGGAGGGAGTGGAGAGAGGGGGAGAGCAGAGAGAGGGGAGAGCAGGGAGGGGGAAGAGAGGAGGGGGGAGAGCAGAGAGGGGGGAGAGCACAGAGAGGGGAGAGCAGAGAGCAGGAGAGCAGAGAGGGGGAGAGCAGAGAGAGGGGGAGGGAGGAGAGGGGGAGAGAGGAGAGGGGGTGAGAGGAGAGGGGGAGAGGGAGAGAGAGGAGAGGGGGAGAGGAGAGGGGGAGAGAGGAGAGGGGGAGAGGTGGAGAGAGGGGAGGGGAGAGAGGGAGAGAGTGGAGAGGGAGAGAGAGGAGAGGGGGAGAGGGAGAGAGAGGAGAGGGGGAGACCCCAGTGCTGCCAGAGCTGAGGGCACTATGTTGTAACGTGCACAAAATCCTGCCTCACTGTAACTGGCTGCAGGAGGTAATTTTTAGAAACACAATTCACTGGGACAGGAGTGGGTGCATCATCAGCCGATCTGCTGACAGCTCCAGTACAGTGCTGGGTGGGAGCGGGGGCCAAGAACCCCCCCTGATCATAGAGTGACCAGCTAGCTGCTTCTGACCGCACAGGCTGGCATCAGGCGGCTGGTCCAGCGCCCCATGAATTTTTACTAATTGAAAATAGGACAGTAAATTGCTATATTTGTTTTTAAATGTAAGACTTCTGGTAGTTTGAGCCTACAGCAGGAGTTGTGATGTTTAGCTGCGAACTTGGCCTGCCCTTTTAAGCTCACTGCTCAAGTATTATTCCCATGGGAATCCAGGACATCGTGCCCCATTATAAATTGCTGAGGTCAGTTAGAGCGCAGGTGTAATTCCTTGTAAATTTCAGGCTTCAGCTCCTGTTTCTTCACATTGTTTTGCATCTGTAACAATACGTGACATACTGGGCCAGAGGTTGATGGGAAGTTGTATCCTTAGAATGATGCGTTAATGGCGCTTGCCATTATTAATTCGTAAGGAGTCCAGCAATTTGCAGAGTAAAAGAGATATAGAAAGAAAGACTTGCAATTCTGTAGCGCCTTTCACGACGACCGGACGTCCCAAAGCGCTTTACAGCTAATGAAGTACTTTTTGAAGTGTAGTCACTGTTGTAATGTAGGAAATGCAGCAGCCAATTTGTGCACAGCAAGCTCCCACAAACAGCAATGAAATAACAACCAGATCATCTGCTTTTAGTGATGTTGGTTGAGGGATAAATATTGGATGGGACACCGGGGAGAACTCTAGCAAAATACTGCAGATGTTGGAAATCCGAAATAACAACAGAAAATGCTGGAAAAACTCAGCAGGTCAGGCAACATCCGTGGAGAGAAATTTGAGTTGACGTTTCGGGTTTGACCCTTCTTCAAACCCGAAACGTCAACTCAAATTTCTCTCCACGGATGTTGCCTGACCTGCTGAGTTTTTCCAGCATTTTCTGTTGTTATACCGGGGAGAACTCCCCTGCTCGTCTTCAAAATAGTGCCGCGGGATCTTTTACGTCCACCCGAGAGAGCAGACAGGACCTCGGTTTAGTGCCTCATCTGAAGGACGGCACCTCCGACAGCGCAGCACTCCCTCAGCACTGCACTGGACTGTCAGCTCAGCCCAGATTTATGTGCTTGAGCCTCTAGAGTGGGGCTTAAACCCACAACCTTCTAACTCAGAGGCGAGAGTGCTACCCACTGAGCCCAGGCTGACAGCACCAGAAGTCCAATTGTCCGCCCATAGCCTCACCAAAGTCAACATGTGACCCTTCTCACCATGAGGCTCCCCATTGAACTAAATGGCAATCACGCAATTGCTGGATTAACGATGTTATTATGAATTATTCCTACCGCAGCCATTTAGAGCTGGTAATTAATGTTGCAGAGGACCCTGTTAATGACGTGATTTATGATCCTGACATAACACTCAACCTTGGAGGCCCAGAAAGGGACCAATGAAGCTGTGGAGTCTCACTCCTGCAGGTAGTGAATTGTTCCTAGAGGTTTGTCATTCTGTGTATCTGTCTTGGCAGTTTTTTTCTGTGCCAGTCTTGCCATCCACACTCCTGTTAGTATCGGAAGGCAATAATTTCCAGGATACAAAGCTAGAAGAGGATCACTCATTCAAATATAAACTAGATGGATTTCATTCAGAAAGTTATATTTTGGGATATGAGTAATTGGAGACAAGACGTGTGGTGAGTGTAGCATGTGTGGGAGGAAGAGGTGACTTTGGACCTCTGGTTCCCACAGCTCTCGATCACTGGGGGTTTCCTCACCTCATGTCTGGGTCTGTTGTAGACTCATTGATGGAGATTGATCGCTGTGATTAGTCAACAACTCCATTATCGTTGTATCATGGGACTACCAGCATGGTAGAAGGCGAACTAGGTGGATCTTGGTCTTTTTTTGCCCAGTAAGTCCTACATTGCTATGTTCCTCCGACATCCCACCTGATTACAGGATAGTGGCAAAAACAGTCGAACTCGATGGGCCCTGGTCTTTTCTCATCTAGCAATTCCTATGTTGCTATGAAAACGGTGCAATGATGTACCACTGGATGCTCCACTGTTCCTGATCATGATGCATCTATACTTCATGGGTCAAAAATGTTTGTACATTTCCCACACCTACCCTGCCATTCACTCATTAACTTCTCAAGGACCAATACAGCAACTCCCAAACACGGCTGGATTACAATGTCCTCTTCTTCTGCTTCATCTTTTAAAAAAAAATTCTTACTTTTCCTTTGTGTCTCTTTTTTTCTCTTTCTCTTAATCCACTTGCTTTCCCACTTTATTCCTCCTTCTGTCTCTAATTTTACTCTAATTCACCTCATTTCCTTCTCCGTCGGTCGCTCTGTTTCTTTCTCCATCCTTTTCTTTCATTGGTTAAGGAGATAAGCCATCGGGCACAACGTTCACAAGGACCCAGGTGCGACATTGGCATCACTGCGCCGTTATCAGATTGAAGTTCCAGTAAGTTGCGATGCAGTGATGTCAACGGCGGGCAGAAAAGTCCAATTAACGCTGTCCAGCACGAAAACCATCATTGCAGCAATTTCTGGCCCCTGGTGTTTACCGACATAAGAACCAGAACTTTCTGCTTTGTTAGAATCCTGGCACATTTACTGGGGTGGAAGGAGGAAGACTTCAGGCACCTGACGCAGCTTATCGGGGCTGGCCGCCCGCTGGAGCGCCTCCACTGGGGGGAGGGTGTAATTACGCCGTGACAAGTTTACATAAGCAGTGTCCATTAATAATGGGAAAAGTTGACAGGGAGTGAAAGCAGATGTGAGTGGTTGAATTTCTGCAAAGGGTTCTTACAATCTCTCACTGTAACTTCAGCATAAACCCCAGAGAAATGGCATAAGCAGCCAATCTCCTGATTAAGTTACAGTGGGAGATTGGGAGAAGCCCGTGTCCTAACTCGCACCCAGTCCCGTTCACCCATCACCCCTGTGCTCGCTGACCTACATTGGCTCATCCTCATGTTCAAATTCCTCCCTGGCCTCGCCCCTCCCTATCTCTGTAACTTTCTCCAGCCCTACAACCCTCCGAGAACTCTGCGTTCCTCCAGTTCCGGCCTCTTGTGCACCTCCCCACTCTCCTCGCCCCACCATGGGCGGCTGTGCCTTCAGCTGCCTAGGCCCTAAGCTCACGAATTCCCTCCCTCAACCTCACCGCCTCTACCTCTCTCTCCTCCTTTCAGATGCTCCTTAAAATCTAACTCTTTGACCAAGCTTTTGGTCACCTGTGCTAATATCTCCTCAAGCTGCTCAGTGTCAATCTTTGTCTGATTACACTTCTGTGAAGCGCCTTGGGGCACGTTAATACGTTAAAGGCGCTATGGAAATGCAAGTTGTTGTTGTTGTAGATGGATAGATTGATAGAACAGATAAATGTGCACATTGTCTAATTACTCATTTTGTACAGGCAGACAATTAAATGTATTGAGTTTAGGACTGAGCAAATGGTGAGTACCCGGCCCCAGCTAGCATTACCGCCACCCACCCCACCAACCCCCAGTGACAGTCGTCCACTGCTGTTCCTGCGGGCACCCAGTGGGTCAAGAAGTTGGGCACCATCATCTGAGGGTCGGAAAGCTGCAGAACTGGGAACAGCCCTCACTAACCTCCCAGCAAGTGTCTGCGGTGTCAGCCTTCGTGATGGAGGTCACAGGGTCGCGTTCCAGCCGCAGTGACAAGCGACTCTGTCAGTCATGTGATCACCTTCATTTACTGTTTCTCTCGTTGCCCTTTTTCAGGTTATCCCATTTTTCCCAATGTCCCCCCATTAAGAGGCAAGGCCCGCAGTAACTAGCGTTGTACGGTTTGGGGGCTGCCTTTTTCCGAGTGAAGTCCATAAAGTTCCACAAAGTCAGGGAGATTCCACAGAAGTAATTAACACAACTTTCTGGAAATCTCCCGGTGATAACAAGGAACTGATGTTGCCCAGCGAGCGAGAAGGTTTCACCTCTGTTGGTGCAATTAGTTGAGTTGTTCAACATGAGTATTGAGTGATTATTATTGAACATAATTGATAATAAATAAAAATGATTACTAAGTGATGGAACGAGTGTGTTCCGTCACTGCCCAGTCAGTTATTTCATTAAAGGAGTACAGTTCGGCGCTCCCACTAGCCCATCAGGTAAAGTCACTGAGCAGTGTGGGGCCGCGCCATAAGCTGGGAAAACCCTCGGAGCTGGCCCCCGATCCACCAGCGTTCCCTCGCCGAAAGCGCGGAGGAAACCTCGCTGACACCAGCGGAGCGGGATCGACTCCGAGGAATTTCCTGGTCACGCAGACTGGAGATTCCATACCTGGTCGGAGATGAGTTGATGGATCTTAATAGGGAGTCTACAATTGAGTTTAGCTTCTACATTCTACCAACGTAAGTGTGAACATAGAGGGGGCACAATTCGTGTTCACCAGCAACTGCAGTTAACGGCTGCTGGAAATGGCCGCAACGCTAACCGAGTCAAATTGGTCTGGGGGGCGTGGAGGTAGGTGGCGCAACATTCACCTTCCAGGCAACACTGTCCTGGTGGTGTTGCTGGAGGGATCCGGGCGAAGTTTCTGCCCAGGTCCAGCATTGCAGCTTCCCACAGTCTCTGTGAGCGAAGCTGTGGAGCTCGCAGGGAATTGTGGGCAATGAAGAGGTCTGAGAATTAAAGGTCCGCGCACACAAAATAAAATGCAGTGAATCAATACGTTTTTCACCCCTTTCTGTCTTTTAAGAAATATTCGACATTTAAAAGACGTTCCAAATGTGAATATTCAGGTGTTAAAGCTGAATTACCTTCCTAACCTCAACAAATGGGAAAACTGCCTCAGCACCAACACAAATGGCTCAGCAAGCCAGGGAAGGGGCACCAAAGGTCTCACACACAGCACTCCAGCTTTGTGCAGGGGGTCAACACTACAAGAGCGGTCCTGCACCCACAGGGGCCAGGAGGCCCTCCAGAAAGAACGATGTGGGACCAGATCACTGAGGCCGTCACTGCCAGCAGTGTCGCCCCCACCACCTGGCTCCAGTGCCCAAAGGAGCTTCATGACCTCAGACCACTGGTCAATGTCACTGAATGCATCTTCAAAAGACGTTACCTACCAACTGCACCACTAGACTCACACACTGCTCAATGCACGACCCCCACCCCCAATCACTCACCTACCAACAATCTGCACCAGTGACAAGGCACATCTCCCATTCCTAGCATCACCTCACCCCCTTGGAGGAGGAGACAGTGCTGGCCATTCTTGACAGCGGTATGGCTGAGCCCTTGACCAGCGGCGGGGCTGAAAGGATAGAAGATGCGGGTATCCTCATACGTTATCCTCCTTCTCGCATGCACCTCTTGCTTTCCCGCCCTCCCCTCACCACAACTCCACCCTTGTACCTTCCTCATTTCACACACCCAGGAAATGCAGCCTGCCCAGCCAGTGGGTCAACAAGAAGAGGCAGCCTGCCCAGCCAGTGGGACTGCAGGCAGATGATTCCATCCTGGATATCCCGGCCACAAAGGGGTTCTCTGGGATGCATCCTACTGTCTGATTCCTCCTCTTCGGCTTCTTCCTCTTCTGCGTCTTCCTCTTCCCTCTGCAAGTGGATGCTGTAAATGTGAAATGACAGCATAAAATGCTGGAAATACTCAGTTGGTCAGGCAGCATGGGGCTGGATTTTATCAATGGAGGCGTGTAGGAGGCAGGACTACAACTTTCGGGGTTGTAGTCCCGCCTCCATCGAGTTGTGGCCAACCCACTCGATTTTCCCTTGATTAATCTTGTTGAGCCCACCCAGCGGGCTCAGCAGGCCAATTAAGGGCCACCCGGCAACAGGTGACGTCACAGATTGACATTTCATCTGTCAAGAGCTTTTGACAAATGAAATATCAGCGTTTGACAGCTCTTTGAAGCTATCAAACACTGACAATCTGTACTTCAAGTTAATTCCTTCCTCTCAGGCTGATTTAGAGATCTCTCCAGAACAGAAAGCAGAGGCTTCAGATTTTGACAGCTGGCGGCCATTCTGCTTTCTGTGCCGGTGGGCTGAGGGACTCCCGAGACCTGAAGGAAGGAAGCCTGCATTTGTAAGAAAAGGTAAGTAAAACTTATTTAAACACTTTACACACACCAGCACACTTACCTTTGCACTCATGCACCCATCACTCACCTGAACACTGGACATCTCGAACCCTCCAAGTCCTTCAGCCCAATGGTCCGCCTCGCTAACTTGGTGTGGTTTGGAGCCATCGGGAAGCCCACATTTCAGGAATAAAAATAGGGATTAGGCTAAAAACTGCCTGTTAACTACCTGTTAACAGGCAGTTAATTGGCACTAATCCCCTTCCCGCCTCAGGGAGGCGGCTCCCTGCACAGGTCGGCTACCCACCTCCTGTGAAGCGGGCATGGAGGCGGGTTGGGGGCGGGATGGGTTCGTGCCCCCCGATTTCGCTATTTTAACCCTCCACACGCCTCCAATCGCGCCCCAACGGCCCAATGAAATTCGAGCCCATGAACTCTGTTTTCCTCTAAACGGATGTTGCGTGACCTGCTGAGTATTCACAGCATGTTCTGTCTTCTCAAAGGCCTTCCTTTACCATCTGAGCCCTTGCAAGTGTCCAGCAGCACTCCCTGCACACTTAAAAAACTTTTCACAACTATTGCAGCAAGCCACCAATTCAATAAAATCAAAAACGCCCAGTCCAAACCCTTAAATCCAAACTTACCTGAATGATGTGTGTGTCCCTTTAAGAGCTGCAGACATCGCTGCTGTCACCCTGCTTGCGCTCCAGGTTAACCTAGCGTGCTTAGGACCCAGCACTGAAGGTCAAAGTTCGCCTTGGTGACGTTAAGTCGGCGTTGTACGCCGATTGACGTCAGCATGCCGCCATTTCTTTCCCACGGCGCTGCCAGTTGCCGACCATTTTATCGGCATTTCATGGCGCTACGGAGTGCTGGTAAGTCAATGAATTCCTAGCCCAGGGAATATTTAGCATGTGGTTTCACCATCACAGAATGTCTTGTGCGACTTTGCTCCTCATGGGTTCTGCAGTTGGGTCACTCATTGAACATAATTCCGGATCGGCACCTTTGCGCCCCCCTCCCCCCCCCCGCCAAACCCCATTCCTCTATAACTGCAGCAAGTTTGCACGGCGGTCATCAAGAGTTGGAGACAGCAGTGTGTTGAAAACAGGTGGCTCCTCCCGAGAGAATATCCTGACACGCAGTGGACTGACAAACCTAGTGAAAGTGATATTATGGGAGGTTACAGTCCTGGATTTAAGTAAATTGTGTAGTAGCATGACTCTGTGGTTAAACTAATCCTTAACTGACTTAATGAGATGGTACAGAGATGATTAATAGGCCTCTAAGGCCTCAGTCTTGGTTACAGCCTTGTTGCTATAGTAACCCAGGAGTATAATTATGTCAAAACCTCTAATTCCGAAATCAAGGAGACAATCTTGTTATTTTCTTGTCTGGTAAATGCAAGGGTAGATATTAAATTAAAAAGCAGAAGACAGAAACAGGAAGTGTTTAAAACAGCGATCGAATGTTTTCCCTGCCAGTATTTGACAACAGCTTTTACTGAATAAGGAACAAAATCTTCCTTTCCAGCACAGGTCACTGTTGCTGGAAAGAATTCATTACAAAATCTTTTCTCTATAAAAAGGGAGCCTTGACACCAGGAACTGTTTCAAAAATTCAACTGCCATGAATGATCACATCCTTTCATTTGCTTTCTGCTGTTTTTAATCTCCCTTCTTCTCCTAAATGCGCTGACTCATGCTCGTGCTATACATTTCGGTTAAAAGCAGAGTAAAGCTCTCTCTCCAGTACCCTTTACAACTTGCTTCCACCTCAACCTTAGAAGCCCCCACACCCCTACTGCCCCAGTGTGACCTTTTTCCATGTCCTCTACCCACCCATCCTGTGGCCTCCTGCTAGTTTAGTGCCAAATGTTGCAGTCCTTTTGGAACTTGGCTGGCAGAGAGAGGAAACATTTATTCTGAGCAACCTGGGTGGGATTCAAATCAGGCCCAGAGTTGAAAGTACCTCACCCCATTGCTCAGGTGTCAGCCATGGCTCAGTGGCTATTCGGGAAGTCGATGGGAATTAGTGGAAGGTCATGTGGCCCAGAGGCTGCCTACCGACACAAGGTACGAGGCAGGATTGGGTTCCGAGGGTGTCTCACATTCAGGAAGGGGAGGAAGACCAGGGCAGGGGAGGCCTAAGCTTTCCCTGTGGGTCCCAGAGGTGCTCTTCCTGGCTCCATAAAGAGAAAAAAGACACTTAGCATTTTTAGGCCTCTTCTGGTGCCCATCCTCTTCTGTCCTGGGTTGGCCTGGCAGTAAGGCCACAGCGGGCTCGTCTCTCAGGCCTGAGTTAAAATTGCAGTCGGGTCCCGATTAACTCGTCAGGACACAACACACATACGTGTAAAGAAGGACCCCACCGGCTTTGCCACCTGATCAGGAGAACAGGTCAAAATCGCGGACGGTGAGATCCTGGTAGCTCCAGGGCGGGTAGGGTTAAAATATCCCCCAGGTGAGCACTCAATGAGCTGATCTCAACTAAATCCCTACCTCATCCCTGATATACCTATCAATTCGTCCAATAAAAAGCGACGAGTTAGGAACGTAACTAAAGGTTTTTATTGACTAAATAACAGAGCCCACCCTCGTGGGTGACCGGGTCCAACAAGGAGGAATACCAGCCAGTCGACTACCTTTATACCTGGGCAGGTAGGTGGAGCCATGGGCGGAGTCGGAGGTGGTCAGCCCAGGTATAACAGCGCGACAAGAGGCGACCTCGTATAGTGATACAACAGTGAGAACAGTGAGAACAATACAACAGTGATAACTATAGTGTAACGATAGTGAACGATAAAAGTGGTTTACCACATTCACCCCTTGTTTAGATTTGAGTCCGGCGGGGTGAAGTGTACTACCAGTTCTGGTATGTCAGTCTGTCCGGAGGCCTCGTAAGCCTCTCCGATCGTCGCAGCGGCAGTGCTGCATTATCCGGTGTTAATGCTGGTGTCTGCATGGTCGGCGAAGGCTCGTGGGGTTCCGGCATGCCGTCTACCTGGGCTGGAATTGGGGGGGTGGTGGTGGGGGGTAAAGGTGGTGTCTCCGGAGTGCCCGAGGGTGCGAGGTCTCGTAAGGAGACAGTGTCCTCCCGCCCGTCTGGGTAAGCCACGTAGGCGTACTGGGGGTTGGCGTGCAGGAGGTTCACCCTCTCGACCAGGGGGTCCATTTTATGGGCCCTCACGTGCTTTCGCAGCAAGACGGGCCCCGGAGAGGTCAGCCAGGTTGGTAGAGTGGTTCCCGTAGTCGACTTCCTGGGGAAGACAAACATTCGTTCATGGGGGGTGGCGTTAACGGCAGTGCAAAGTAGTGACCGGATGGAGTGCAGCGCTGTCGGGAGGACTTCCTGCCAGCGGGAGGTTGGGAGGCCCTTAGACTTTAAGGCTAAGAGGACGGCCTTCCATACCGTCGCGTTCTCTCTTTCCACCTGGCCGTTCCCTCGGGGGTTGTAGCTGGTGGTCCTACTTGCTGCAATACCTCTCGCTAGTAGGAACTGACGGAGTTCCTCGCTCATGAAGGAGGAGCCCCGGTCACTATGTATATAGTTCGGGAACCCGAACAAGGCGAAGAGGTCGTTCAGGCACTTGATGACCATGGTACTGGTCATGTCTGGGCAGGGGAAGGCAAAAGGGAAACGGGAGTACTCATCAACGATGTTGAGGAAGTACACATTGCGGTCAGATGACGGTAGAGGCCCCTTAAAGTCGATGCTCAGGCGCTCGAAGGGGCGGGTGGCCTTGATCAGGCTTGCTCTGTCCGGCCTATAGAAGTGCGGTTTGCACTCGGCGCAGGTCTGGCAGTTCCTGGTCATGGTCCTGACCTCCTCGATGGAGTAGGTCAGGTTGCGGGCCTTAATGAAATGGTAAAGTCTGGTGACCCCGGGGTGGCAGAGGTCGTTGTGGAGGGTCTGAAGTCTATCAATATGCGCGCTGGCGCATGTAATTCGTGAAAGAGCATCAGGGGGTTCGTTCAGCTTACCTGGCCGGTACAAGATATCATAATCGTAGGTGGATAGCTCGATTCTCCACCTCAAGATCTTGTCATTCTTGATTTTGCCCCTCAGCTTGTTATTAAACATGAAAGCAACCGAACGTTGGTCGGTGAGGAGGGTAAATCGTTTGCCTGCCAGGTAATGCCTCCAGCGCCGTACCGCCTCCACAATTGCCTGGGCTTCCTTCTCGACCGACGAGTGTCGGATCTCGGGGCCCTGTAGGGTCCTTGAGAAGAAGGCCACCGGCCTCCCCTCCTGGTTAAGGGTAGCGGCTAGGGCGAAGTCGGATGCATCGCTCTCCACTTGGAAGGGGATGGACTCATCCACTGCGTGCATTGTGGCCTTGGCTATGTCTCCCTTGATGAGGGAGAAGGCCGCGCACGCTTCCTCCGTGAGGGGGAAGGATGTGGACTTCATGAGGGGTCTGGCTTTGTCCGCATAATTGGGCACCCATTGGGCATAGTAGGCGAAGAGCCCCAGGGTTCTCTTAAGTGCCTTAGGGCAGTGGGGGAGGGGTAGCTCCATGAGGGGGCGCATTCTTTCGGGGTCGGGGCCGATGAGTCCGTTCTCTACTACACAGCCAAGGATGGCAAGGCGCGAGGTGTTAAACACACATTTCTCCTTATTGTAGGTGAGGTTCAGCCGTTGGGCCGTACGGAGGAATTTCTCCAGATTCACGTCATGGTCCTGCCGGTCGCGGCCGCAGATGGTGACGTTATCTAGATAGGGGAATGTGGCCTGCAGTCCGTTCTGGTCAACCATCCGGTCCATCTCCCTTTGGAAGACCGAGACCCCATTGGTGACACCGAAGGGGACCCTAAGGAAGTGGTATAGGCGCCCATTCGCCTCGAAGGCGGTGTACTGGCGGTCCTCGGGGTGGATAGGGAGTTGGTGGTAGGCCGACTTAAGGTCGATGGTCGAGAATACGCGGTATTGTGCAATCTGATTGACCATGTCAGATATGCGGGGAAGGGGGTATGCGTCCACAGAATCACAGAATCACAGAAACCCCACAGTGCAGATAGAGGCCATTTCGGCCCATCGAGCCTGCACCGACACATATCCCACCCGATCCCCGTAACCCCTACACCAACACATATCCCACCCTATCCTGTAACCCCACGTATTTAATCCCCCTAACACTAAGGGTCAATTTATCATAGCCAATCAACCTAACCTGCACATCTTTGGACTGTGGGAGGAAACCGGAGCACCCGGAGGAAACCCACGCAAACACGGGGAGAATGTGCAAACTCCACACAGACAGTCGCCCGAGGCCGGATTCGAACCCGGGTCCCTGGCGCTGTGAGGCAACAGTGCTAACCACTATGCCACCGTGCTGCCCAGCTGGGTGTATCTGTTTATGGTCTGGCTGTAGTCGATGACCAGGCGATTTTTATCGCCGGTCTTAACGACCACGACCTGGGCACGCCAGGGGCTGTTGCTCCCCTCGATAATGCCCTCTTTCAGGAGGCGCCGCACCTCAGAGCTAATGAAGGCTCTGTCCCCAGCGCTGTACCGCCTGCTCTTGGTAGCGACGGGTTTGCAGTCGGGGGTGAGGTTAGCGAACAGGGAAGGTGGCGGCACCTTGAGGGTGGATAGGCTGCAGGTGTTACGCGGTGGGCGGTTTAACATTCGCTGGTTGTCGACTGTGAGTGGGGGGAGGGGTCCACCGTATGCTAGGGTTACACTTTGGAGGTGGGATTGGAAGTCCAGCCCTAGTAGGACGGCAGCGCAGAGCTGGGGGAGGACGAGGAGTTTAAAATTTTTATACTCCGTACCCTTAACCGACAAGGTCACAACACAGTAGCCGCTAATGTCCGTGGCGTGGGACCTCGATGCCATCGAGATTCAGTTGCGCGTTGGCAGGACAGGGAGGGAGTAGTGGCTCACCGTGTCTGGGTGGATGAAGCTCTCCGTGCTTCCGCTGTCGAACAGGCAGGTCGTGGCGTGGCCGTTTACTTTGATGTCCATCATCGACTTGGACAGGTGGTGTGGGCGGGCTTGATCCAGAGTGACGGAGGCTAGTGTGTAGGTAAGCGAGTCGTTGTCGTCTGCGGGCGAGGTGGTCGTCGGGTCCGGGGGCCCGGTGGCAGTCGGGCGTGGTGGGTAAAATGGCGTCTCCCACGAGGTAGGACAAAATGGCGGAGAAGATGGCTGCCCCCATAACTCACATGAGGCACTATTGGGGTCGGTTGCCTTGATCAAAGATGGCCGCCCCCATGGCTCACGTGTGGGGATGCTGGCCTCAGTTGCCTTGAAAGAAGATGGCTGCCCCCACAGTTCGCATGAGGCACTGCTGGCCTCTGAAGATCCGCTCCTGCAGACCTTAGAGAAGTGGCCTTTCTTCCTGCAGGTTGAGCAGGTAGAGTTCCTGGCTGGGCAGCGCGACCTCGGGTGCTTCTCCTGGCCGCAAAAGAAGCAGCCGGCGGCCCGATCGCGGGTGCCCGATGTCGGAGCCGGTACCGGGGGTGGCGGTCCCGGTCGGGTCCGGGACGCCGACGCTGAGGTAGGTCCCGGGGGCGGCGCTGCGAAGGGTATTGCGGTAGGGGTCGGGCCCGAGTCCCAGGGTCGCGAGCAGTACCTGGAAAACGCCTCCTGGTCCTGATGGGCCACCTCCAGGGAGAGAGCGAGGGCTTCAGCTTTGTCCAGGTCGAGGTCTTTAGCTTCAAGCAGTCTTTGCCGTGAGTAGTCGGACCGTAGGCCTTTCACAAAGGCATCGCAGATATTATCTTCCGTATTTTCAACAGCCGTCACCACTTTAAAGTCACAGTTCCTGCCGAGTGCTCTTAGCGCCCGTAAAAATTCAGCTACAGACTCTCCTGGCTGTTGCGGGCGGGATCTTAGGAGGTGCCTGGTGTACATGTAATTTACCGGGCTCTGGTACTGCTGTTTCAGTAGGTTGATAGCGGCCTCGTATGTAGTCGTGTCCTGGATGAGTGCGTATACTCTCGGGCTCGCTTGGGCGTTCAGAACTCTTAGTTTGGATCTCTGAGGGACGCCGGATTCTTCCAGGTAGGATTCGAAGCAGTCCAGCCAGTGTTTGAAGTTGAGGGCTGAGTTTGCTGCCTGTGGGTTTAGATCCAGGTACGGTGGTTTGAGGGCTTGCAGCCAAGCCGGCTGGTGTGGCTGGTGTAGCCCGGTGTCTGAAAGCTGCTGTGGCTGTGCTTCTGGGAGGGCTTCTGGCTGGCCAGTAGTAGACATCTTTAAAATTTAGTCAATAAAATTGATATACCTATCAATTCGTCCAATAAAAAGCGACGAGTTAGGAACGTAACTAAAGGTTTTTATTGACTAAATAACAGAGCCCACCCTCGTGGGTGACCGGGTCCAACAAGGAGGAATACCAGCCAGTCGACTACCTTTATACCTGGGCAGGTAGGTGGAGCCATGGGCGGAGTCGGAGGTGGTCAGCCCAGGTATAACAGCGCGACAAGAGGCGACCTCGTATAGTGATACAACAGTGAGAACAGTGATAACAATACAACAGTGATAACTATAGTGTAACGATAGTGAATGATAAAAGTGGTTTACCACAATCCCCGACTTCCCACCGCTGACATAAAGGGAGAGGCTGTTTTCTCTTTCTCTCCTTCTCTCTCTCTCTCTCTCTTTCTCACTCTCTCTCTCTCACTATTTTCTCCCTCTCTCTCTTTCCCTCTCCCTTTCTCTCACTCTCTCAGAGGTCGGGCTCTTGATGTGGAGGGCCCTGCCTGTTATTGTCAGATACGACTGCACAGCTTCTGTATTTGAACAAATAACCGGTATCAATTGTCCATTGCCAGCAGTTGTCTTGTCAGGACAGCCTCCATAAAACCATTTATTAGGAGCAACACGAAGGACCATTAGCAGGAGCGAGAGGCGAGTGAAGATCAGGACGATAATCTCTCGTCACTCCTTCCTTTCTTTGGTTCTGTAGTCTGTTATCAATCAGAATTGCAGTTGGCACGGAGTTGCCCAGGGGAACTTCTGCAACGTGTAATCTATTCAACAGCCTGTCAATGAGATTATCAACCTCCCACAGGAAGGGGACAGCTGCTTCTCTTGTTTTCGAAAGCTCTTGTTGCTGTTAGCGTCATCTCTGTCTGGCTCCCTTTTCAGTAACCCTTCAACTCTCAGGTAATGAGGGGTTTTGATAGAGTAAAGAAGGAGAAGCTGTTTCCACTGGCAGGAGGGTTGGTAACCGGAGGAGACACAGTTATGATAACTGGTAAAAGAACCAGAGGGGGACATGAGGAGAACATTTGTTTTACTCAGCGAGTTGTTGTGATCTGGAACGCTCTGCCTGAAAGGGAGGTGGGAGCAGATTCAGTAGTAACTTTCAAAAGAGAATTGGATAAATAATTGAAAAGGAAAAATTTTGCAGGGCTATGGGGGAAGAATGGGGTGAGTGAGACTAATTGGAGGGCTGTTTCAGAGAGCCGGCACAGGCACGATGGGCCGAATGGCCTCCTCTTGTCCCATGATTCGAGGGTGGGGCTGTCTCCTTCTCTCAGTAACTGCTAGATACAGCATACACAGAGCCCTGGGTGGTGAATTGGGTTGGCATACTATCCTTCCACCTCTGCGATTAGGATTCAGATGCACTCCAGACTGATGTAGGGGCTGCCGATATGTATATCAGCCTGCAAGGATTCTAATTGAAATAAATTTGGAACAGATGCAATCCAGTAAGTCTGCAGTGCAAAACCGCCAGCAATTAACACAAATTAACAAGAGAACACAGATTCAGGATTGTCACTGGAAGGACGAAGGGGGAAGTTGGAAGCCGTTTATTTTTCACACAGAGGGTTATTAGAAGATGGAATGTTACCGCAAGGGGGTACCAAGGTAGAAGGCATAGCGGGGAACCTCCTCAAAGCTGCTCCCACTCCTCTGGCGTTACTTCACCTCAGATTCAGGGAGAACCCAGTTTATGTGCGTAAATGGGGTTTCTGTCGCACTTCAGCGGAATAACGCCGGCGGAGCAGCTACAGTCCCAGGAATTATCCGGTCTATAGCATTACAAAAAAGGGAATGGGATAATGATTTGAAATGAAAGAACATAAAGGAATACTGGGAAAGGGCATGGCTTGGGAGTAGAACGTAAGAAGTCACACAACACCAGGTTATAGTCCAACAGCTTTATTTGAAATCACAAGCTTTCGGAGCGCTGCTCCTTCGTTCCTCACGAAGCAGCAGCGCTCCGAAAGCTTGTGATTTCAAATAAAGCTGTTGGACTATAACCTGGTGTTGTGTGACTTCTTACATTTGTCCACCCCAGTCCAACTCCGGCATCTCCACACCTTGGGAGTAGAAGGTACAGCCCCGAGAGTGTATCGGGAGCTTTACCCTGTATCTAACCCGTGCTGTACCTGCCCTGGGAGTGTTTGATGGGAGAGTGTAGAGGGAGCTTTACTCTGTATCTAACCCGTGCTGTACCGGCCCTGGGAGTGTTTGATGGTACAGCGTAGAGGGAGCTTTAATCTGTATCTAACCCGTGCTGTACCTGCCCTGGGAGTGTTTGATGGGAGAGTGTAGAGGGAGCTTTACTCTGTATCTAACCCGTGCTGTACCGGCCCTGGGAGTGTTTGATGGTACAGCGTAGAGGGAGCTTTAATCTGTATCTAACCCGTGCTGTACCTGCCCTGGGAGTGTTTGATGGGAGAGTGTAGAGGGAGCTTTACCCTGTATCTAACCCGTGCTGTACCTGCCCTGGGAGTGTTTGATGGGAGAGTGTAGAGGGAGCTTTACTCTGTATCTAACCCGTGCTGTACCGGCCCTGGGAGTGTTTGATGGTACAGCGTAGAGGGAGCTTTAATCTGTATCTATCCCGTGCTGTACCTGCCCTGGGAGTGTTTGATGGGAGAGTGTAGAGGGAGCTTTACTCTGTATCTAATCCCAGCTGTACCTGCCCTGGGAGTGTTTGCTGGGACAGTGTAGAGGGAGCTTTACTCTGTATCTAACCCGTGCTGTACCGGCCCTGGGAGTGTTTGATGGTACAGCGTAGAGGGAGCTTTAATCTGTATCTAACCCGTGCTGTACCTGCCCTGGGAGTGTTTGATGGGACAGTGTAGAGGGAACTTTACTCTGCATCTAACCTGTGCTGTACCTGCCCTGGGAGTGTTTGATGGGACAGTGTAGAGGGAGCTTTACTCTGTATCTAACCCCGTGCGGTACTTGCCCTGGGAGTGTTTGATGGGACAGTGTAGAGGGAGCTTTACTCTGTATCTAACCCGTGCTGTACCTGCCCTGGGAGTGTTTGATGGGACAGTGTAGAGGGAGCTTTACTCTTTATCTAACTCGTGCGGTACCTGCTCTGGGAGTGTTTGATGGGACAGTGTAGAGGGAACTTTACTCTATATCTAGTCCCTGCTGTACCTGCCCTGGGAGTGCTTGCTGGGGCAGTGTAGAGGGAGCTTTACCCTGTATCTAACCCGTGCTGTACCTGCCCTGGGAGTGTTTGATGGGACAGTGTAGAGGGAGCTTTACTCTGTATCTAATCCCAGCTGTACCTGCCCTGGGAGTGTTTGCTGGGACAGTGTAGAGGGAGCTTTACTCTGTATCTAACCCGTGCTGTACCGGCCCTGGGAGTGTTTGATGGTACAGCGTAGAGGGAGCTTTAATCTGTATCTAACCCGTGCTGTACCGGCCCTGGGAGTGTTTGATGGTACAGCGTAGAGGGAGCTTTACTCTGTATCTAACCTGTGCTGTACCTGCCCTGGGAGTATTTGATGGGACAGTGCAGAGGGAGCTTTACTCTGTATCTAACCTGTGCTGTACCTGCCCTGGGAGTGTTTGATGGGACAGTGTAGAGGGAGCTTTACTCTGTATCTAACCCCGTGCGGTACTTGCCCTGGGAGTGTTTGATGGGACAGTGTAGAGGGAGCTTTACTCTGTATCTAACCCGTGCTGTACCTGCCCTGGGAGTGTTTGATGGGACAGTGTAGAGGGAGCTTTACTCTGTACCTAACCCGTGCTGTACCTGCCCTGGGAGTGTTTGATGGGACAGTGTAGAGGGAGCTTTACTCTGTATCTAACCCATGCTGTAGCTGCCCTGGGAGTGTTTGATGGGACAGTGTAGAGGGAGCTTTACTCTGTATCTAACCCGTGCTGTACCTGCCCTGGGCGTGTTTGATGGGACAGTGTAGAGGGAGCTTTACTCTGTATCTAACCCGTGCTGTACCTGCCCTGGGAGTGCTTGATGGGACAGTGTAGAGGTAGCTTTACTCTGTATCTAACCCGTACTGTACCTGCCCTGGGAGTGTTTGATGGGACAGTGTAGAGGGAGCTTTGCTCTGTATCTAACCCGTGCTGTACCTGCCCTGGGAGTGTTTGATGGGACAGTGTAGAGGGAGCTTTACTCTGTACCTAACCCGTGCTGTACCTGCCCTGGGAGTGTTTGATGGGACAGTGTAGAGGGAGCTTTACTCTGTATCTAACCCGTGCTGTACCTGCCCTGGGAGTGTTTGATGGGACAGTGTAGAGGGAGCTTTACTCTGGACCTAACCCGTGCTGTACCCGCCCTGGGAGTGTTTGATGGGACAGTGTAGAGGGAGCTCTACTCTGTATCTAACCCGTGCTGTACCTGCCCTGGGAGTGTTTGCTGGGACAGTGTAGAGGGAGCTTTACTCTGTATCTAACCCGTGCTGTACCTGCCCTGGGAGTGTTTGATGGGACAGTGTAGAGGGAGCTTTACTCTTTATCTAACTCGTGCGGTACCTGCTCTGGGAGTGTTTGATGGGACAGTGTAGAGGGAACTTTACTCTATATCTAGTCCCTGCTGTACCTGCCCTGGGAGTGCTTGCTGGGACAGTGTAGAGGGAGCTTTACTCTGTGTCTTACCTGTGCTGTACCTGCCCTTGGAGTGTTTGATGGGACAGTGTAGAGGGAGCTTTACTCTGTATCTAACCCATGCTGTACCTGCCCTGGGAGTGTTTGATGGGACAGTGTAGAGGGAGCTTTACTCTGTATCTAACCCGTGCTGTACCTGCCCTGGGAGTGCTTGATGGGACAGTGTAGAGGTAGCTTTACTCTGTATCTAACCCGTACTGTACCTGCCCTGGGAGTGTTTGATGGGACAGTGTAGAGGGAGCTTTGCTCTGTATCTAACCCGTGCTGTACCTGCCCTGGGAGTGTTTGATGGGACAGTGTAGAGGGAGCTTTACTCTGTACCTAACCCGTGCTGTACCTGCCCTGGGAGTGTTTGATGGGACAGTGTAGAGGGAGCTTTACTCTGTATCTAACCCGTGCTGTACCTGCCCTGGGAGTGTTTGTTGGGGCAGTGTAGAGGGAGCTTTACTCTGGACCTAACCCGTGCTGTACCCGCCCTGGGAGTGTTTGATGGGACAGTGTAGAGGGAGCTCTACTCTGTATCTAACCCGTGCTGTACCTGCCCTGGGAGTGTTTGCTGGGACAGTGTAGAGGGAGCTTTACTCTGTATCTAACCCGTACTGTACCTGCCCTGGGAGTGTTTGATGGGACAGTGTAGAGGGAACTTTACTCTGTATCTAACCCGTGCTGTACCTGCCCTGGGAGTGTTTGTTGGGACAGTGTAGAGGGAGCTTTACTCTGGACCTAACCCGTGCTGTACCCGCCCTGGGAGTGTTTGATGGGACAGTGTAGAGGGAGCTCTACTCTGTATCTAACCCGTGCTGTACCTGCCCTGGGAGTGTTTGCTGGGACAGTGTAGAGGGAGCTTTACTCTGTATCTAACCCGTACTGTACCTGCCCTGGGAGTGTTTGATGGGACAGTGTAGAGGGAACTTTACTCTGTATCTAACCCGTGCTGTACCTGCCCTGGGAGTGTTTGTTGGGACAGTGTAGAGGGAGCTTTACTCTGTACCTAACCCGTGCTGTACCTGCCCTGGGAGTGTTTGATGGGACAGTGTAGAGGGAGCTTTACTCTGTATCTAACCCGTGCTGTACCTGCCCTGGGAGTGTTTGTTGGGACAGTGTAGAGGGAGCTTTACTCTTTATCTAACTCGTGCGGTACCTGCTCTGGGAGTGTTTGATGGGACAGTGTAGAGGGAACTTTACTCTATATCTAGTCCCTGCTGTACCTGCCCTGGGAGTGCTTGCTGGGACAGTGTAGAGGGAGCTTTACTCTGTGTCTTACCTGTGCTGTACCTGCCCTTGGAGTGTTTGATGGGAAAGTGTAGAGGGAGCTGCGTACCCACCCGTAGGGACATCGGAAATGCCGGTTTCAGGCATGCACTGCGCATGCGCTGAAAACCGGTATTTCCGATCTGTCAAGAATCCTCTTGACAGATCCTCCGGCTGCCCGGGAGCAGGGCCTCTGCGGGTGGAGAGCTCCATTTTTTGGAGACCCTCCGCCCACAGAAAACACTTACAATTCTTGCGCCTGGTAAAAGCAGGTGTAAGGCCGGGCATAAGGCTTCCTTTTGCCAAGATAAGAGTTGAAAAAGGTTTTCAAAAATTTTTTTCCACTGATTTATCATTTAAAAATACTTTAAAAAAGGTAAGTTTATTTTTAGCCCCGTAAAAAACTTTAATTATTTTTTTCAAAAATTTAAAGTTTTGCTTAAAATAGTTAATTTATGTAATTTCAAGTCATTTTAAAAGTGTGATTTATAAAAAAATGTATTTGAAGTTTTACTATGTTTTGGGGGTAATCTCCATTCATATATTTGACAGGTCTCCCTGTCAAATGTATGAAGAGAAATTCCCTTCTGTGATTGGCTCCCCATGGCCCACCTGATCCCAGGGACGCTGCGAAAGCCTCAGATGACTAATGGTTGAACAGAAGGTAAATATCCTCAGGATTAGAAGAGTGACTCACTGGAGCTAGTGACAGGGCAGCAAAGACTTCAACAGTCTGGATTAGAGCAGATCGTTTCAGGGGTTAGAATAAACCAAGATATTAAGGGGAACTGATAGGGTAGAGAGAGAGAAACTATTTCCGCTGGTTGGGGGTTTTAGGACTAGGGGGACATAGTCTAAAAATTAGAGCCAAACCTTTCAGGAGTGAAATTAGGAAACACTTCTACACACAATGGGTGGTAGAAGTTTGGAACTCTCTTCTGCAAACAGCAGTTGATGCTCGGTCAATTGTTCATTTCAAATCTGAGATTGATGGATTTTTGTTAACCAAAGGTATTAAGGGATACGGGGCAAAGGCAGCTAGATGGAGTTAGATCGCAGATCAGCCACGATCTCATTGAATGGTGGAACAGGCTTGAGGGGCTGAATGGCTTCGTCATGTTCCTATGTTCCTAAACCAGAATAGATTTAAACTCACCTTTATAAAGATAGGAAGAAAAATTTGCATTTATATAGCGCTTTTCATGACCTCAGGACGTCCCAAAGCGCTTTACCGTCAATGAAGTATTCTTTAGTTGCAATGTAGGAAACAGTAATAATAGTAATGTAGTCACTGTTGTAATAGAAGGAAACACAGCAGCCAAATTGTGTGGTTAGGTGGTTTTGTGGGAATAGGATCGAGAGACCTGGGCTTCACCCCACCCTATCTCTGCAACCTTCTCCAGCCTGATACCCACTCCCACCCGCTTCGGACCCTTGACTCTTTGGTGTGTCCCCACTTCCCTTCCTTGGCTCAATTGGTAACACTCTCACCTCTTAAATCAGAAGGTCGTGGGTTCAAGCCCCACTCCAGGGTTTTGAGCCAATAATCTAGGATGACACGCCCGGTGCAGTGCTGAAGGAGTGCTGCACTGTCGGAAGGTGCCGTCTTTCGCATGAGACGTTAAACCGAGGCCCCCGTCGGCCTCTCAGGTGGACGCAATATAATCCCAAGCCACCATTTGAAGAATAGCAAGGGAGTTCTCTCTGGTGTCCTGGCCAATATTTATCCCTCAATCAACACCTAAAGACAGATTAATTAGTCATTTATCTCCCTGCTTTTTGTGGGATCTTACTTTTCACAAATTGGCTGTCACACTTGCCTACACAACAGCAGTGACTAGACTTCAAAAGTAATTCATTGGCTGTGAAGGGTCCGGATGCTGGGCGGACACTCTGCCAAGCACCACTGCTTTACTCTTCACACAAGACAAGCTCCCGGGGATGCTCCAGAAAATGCTGTTCACCGCACGCAGTTGGAGCCGACACTCTGCTCCCACCTCCCCATCCCCTCTGCAGGTTGCTGGCCTCGTGTCTGCCTTGGGCCGGGAAAGCAAGATGTGATGCTCCGTAACATCGGTCAAATGGCACTGGTGTGAATATAGGACAACGAAGGTGACAAAGTCCCTGCCCCATTGGTGGGGGCCCAGACGAGGACAGTTGGGAGAGCCTTGGTGGTTTTATAAAATGAAGTCAAATTTTCACTACCTCTCAAATTATAGCGGCACAGTTCGCAATTTCCATTTTCAGTACGGAGAGTGAGAGACTGGATTAATGCGATATCTCTCGCTATCATCGACGCTCAGTCACCGAGCACAGGTTCATCCTGGGGCTCAGAGCAGAAGTGGCTCTGTGTTAATATTTCAGATCAGCTCATTTTACAGCAATGTTTATCGAACTTTACTGTCAGGGGGACATTGTGCAAATACTGACACACTCCCGGCGACTCCCTGTAAATACTGACACACTCCCCGGAGACACCCTGTAAATACTGACATAGAACCGGAGACTCCCTGTAAATACTGACACACACCCGGAGACTACCTGTAAATCGATACACTCCCGAAGACTCCCTGTAAATACTGACACACTCCCGGAGACTACCTGTAAATAGTAACACACTCCCGGAGACTCCTTGTAAATACTGACACACTCCCCGGAGACACCCTGTAAATACTGACACACTCCCCGGAGACACCCTGTAAATACTGACACACTCACAGAGACTCCCAGTAAATACTGACATACTCCCGGAGACTCCCTGTAAATACTGACACACTCCCCGGAGTCTCCCTGTAAATACTGACACACTCCCCGGAGACTCCCTGTAAATACTGACACACTCCCCGGAGACTCCCTGTAAATACTGACACACTCCCCAGAGAGTCCCTGTAAATACTGACATACGACCGGAGACTCCCTGTAAATACTGACACACACCGCGGAGACTCCCTGTAAATACTGACACACTCCCCGGAGAGTCCCTGTAAATACTGACATACTCCCGGAGACCCCCTATAAATACTGACACACTCCCAGAGATTCTCTGTAAATACTGACACACTCCCGGAGACTCCCTGTAAAAACTGACACACTCCCGGAAACTCCCTGTAAATACTGACAAATTCCCGGAGACTAGCTGTAAATAATGAGACACTCCCGAAAACTCCCTGTAAATACTGACACACTCCTGGAGACGCCCTGTAAATACTGACTCACTCCCCAGAGACTCCCTGTAAATACTGACACACTCCAGGAGACTCCCTGTAAATACTGACACACTCCTGGAGACTCCCTATAAAAACTGACACACTCCCTGAAATTCCCTGTAAATACTGACAAATTCCCGGAGACTATCTGTAAATACTGACACACTCCCGGCGACTCCCTGTAAATACTGACACACTCCCCGGAGACACGCTGTAAATACTGACATAGACCCGGAGACTCCCTGTAAATACTGACACACACCTGGAGACTACCTGTAAATACTGACACACTCCCGGAGACTACCTGTAAATAGTAACACACTCCCGGAGACTCCTTGTAAATACTGACACACTCCCCGGAGACACCCTGTAAATACTGACACACTCACGGAGACTCCCAGTAAATACTGACACACTCCCGGAGACTCCCTGTAAATACTGAAACACTCCCGGAGAATCCCTGTAAATACTGACACACTCCCCGGAGACTCCCTATCAATACTGACACACTCCCAGAGATTCTCTGTAAATACTGACACACTCCCGGAGACTCCCTGTAAAAACTGACACACTCCCGGAAACTTCCTGTAAATACTGACAAATTCCCCGAGACTAGCTGTAAATATTGAGATACTCCCGAAGACTCCCTGTAAATACTGACACACTCCTGGAGACGCCCTGTAACTACTGACTCACTCCCCAGAGACTCCCTGTAAATACTGACACACTCCAGGAGACTCCCTGTAAATACTGACACACTCCCCGGGAACACCCTGTAAATACAGACATACGCCCGGAGACCCCCTGTAAATACTGAAACACTCCCGGAGACTCCCTGTAAATACTGGCACACACCCGGTGACTCCCTGTAAACACTGACACACTCCCAGAGACTCCCTGTAAATAGTGACACACTCCCAGAGACTCCCTGTAAATACTGACTATTCCGGGAGACTACCTGTAAATACTGACACACTCCCGGAGACCCCTTGTAATTACTGACACACTCCCGGAGACCCCCTGTAAATAGTGACAAACTCCCGGAGATTCCCTGTAAATACTGACACACTCCCGGAGACTCCCTGTAAATACTGACACACTCCCGGAGACTCTCTGTAAAAACTGACACACTCCCGGTGACTCACTGTAAATACTGACACACTCCCAGAGACTCCCTGTAAATACTGAGACACTCCCGGAGACTCCCTGTAAACACTGATACACTCCCGGAGACTCCCTGTAAATACTGACACTCACCCAGAGATTCTCTGTAAATACTGACACAGTCCCGGAGACTCCCTGTAAATACTGACACACTCCCAGAGACTCCCTGTAAATACTGGCGCACTCCCAGAGACTCCCTGTAAATACTGACACACTCCCAGCGACCACTGTAAATACTGACACACTTCCGGAGACTCCCTGTAAATACTGACACACTCCCGGAGACTCCCTCTAAATACTGACACACTTCCGGAGATTCCCTATAAACACTGATACACTCCCGGAGACTCCCTGTAAATATTGACACACTACCGGAAACCCCCTGTAAATAATGACACACTCCTGGAGATTCCCTGTAAATACTGACAAACTCCCGCAAACTCCCTCTAAATACTGACACACTCCCCAGTGACTACTTGTAAATACTGACACACTCCCGGAGGCTTCCTATAAATACAGACACAATCCCGGAGACTCACTGTAAATAATGACACAATCCCGGAGACTCCATTTAAATACTGACACAATCCCTAAGACTACCTGTAAATACTGACATACTCCCGGAGACTCCCTGTGAACACTGACACACTCCAGGAGACTCCCTGTAAATATAGATACTCACCCGGTGACCCCTGTAATTATGAAAAACTCCCGGAGACTCCCTGTAAATACTGAAGGACTCCGGGAGACTACCTGTAAATACTGACACACACCCCAGAGACTCTTTGTAAATACTGACACACTCCCGGAGACACCCTGTAAATAATGACACACTCCCAGAGACTCCCTGTAAATACTAACTATTCCGGGAGACTATCTGTAAATACTGACACACTCCCGGAGACCCCCTGTAAATACTGACACCCTCCCGGAGACTCCTGGTAAATACTGACACACTCCCGGAGACTCCCTGTAAATACTGACACACTCCCGGAGACACCATGTAAATACTGACACACTCCCGGAGACACCCTGTAAATACAGACACACTCCCGGAGACAAAATGTAAATAATGACACACTCCCGGAGACTCCCTGTAAATGTTGACACACTCCCGGGGTCTCCTTGTAAATACTGACACACTCCCGCCAACTCCCTGTAAAAACTGACATACTCCCGGAGACTCCCTGTAATTACTGACACAATCCCCAGAGACTCCCTGTAAATAATGACACACTCCCGGAGACTCCCTGTAAATATTGACGCACTCCCGGAGACTCCCTGTAAATACTGACACACTTCCGGAGACTCCCTATAAATATTGAAACACTCCCCGGAGACTCCCTGTAAATACTGACACACTCCCGGAAACTCCCTGTAAATACTGGCACACTCCTGGAGAGTCCATGTAAATACTGGCACACTCCCGGAGACTCCATGTAAATACTGACCCACTCCCGGGGTCTCCTTGTAAATACTGACACACTCCCGGGGTCTCCTTGTAAATACTGACACACTCCCGGAGACTCCCTGTAAATACTGACACACTCCCGGAGACTCCCTGTAAATACTGACAAACTCCCGGAGACTCCCTGTAAATACGGACACACTCCCGGAGACTCCCTGTAAATACTGACACACTCCCGGAGACTCCCTGTAAATACTGACACACTTCCGGAGACTCCCTATAAATACTGACACACTCCCGGAGACTCCCTGTAAATACTGACACACTCCCGGAGACTCCCTGTAAACACTAACACACTCCCGGAGACTCCCTTTAAATACTGACACCCTCCCGGAGACTCCCTGTAAATACTGAAACACCTCCGGAGACTCCCTATAAATACTGACACACTCCCGGAGACTCCCTGTAAATACTGACACACTCCCAGAGACTCCCTGTAAATACTGACACCCTCCCGGAGACTCCCTGTAAATACTGACACACTTCCGGAGATTCCATATAAATACTGACACACTCCCGGAGACTCCCTGTAAATATTGACACACTACCGAAGACCCCCTGTAAATAATGACACACTCCTGGAGATTCCCTGTAAATACTGACACACTCCCGCAAACTCCCTGTAAATACTGACACACTCCCCGGTGACTACTTGTAAATACTGACACACTCCCGGAGGCTTCCTATAAATACAGACACAATCCCGGCGACTCCCTGTAAATACTGACCCACTCCCGGAGACTCCCTGTAAAAACTGACACACCCCCGGAGATCCCCAGTAAACACTGACACACCCCCGGAGACTCCCGTTAAAGACTGACGCACTCCCGGAGACTCCCTGTAAATACTGACACACTCCCGGGGTCTCCTTGTAAATACTGACACACTCCCGGAGACTCCCTGTAAATACTGACACACTCCCGGAGACTCCCTGTAAATACTGACAAACTCCCGGAGACTCCCTGTAAATACGGACACACTCCCGGAGACTCCCTGTAAATACTGACACACTTCCGGAGACTCCCTATAAATACTGACACACTCCCGGAGACTCCCTGTAAATACTGACACACTCCCAGAGACTCCCTGTAAATACTGACACCCTCCAGGAGACCCCCTGTAAATACTGACACACTTCCGGAGATTCCCTATAAATACTGACACACTCCCAGAGACTCCCTGTAAATATTGACACACTACCGGAGACCCCCTGTAAATAATGACACATTCCTGGAGATTCCCTGTAAATACTGGCAAACTCCCGCAAACTCCCTGTAAATACTGACACACTCCCCGGTGACTACTTGTAAATACTGACACACTCCCGGAGGCTTCCTATAAATACAGACAAAATCCCGGAGACTCACTGTAAATAATGACACAATCCCGGAGACTCCATTTAAATACTGACACAATCCCTAAGACTACCTGTAAATACTGACATACTCCCGGAGACTCCCTGTGAACAATGACGCACTCCAGGAGACTCCCTGTAAATATAGATACTCACCCGGTGACCCCTGTAATTATGAAAAACTCCCGGAGACTCCCTGTAAATACTGACAGACTCTGGGAGACTACCTGTAAATACTGACACACACCCCAGAGACTCTTTGTAAATACTGACACACTCCCAGAGACACCCTGTAAATAATGACACACTCCCAGAGACTCCCTGTAAATACTGACTATTCCGGGAGACTACCTGTAAATACTGACACACTCCCGGAGACCCCCTGTAAATACTGACACACTCCCGGAGACTCCCTGTAAACACTGACACCCTCCCGGAGACTCCCTGTAAATACTGACACACTTCCGGAGACTCCCTATAAATATTGAAACACTCCCCGGAGACGCCCTGTAAATACTGACACACTCCCGGAGACTCCCTGTAAATACAGACACAATCGCGGAGACACACTATAACTAATGACACAATCCGGGAGACTCCATTTAAATACTGACACAATCCCGGAGACTCCCTGTAAATACTGACACACGCCCGGAGACTCCCTGTAAATAGTGACACACTCCCGGAAACTCCCTGTAAATACTGGCACACTCCTGGAGAGTCCATGTAAATACTCGCACACTCCCGGAGACTCCATGTAAATACTGACCCACTCCCCGGACACCCCCTGTAATTAATGGCACACTCCCGGATATTCCCTATAAATACTGACACAATACCCGGTGACCCCCTGTTAATACAGACACACTCCCGGAGACACCCTGTAGATACGAACACACTCCCAGAGACTCCCTGTAAATACTGACACACTCCCGGCGACTCCCTGTAAATACTGACCCACTCCCGGAGACTCCCTCTAAAGACTGACACACTCCCCGGAGACTCCCTGTAAAAACTGACATACTCCTGGAGACGTCATGTAAATACTGACACACTCCCGGAGATCCCCAGTAAACACTGACACACCCCCGGAGACTCCCGTTAAAGACTGACGCACTCCCGGAGACTCCCTGTAAATACTGACACACTCCCGGGGTCTCCTTGTAAATACTGACACACTCCCGGAGACTCCCTCTAAATACTGGCAAACTCCCGGAGACTCCCTGTAAATACTGACAAACCCCCGGAGACTCCCTGTAAATATGGACACACTCCCGGAGACTCCCTGTAAATACTGACACACTTCCAGAGACTCCCTGTAAATACTGACACACTCCCGGAGATTCCCTGTAAATACTGACACACTCCCGGAGACTCCCTTTAAATACTGACACACTCCCGGATACTCCCTGTAAATACTGACACCCTCCCGGAGACTCCCTGTAAATACTGAAACACTTCCGGAGACTCCCTATAAATACTGACACACTCCCGGAGACTCCCTGTAAATACTGACACACTCCCAGAGACTCCCTGTAAATACTGACACCCTCCCGGAGACTCCCTGTAAATACTGACACACTTCCGGAGATTCCCTATAAATACTGACACACTCCCGGAGACTCCCTGTAAATATTGACACACTACCGGAGACCCACTGTAAATAATGACACACTCCTGGAGATTCCCTGTAAATACTGACAAACTCCCGCAAACCCCCTGTAAATACTGACACACTCCCCGGTGACTACTTGTAAATACTGACACACTCCCCGGTGACTACTTGTAAATACTGACACACTCCCGGAGGCTTCTTATAAATACAGACACAATCCCGGAGACTCACTGTAAATAATGACACAATCCCGGAGACTCCATTTAAATACTGACACAATCCCTAAGACTACCTGTAAATACTGACATACTCCCGGAGACTCCCTGTGAACACTGACACACTCCAGGAGACTCCCTGTAAATATAGATACTCACCCGGTGACCCCTGTAATTATGAAAAACTCCCGGAGACTCCCTGTAAATACTGACAGACTCCGGGAGACTACCTGTAAATACTGACACACACCCCAGAGACTCTTTGTAAATACTGACACACTCCCGGAGACACCCTGTAAATAATGACACACTCCCAGAGACTCCCTGTAAATGCTGACTATTCCGGGAGACTACCTGTAAATACTGACACACTCCCGGAGACCCCCTGTAAATACTGACACACTCCCGGAGACTCCCTGTAAATACTGACACACTCCCGGAGACTCCCTGTAAATACTGACACTCTCCCGGAGACTCCCTGTAAATACTGACACACTCCCGGAGACACCATGTAAATACTGACACACTCCCGGAGACACCCTGTAAATACAGACACACTCCCGGAGACAACATGTAAACAATGACACACTCCCGGAGACTCCCTGTAAATATTGAAACACTCCCGGGGTGTCCTTGTAAATACTGACACACTCCCGGCAACTCCCTGTAAAAACTGACATACTCCCGGAGACTCCCTGTAATTACTGACACAATCCCCAGAGACTCCCTGTAAATAATGACACACACCCGGAGACTCCCTGTAAATATTGACGCACTCCCGGAGACTCCCTGTAAATACTGACACACTTCCGGAGACTCCCTATGAATATTGAAACACTCCCCGGAGACTCCCTGTAAATACTGACACACTCCCGGAGACTCCCTATAAATACAGACACAATGGCGGAGACTCACTATAAATAATGACACAATCCGGGAGACTCCATTTAAATACTGAAACACTTCCAGAGACTCCCTGTAAATACTGACACACTCCCGGAGACTCCCTGTAAATACTGACACACTCCCAGAGACTCCCTGTAAATACTGACACCCTCCCGGAGACTCCCTGTAAATACTGACACACTTCCGGAGATTCCATATAAATACTGACACACTCCCGGAGACTCCCTGTAAATATTGACACACTACCGGAGACCCCCTGTAAATAATGACACACTCCTGGAGATTCCCTGTAAATACTGACAAACTCCCGCAAACTCCCTCTAAATACTGACACACTCCCCAGTGACTACTTGTAAATACTGACACACTCCCGGAGGCTTCCTATAAATACAGACACAATCCCGGAGACTCACTGTAAATAATGACACAATCCCGGAGACTCCATTTAAATACTGACACAATCCCTAAGACTACCTGTAAATACTGACATACTCCCGGAGACTCCCTGTGAACACTGACACACTCCAGGAGACTCCCTGTAAATATAGATACTCACCCGGTGACCCCTGTAATTATGAAAAACTCCCGGAGACTCCCTGTAAATACTGAAGGACTCCGGGAGACTACCTGTAAATACTGACACACACCCCAGAGACTCTTTGTAAATACTGACACACTCCCGGAGACACCCTGTAAATAATGACACACTCCCAGAGACTCCCTGTAAATACTAACTATTCCGGGAGACTATCTGTAAATACTGACACACTCCCGGAGACCCCCTGTAAATACTGACACCCTCCCGGAGACTCCTGGTAAATACTGACACACTCCCGGAGACTCCCTGTAAATACTGACACACTCCCGGAGACACCATGTAAATACTGACACACTCCCGGAGACACCCTGTAAATACAGACACACTCCCGGAGACAAAATGTAAATAATGACACACTCCCGGAGACTCCCTGTAAATGTTGACACACTCCCGGGGTCTCCTTGTAAATACTGACACACTCCCGCCAACTCCCTGTAAAAACTGACATACTCCCGGAGACTCCCTGTAATTACTGACACAATCCCCAGAGACTCCCTGTAAATAATGACACACTCCCGGAGACTCCCTGTAAATATTGACGCACTCCCGGAGACTCCCTGTAAATACTGACACACTTCCGGAGACTCCCTATAAATATTGAAACACTCCCCGGAGACTCCCTGTAAATACTGACACACTCCCAGAAACTCCCTGTAAATACTGGCACACTCCTGGAGAGTCCATGTAAATACTGGCACACTCCCGGAGACTCCATGTAAATACTGACCCACTCCCGGGGTCTCCTTGTAAATACTGACACACTCCCGGGGTCTCCTTGTAAATACTGACACAGTCCCGGAGACTCCCTGTAAATACTGACACACTCCCGGAGACTCCCTGTAAATACTGACAAACTCCCGGAGACTCCCTATAAATACTGACACACTCCCGGAGACTCCCTGTAAATACTGACACACTCCCGGAGACTCCCTGTAAATACTGACACACTTCCGGAGACTCCCTATAAATACTGACACACTCCCGGAGACTCCCTGTAAATACTGACACACTCCCGGAGACTCCCTGTAAACACTAACACACTCCCGGAGACTCCCTTTAAATACTGACACCCTCCCGGAGACTCCCTGTAAATACTGAAACACCTCCGGAGACTCCCTATAAATACTGACACACTCCCGGAGACTCCCTGTAAATACTGACACACTCCCAGAGACTCCCTGTAAATACTGACACCCTCCCGGAGACTCCCTGTAAATACTGACACACTTCCGGAGATTCCATATAAATACTGACACACTCCCGGAGACTCCCTGTAAATATTGACACACTACCGGAGACCCCCTGTAAATAATGACACACTCCTGGAGATTCCCTGTAAATACTGACAAACTCCCGCAAACTCCCTCTAAATACTGACACACTCCCCAGTGACTACTTGTAAATACTGACACACTCCCGGAGGCTTCCTATAAATACAGACACAATACCGGAGACTCACTGTAAATAATGACACAATCCCGGAGACTCCATTTAAATACTGACACAATCCCTAAGACTACCTGTAAATACTGACATACTCCCGGAGACTCCCTGTGAACACTGACACACTCCAGGAGACTCCCTGTAAATATAGATACTCACCCGGTGACCCCTGTAATTATGAAAAACTCCCGGAGACTCCCTGTAAATACTGAAGGACTCCGGGAGACTACCTGTAAATACTGACACACACCCCAGAGACTCTTTGTAAATACTGACACACTCCCGGAGACACCCTGTAAATAATGACACACTCCCAGAGACTCCCTGTAAATACTAACTATTCCGGGAGACTATCTGTAAATACTGACACACTCCCGGAGACCCCCTGTAAATACTGACACCCTCCCGGAGACTCCTGGTAAATACTGACACACTCCCGGAGACACCATGTAAATACTGACACACTCCCGGAGACACCCTGTAAATACAGACACACTCCCGGAGACAAAATGTAAATAATGACACACTCCCGGAGACTCCCTGTAAATGTTGACACACTCCCGGGGTCTCCTTGTAAATACTGACACACTCCCGCCAACTCCCTGTAAAAACTGACATACTCCCGGAGACTCCCTGTAATTACTGACACAATCCCCAGAGACTCCCTGTAAATAATGACACACTCCCGGAGACTCCCTGTAAATATTGACGCACTCCCGGAGACTCCCTGTAAATACTGACACACTTCCGGAGACTCCCTATAAATATTGAAACACTCCCCGGAGACTCCCTGTAAATACTGACACACTCCCGGAAACTCCCTGTAAATACTGGCACACTCCTGGAGAGTCCATGTAAATACTGGCACACTCCCGGAGACTCCATGTAAATACTGACCCACTCCCGGGGTCTCCTTGTAAATACTGACACACTCCCGGGGTCTCCTTGTAAATACTGACACACTCCCGGAGACTCCCTGTAAATACTGACACACTCCCGGAGACTCCCTGTAAATACTGACAAACTCCCGGAGACTCCCTGTAAATACGGACACACTCCCGGAGACTCCCTGTAAATACTGACACACTCCCGGAGACTCCCTGTAAATACTGACACACTTCCGGAGACTCCCTATAAATACTGACACACTCCCGGAGACTCCCTGTAAATACTGACACACTCCCGGAGACTCCCTGTAAACACTAACACACTCCCGGAGACTCCCTTTAAATACTGACACCCTCCCGGAGACTCCCTGTAAATACTGAAACACCTCCGGAGACTCCCTATAAATACTGACACACTCCCGGAGACTCCCTGTAAATACTGACACACTCCCAGAGACTCCCTGTAAATACTGACACCCTCCCGGAGACTCCCTGTAAATACTGACACACTTCCGGAGATTCCATATAAATACTGACACACTCCCGGAGACTCCCTGTAAATATTGACACACTACCGAAGACCCCCTGTAAATAATGACACACTCCTGGAGATTCCCTGTAAATACTGACACATTCCCGCAAACTCCCTGTAAATACTGACACACTCCCCGGTGACTACTTGTAAATACTGACACACTCCCGGAGGCTTCCTATAAATACAGACACAATCCCGGCGACTCCCTGTAAATACTGACCCACTCCCGGAGACTCCCTGTAAAAACTGACACACCCCCGGAGATCCCCAGTAAACACTGACACACCCCCGGAGACTCCCGTTAAAGACTGACGCACTCCCGGAGACTCCCTGTAAATACTGACACACTCCCGGGGTCTCCTTGTAAATACTGACACACTCCCGGAGACTCCCTGTAAATACTGACACACTCCCGGAGACTCCCTGTAAATACTGACAAACTCCCGGAGACTCCCTGTAAATACGGACACACTCCCGGAGACTCCCTGTAAATACTGACACACTTCCGGAGACTCCCTATAAATACTGACACACTCCCGGAGACTCCCTGTAAATACTGACACACTCCCAGAGACTCCCTGTAAATACTGACACCCTCCAGGAGACCCCCTGTAAATACTGACACACTTCCGGAGATTCCCTATAAATACTGACACACTCCCAGAGACTCCCTGTAAATATTGACACACTACCGGAGACCCCCTGTAAATAATGACACATTCCTGGAGATTCCCTGTAAATACTGGCAAACTCCCGCAAACTCCCTGTAAATACTGACACACTCCCCGGTGACTACTTGTAAATACTGACACACTCCCGGAGGCTTCCTATAAATACAGACAAAATCCCGGAGACTCACTGTAAATAATGACACAATCCCGGAGACTCCATTTAAATACTGACACAATCCCTAAGACTACCTGTAAATACTGACATACTCCCGGAGACTCCCTGTGAACAATGACGCACTCCAGGAGACTCCCTGTAAATATAGATACTCACCCGGTGACCCCTGTAATTATGAAAAACTCCCGGAGACTCCCTGTAAATACTGAAGGACTCCGGGAGACTACCTGTAAATACTGACACACACCCCAGAGACTCTTTGTAAATACTGACACACTCCCAGAGACACCCTGTAAATAATGACACACTCCCAGAGACTCCCTGTAAATACTGACTATTCCGGGAGACTACCTGTAAATACTGACACACTCCCGGAGACCCCCTGTAAATACTGACACACTCCCGGAGACTCCCTGTAAACACTGACACCCTCCCGGAGACTCCCTGTAAATACTGACACACTTCCGGAGACTCCCTATAAATATTGAAACACTCCCCGGAGACGCCCTGTAAATACTGACACACTCCCGGAGACTCCCTGTAAATACAGACACAATCGCGGAGACACACTATAACTAATGACACAATCCGGGAGACTCCATTTAAATACTGACACAATCCCGGAGACTCCCTGTAAATACTGACACACGCCCGGAGACTCCCTGTAAATAGTGACACACTCCCGGAAACTCCCTGTAAATACTGGCACACTCCTGGAGAGTCCATGTAAATACTCGCACACTCCCGGAGACTCCATGTAAATACTGACCCACTCCCCGGACACCCCCTGTAATTAATGGCACACTCCCGGATATTCCCTATAAATACTGACACAATACCCGGTGACCCCCTGTTAATACAGACACACTCCCGGAGACACCCTGTAGATACGAACACACTCCCAGAGACTCCCTGTAAATACTGACACACTCCCGGCGACTCCCTGTAAATACTGACCCACTCCCGGAGACTCCCTCTAAAGACTGACACACTCCCCGGAGACTCCCTGTAAAAACTGACATACTCCTGGAGACGTCATGTAAATACTGACACACTCCCGGAGATCCCCAGTAAACACTGACACACCCCCGGAGACTCCCGTTAAAGACTGACGCACTCCCGGAGACTCCCTGTAAATACTGACACACTCCCGGGGTCTCCTTGTAAATACTGACACACTCCCGGAGACTCCCTCTAAATACTGGCACACTCCCGGAGACTCCCTGTAAATACTGACAAACCCCCGGAGACTCCCTGTAAATATGGACACACTCCCGGAGACTCCCTGTAAATACTGACACACTTCCGGAGACTCCCTGTAAATACTGACACACTCCCGGAGATTCCCTGTAAATACTGACACACTCCCGGAGACTCCCTTTAAATACTGACACACTCCCGGATACTCCCTGTAAATACTGACACCCTCCCGGAGACTCCCTGTAAATACTGAAACACTTCCGGAGACTCCCTATAAATACTGACACACTCCCGGAGACTCCCTGTAAATACTGACACACTCCCAGAGACTCCCTGTAAATACTGACACCCTCCCGGAGACTCCCTGTAAATACTGACACACTTCCGGAGATTCCCTATAAATACTGACACACTCCCGGAGACTCCCTGTAAATATTGACACACTACCGGAGACCCACTGTAAATAATGACACACTCCTGGAGATTCCCTGTAAATACTGACAAACTCCCGCAAACCCCCTGTAAATACTGACACACTCCCCGGTGACTACTTGTAAATACTGACACACTCCCGGAGGCTTCTTATAAATACAGACACAATCCCGGAGACTCACTGTAAATAATGACACAATCCCGGAGACTCCATTTAAATACTGACACAATCCCTAAGACTACCTGTAAATACTGACATACTCCCGGAGACTCCCTGTGAACACTGACACACTCCAGGAGACTCCCTGTAAATATAGATACTCACCCGGTGACCCCTGTAATTATGAAAAACTCCCGGAGACTCCCTGTAAATACTGACAGACTCCGGGAGACTACCTGTAAATACTGACACACACCCCAGAGACTCTTTGTAAATACTGACACACTCCCGGAGACACCCTGTAAATAATGACACACTCCCAGAGACTCCCTGTAATTACTGACTATTCCGGGAGACTACCTGTAAATACTGACACACTCCCGGAGACCCCCTGTAAATACTGACACACTCCCGGAGACTCCCTGTAAATACTGACACACTCCCGGAGACTCCCTGTAAATACTGACACTCTCCCGGAGACTCCCTGTAAATACTGACACACTCCCGGAGACACCATGTAAATACTGACACACTCCCGGAGACACCCTGTAAATACAGACACACTCCCGGAGACAACATGTAAACAATGACACACTCCCGGAGACTCCCTGTAAATATTGAAACACTCCCGGGGTGTCCTTGTAAATACTGACACACTCCCGGCAACTCCCTGTAAAAACTGACATACTCCCGGAGACTCCCTGTAATTACTGACACAATCCCCAGAGACTCCCTGTAAATAATGACACACACCCGGAGACTCCCTGTAAATATTGACGCACTCCCGGAGACTCCCTGTAAATACTGACACACTTCCGGAGACTCCCTATGAATATTGAAACACTCCCCGGAGACTCCCTGTAAATACTGACACACTCCCGGAGACTCCCTATAAATACAGACACAATGGCGGAGACTCACTATAAATAATGACACAATCCGGGAGACTCCATTTAAATACTGAAACACTTCCGGAGACTCCCTGTAAATACTGACACACTCCCGGAGACTCCCTGTAAATACTGACACACTCCCAGAGACTCCCTGTAAATACTGACACCCTCCCGGAGACTCCCTGTAAATACTGACACACTACCGGAGACCCCCTGTAAATAATGACACACTCCTGGAGATTCCCTGTAAATACTGACAAACTCCCGCAAACTCCCTCTAAATACTGACACACTCCCCAGTGACTACTTGTAAATACTGACACACTCCCGGAGACTCCCTCTAAAGACTGACACACTCCCCGGACACTCCCTGTAAATACGGACACACTCCCGGAGACTCCCTGTAAATACTGACACACTCCTGGAGACTCCCTGTAAATACTGACACACTTCCGGAGACTCCCTATAAATACTGACACACTCCCAGAGACTCCCTGTAAATATTGACACACTACCGGAGACCCCCTGTAAATAATGACACATTCCTGGAGATTCCCTGTAAATACTGACAAACTCCCGCAAACTCCCTGTAAATACTGACACACTCCCCG
Source organism: Somniosus microcephalus (assembly GCF_052327205.1). Lineage (NCBI taxonomy): Eukaryota > Metazoa > Chordata > Chondrichthyes > Squaliformes > Somniosidae > Somniosus > Somniosus microcephalus. Next base: position 16,371,041 of record NC_141007.1, read on the forward strand.
GTGACTACTTGTAAATACTGACACACTCCCGGAGGCTTCCTATAAATACAGACACAATCCCGGAGACTCACTGTAAATAATGACACAATCCCGGAGACTCCATTTAAATACTGACACAATCCCGAAGACTACCTGTAAATACTGACATACTCCCGGAGACTCCCTGTGAACAATGACGCACTCCAGGAGACTCCCTGTAAATATAGATACTCACCCGGTGACCCCTGTAATTATGAAAAACTCCCGGAGACTCCCTGTAAATACTGACAGACTCCGGGAGACTACCTGTAAATACTGACACACACCCCAGAGACTCTTTGCAAATACTGACACACTCCCGGAGACACCCTGTAAATAATGACACACTCCCAGAGACTCCCTGTAAATACTGACTATTCCGGGAGACTACCTGTAAATACTGACACCCTCCCGGAGACGCCCTGTAAATACTGACACACTCCCGGAGACTCCCTATAAATACAGACACAATCGCGGAGACTCACTATAAATAATGACACAATCCGGGAGACTCCATTTAAATACTGACACAATCCCGGAGACTCCCTGTAAATACTGACACACGCCCGGAGACTCCCTGTAAATAGTGACACACTCCCGGAAACTCCCTGTAAATACTGGCACACTCCTGGAGAGTCCTTGTAAATACTCGCACACTCCCGGAGACTCCATGTAAATACTGACCCACTCCCCGGACACCCCCTGTTAATACAGACACACTCCCGGAGACACCCTGTAGATACTAACACACTCCCAGAGACTCCGTGTAAATACTGACACACTCCCGGAGATTCCCTGTGAATACCGACTGATTCCCAGAGACTCCCTGTAAATACTGACACACTCCCGGAGTACCCCTGTAAATACTGGCACACTCCCAGAGACTCCCTGTAAATATTGACCCACTCCCCGGGGACCCCCTGTAAGTACTGACACACTCCCTGAGACTCCCTGTAAATTCTGACACACTCCCGGAAATTCCCTGTAAATACTGACACACTCCCAGAGACTCCCTGTAAATACTGACACATTGCCGGAGACTCCCTGTAAACACCGACACACTCCCGGAGACTCCCTGTAAATACTGACACACTCCCGGAGACTCCCTGTAAATACAGACACATTGCTGTAGACTCCCTGTAAACACCGACACACTCACGGAGGCTCCCTGTAAATACTGACACTCTCTTGGAGACTCCCTGTAAATACTGACATACTCCCCGGAGACCCCCTGTAAATATTGACACACAAACGGAGACTCCCTGTAAATACTGACACACTCCCGGAAATTCCGTATAAATACTGACACACTCCTGGAGAATCCTTGTAAATACTGGCACACTGCCAGAGGGTCCCTGTAAATACTAACACACTCGCGGTGACTCCCTGTAAAGACTGACACACTCCCGGAGACTCCCTGTAAATAATGACACACTCCCAGAGACTCCCTATAAATACTGGCACACACCCGGAAACTCCGTGTAAATACTGACACACTCCCAGAGACTCCCTGTAAGTACTGACACATTGCCGGACACTCGCTGTGAATACCGACACATTCCCGGAGACTCCCTGTAAATACTGACACACACCCGGAGTACCCCTGTAAATACTGACACACTCCCAGAGACTCCCTGTAAATACTGACACACTCCCGGAGAATCCCTGTAAATACTGACACATTCCCGGCGAATCCCTGTAAATACTGACACACTCCCGGAGACTCCCTGTAAAGACTGACCCACTCCCGGAGACTCCCTATAAAGACTGAGACACTCCCGGAGACTCCCTGTAAATACGGACACACTCCCGGAGTCTCCCTGTAAATACTGATAAAATCCCCAGAGACTCCCTGTAAATAATGACGCACCCCCGGAGACTCCCTGTAAATACTGACGCACTCCCGGAGACTCCCTGTAAATACGGACACACACCGGGAAACTCCGTGTAAATACTGACACACTCCCAGAGACTCCCTGTAAGTACTGACACATTGCCGGAGACTCCCTGTGAATACCGACACATTCCCGGAGTCTCCCTGTCAATACTGACACACTGCCGGAGTACCCCTGTAAATACTGACACACTCCCGGAGAATCCCTGTAAATACTGGCACACTCCCGGAGACTCCCTGTAAATAATGACCCATTCCCCGGACACCCCCTGTAAATAATGGCACACTCCCGGATATTCCCGATTAATACTGACACACTACCCGGTTACTCCCTGTTAATAATGACACACTCCTGGAGACCCCCTGTAAATACTGACTCACTCCCAGAGACTCCCTGTAAATACTGACCCACTCCCGGAGACTGTCTGTAAATACTGACACACTCCCGGCGACTCCCTGTAAATACTGACACACTCCCGGAGACTCCCTGTAAATATTGACACACTCCCGGAGACTCCCTGTAAATACTGACACACTCCCGGAGACTCCTTGTAAATACTGACACACTCCCGGAGACTCCCTGTAAATACTGACACACTCCCGGAGACTCCTTGTAAATACTGACACACTCTCGGAGTCTCCCTGTAAATACTGACACACTTCCAGAGACTCCCTATAAATATTGAAACACTCCCTGGAGACTCCCTATAAATACAGACACAATCGCGGAAACTCACTATAAATAATGACACAATCCCGGAGACTCCATTTAAATACTGACACAATCCCAGAAACTCCCTGTAAACACTGACACACTCCCTAAGAGTACCTGTAAATACTGACACACTCCCGGAGACTCCCTGTAAATACTGACACACTCCCGGAGACTCCCTGTAAATACTGACACACTCCCGGAAACTCCCTGTAAATACTGGCACACTCCCGGAGAGTCCATGTAAATACTGGCACACTCCCGGAGAATCCCTGTAAATACTGACCCACTCCCCGGACACCCCCTGTAAATAATGGCACACTCCCGGATATTCCCTATAAATACTGACACACTACCCGGTGACTCCCTGTTAATACTGACACACTCTCGGAGACCCCCTGTAAATACTGACACACTCCCAGAGACTCCCTGTAAATACTGACACACTCCCGGAGACTCCCTGTAAATAATGACACACTCCCGGAGACTCCCTGTAAATACTGACACTCTCCCGGAGACTCCCTGTAAAGACTGACTCACTCCCGGAGACTCCCTAGAAAGACTGACACACTCCCGGAGACTCCCTGTAAATACTGACACACTCCCGGAGACTCCTTGTAAATACTGACACACTCCCGGAGACTCCCTGTAAATATTGACCCCCTGCCGGAGATCCCCTGTAAAAACTGACACACTCCCGCAGTCTCCCTGTAAATACTGACACACTCGCAGAGACACCCTGCAAAAACTGACACACTCCCAGAGACTCCCTGTAAATAATGACACCCTCCCGGAGACTCCCTGTAAATAATGACACACTCCCGGAGACTCCCTGTAAAGACTGACTCACTCCCGGAGACTCCCTATAAAGACTGACACACTCCCGGAGACTCCCTGTAAATACTGACACACTCCCGGAGACTCCTTGTAAATACTGACACACTCCCGGAGACTCCCTGTAAATATTGACCCCCTGCCGGAGATCCCCTGTAAAAACTGACACACTCCCGCAGTCTCCCTGCAAAAACTGACACACTCCAGGAGACTCCCTGTAATTACTGACACACTGCCGGAGGCTCCCTGTAAACACAGAAAAACTCCCGGAGACTCCCTGTGAATACCGACACACTCCCGGAGACTCCCCGTAAATATTGACAAACTCCCCGGAGACTCCCTGTAAATACTGACACACGCCCCGGAGACTCCCTGTAAATACTGACACACTCCCCGGAGACTCCCTGTAAATACTGACACACTCCCCGGAGACTCGCTGTAAATTCTGACACACTCCCAGAGACTCCCTATAAATACTGGCACAATCCCGGAGACTCACTGTAAATACTGACACACTCCCGGAAACTCCGTGTAAATACTGACACACTCCCAGAGACTCCCTGTAAGTACTGACACATTCCCGGAGACTCCCTGTGAATACCGACACATTCCCAGAGACTCCCTGTAAATACTGACACACTCCCGGAGTACCCCTGTAAATACTGACACACTCCCGCAGACTCCCTGTAAATATTGACCCACTCCCCGGGGACCCCCTGTAAATACTGACACACTCCCAGAGACTCCCTGTAAATACTGACACATTGCCGGAGACTCCCTGTAAACACCGACACACTCCCAGAGACTCCCTGTAAATACTGACACACTCCCGGAGACTCCCTGGAAATACAGACACATTGCCGGAGACTCCCTGTAAACACCGACACACTCACGGAGACTCCCTGTAAATACTGACACACTCCCGGAAATTCCGTATAAATACTGACACACTCCCGGAGACTCCTTGTAAATACTGACACACTCCCGGAAACTCCCTGTAAAGACTGACACACTCCCGGAGACATCCTAAGAAGACTGACGCACTCCCGGAGACTCCCTGTAAATAATGACACACTCCCGGAAACTCTGTGTAAATACTGACACACTCCCAAAGACTCCCTGTAAGTACTGACACATTGCCGGAGACTCCCTGTGAATACCGACACATTCCCGGAGGCTCCCTGTAAATACTGACACACTCCCGGAGTACCCCTGTAAATACTGACACACTCCCGGAGGCTCCATGTAAATACTGACACACTCCCGGAGAATCCCTGTAAATAGTGACAAACTCCCGACGACTCCCTGTAAATACTGACACACTTCCGGAGACTCCCTGTAAAGACTGACCCACTCCCGGAGACTCCCTATAAACACTGACACTCTCCCGGAGACTCCCTGTAAATACTGACACCCTCCCGGAGACTCCTTGTAAATACTGACACACTCCCGGAGTCTCCGTGTAAATACTGATCCAATCCCCAGAGACTCCCTGTAAATAATGACACACCACCGGAGACTCCCTGTAAATACTGACGCTCTCCCGGAGACTCCCTGTAAATACTGACACACTCCCAGAGACTCCCTGTAAGGACTGACACATTGCCGGAGACTCCCTGTGAATACCAACACATTCCCGGAGACTCCCTGTAAATAATGACACACTCCCAGAGTACCCTTGTAAATACTGACACACTCCCGGAGAATCCCTGTAAATACTGACACGCTCCCGGAGAACCCCTGTAAATACTGACACACTCCCGGAGACTCCCTGTATATATTGACCCACTCCCCGGGGACCCCCTGTAAATACTGACACACTCACTGAGACTCCCTGTAAATTCTGACACACTCCCGGAAATGCCCTGTAAATACTGACACACTCCCGGAGACTCCCTGTAAATACTGACACACTCCCGGAGACTCCCTGTAAATACAGACACATTGCCGGAGACTCCCTGTAAACACCGACACACTCACGGAGACTCCCTGTAAATACTGACACTCTCTTGGAGACTCCCTGTAAATACTGACACACTCCCGGAAATTCCGTATAAATACTGACACACTCCCGGAGACTCCTTGGAAATACTGACACACTCCCGGAAACTCCCTGTAAATACTGGCACACTGCCAGAGGGTCCCTGTAAATACTGACACACTCCCGGTGACTCCCTGTAAATACTGACACACTCCCGGAGACTCCCTGTAAATAATGACACACTCCCAGAGACTCCCTATAAACACTGGCACACTCCCGGAAACTCCGTGTAAATACTGACACACTCCCAGAGACTCCCTGTAAGTACTGACACATTGCCGGAGATTCCCTGTGAATACCGACACATTCCCGGAGGCTCCCTGTAAATACTGACACACTCCCGGAGTACCCCTGTAAATACTGTCACACTCCCGGAGAATCCCTGTAAATACTGACACACACCTGGCGACTCCCTGTCAATACTGACACACTCCTGGAGACTCCCTGTAAAGACTGACCCACTCCCGGAGACTCCCTATAAATACTGACACACTCCCGGAGACTCCCTGTAAATACTGACATACACCCGGAAACTCCGTGTAAATACTGACACACTCCCAGAGACTCCCTGTAAGTACTGACACATTGCCGGAGACTCCCTGTGAATACCAACACATTCCCGGAGACTCCCTGTAAATAATGGCACACTGCCGGATATTCCCTATAAATACTGACACACTCCCGGAGAACCCCTGTAAATACTGACACACTCCCGGAGACTCCCTGTATATATTGACCCACTCCCCGGGGACCCCCTGTAAATACTGACACACTCACTGAGACTCCCTGTAAATTCTGACACACTCCCGGAAATGCCCTGTAAATACTGACACACTCCCAGAGACTCCCTGTAAATACTGACACACTCCCGGAAACTCCCTGTAAATACTGGCACACTGCCAGAGGGTCCCTGTAAATACTGACACACTCCCGGTGACTCCCTGTAAAGACTGACACACTCCCAGAGACATCCTAAGAAGACTGACACACTCCCAGAGACTCACTGTAAATACTGGCACACTCCCGGAAACTCCGTGTAAATACTGACACACTCCCAGAGACTCCCTGTAAGTACTGACACATTGCCGGAGACTCCCTGTGAATACCGACACATTCCCGGAGGCTCCCTGTAAATACTGACACACTCCCGGAGTACCCCTGTAAATACTGACACACTCCCGGAGGCTCCATGTAAATACTGACACACTCCCGGAGAATCCCTGTAAATAGTGACACACTCCCGACGACTCCCTGTAAATACTGACACACTTCCGGAGACTCCCTGTAAAGACTGACCCACTCCCGGAGACTCCCTATAAAGACTGACACACTCCCGGAGACTCCCTGTAAATACTGACACCCTCCCGGAGACTCCTTCTAAATACTGACACACTCCCGGAGTCTCCCTGTAAATACTGATACAATCCCCAGAGACTCCCTGTAAATAATGACACACCCCCGGAGACTCCCTGTAAATACTGACGCACTCCTGGAGACTCCCTGTAAATACTGACACACACCCGGAAACTCCGTGTTAATACTGACACATTGCCGGAGACTCCCTGTAAATACTGACACACTCCCGGAAATTCCGTATAAATACTGACACACTCCCGGAGACTCCTTGGAAATACTGACACACTCCCGGAAACTCCCTGTAAATACTGGCACACTGCCAGAGGGTCCCTGTAAATACTGACACACTCCCGGTGACTCCCTGTAAAGACTGACACACTCCCGGAGACATCCTAAAAAGACTGACACACTCCCGGAGACTCCCTGTAAATAATGACACACTCCCAGAGACTCCCTATAAATACTGGCACACTCCCGGAAACTCCGTGTAAATACTGACACACTCCCAGAGACTTCCTGTAAGTACTGACACATTGCCGGAGACTCCCTGTGAATACCGACACATTCCCGGAGACTCCCTGTAAACACTGACACACTCCCGGAGTACCCCTGTAAATACTGAGACACTCCCGCAGACTCCCTGTAAATACTGACACACTCCCGGAGAATCCCTGTAAATACTGACACACACCTGGCGACTCCCTGTCAATACTGACACACTCCTGGAGACTCCCTGTAAAGACTGACCCACTCCCGGAGATTCCCTATAAAGACTGACACACTCCCGGAGACACCCTGCAAATACTGACACCCTCCCGGAGACTCCTTCTAAATACTGACACACTCCCGGAGTCTCCCTGTAAATACTGATACAATCCCCAGAGACTCCCTGTAAATAATGACACACCCCCGGAGACACCCTGTAAATACTGATGCACTCCCGGAGACTCCCTGTAAATACTGACACACACGCGGAAAATCCGTGTAAATACTGACACACTCCCAGAGACTCCCTGTAAGTACTGACACATTGCCGGAGACTCCCTGTGAATACCAACACATTCCCGGAGACTCCCTGTAAATAATGACACACTCCCGGAGTACCCCTGTAAATACTGACACACTCCCGGAGAATCCCTGTAAATACTGACACGCTCCCGGAGAATCCCTGTAAATACTGACACACTCCCGAAGACTCCCTGTATATATTGACCCACTCCCCGGGGACCCCCTGTAAATACTGACACACTCACTGAGACTCCCTGTAAATTCTGACACACTCCCGGAAATGCCCTGTAAATACTGACACACTCCCGGAGACTCCCTGTAAATACTGACACACTCCCGGAGACTCCCTGTAAATACAGACACATTGCCGGAGACTCCCTGTAAACACCGACACACTCACGGAGACTCCCTGTAAATACTGACACTCTCTTGGAGACTCCCTGTAAATACTGACACACTCCCGGAAATTCCGTATAAATACTGACACACTCCCGGAGACTCCTTGGAAATACTGACACACTCCCGGAAACTCCCTGTAAATACTGGCACACTGCCAGAGGGTCCCTGTAAATACTGACACACTCCCGGTGACTCACTGTAAATACTGACACACTCCCGGAGACATCCTAAAAAGACTGACACACTCCCGAAGACTCCCTGTAAATAATGACACACTCCCAGAGACTCCCTATAAATACTGGCACACTCCCGGAAACTCCGTGTAAATACTGACACACTCCCAGAGACTCCCTGTAAGTACTGACACATTGCCGGAGACTACCTGTGAATACCGACACATTCCCGGAGACTCCCTGTAAATAATGACACACTCCCGGAGACTCCCTGTAAATACTGACGCACTCCCGGAGACTCCCTGTAAATACTGACACACACCCGGAAACTCCGTGTAAATACTGACACACTCCCAGAGACTCCCTGTAAGTACTGACACATTGCCGGAGACTCCATGTGAATACCAACACATTCCCGGAGACTCCCTGTAAATAATGACACACTCCCGGAGTACCCCTGTAAATACTGACACACTCCCGGAGAATCCCTGTAAATACTGGCACACTCCCGGAGACTCCCTGTAAATACTGACCCATTCCCCGGACACCCCCTGTAAATAATGGCACACTCCCGGATATTCCCTATAAATACTGACACACTCCTGGAGAACCCCTGTAAATACTGACACACTCCCGGAGACTCCCTGTATATATTGACCCACTCCCCGGGGACCCCCTGTAAATACTGACACACTCACTGAGACTCCCTGTAAATTCTGACACATTGCCGGAGACTCCCTGTAAACACTGACACACTCCCGGAGACTCCCTGTAAATACTGACACACTCCCGGAGACTCCCTGTAGATACAGACACATTGCCGGAGACTCCCTGTAAACACCGACACACTCCCGGAGACTCCCTGTAGATACAGACACATTGCCGGAGACTCCCTGTAAATACTGACACACTCCCGGATATTCCGTATAAATACTGACACACTCCCGGAGACTCCTTGTAAATACTGACACACTCCCGGAAACACCCTGTAAATACTGGCACACTGCCAGAGGGTCCCTGTAAATACTGACACACTCGCGGTGACGCCCTGTAAAGACTGACACACTCCCGGAGACATCCTAAGAAGACTGACACACTCCCGGAGACTCCATGTAAATAATGACACACTCCCAGAGACTCCCTATAAATACTGGCACACTCCCGGAAACTCCGTGTAAATACTGACACACTCCCAGAGACTCCCTGTAAGTACTGACACATTGCCGGAGACTCCCTGTGAATACCAACACATTCCCGGAGACTCCCTGTAAATAATGACACACTCCCGGAGTACCCCTGTAAATACTGACACACTCCCGGAGAATCCCTGTAAATACTGACACGCTCCCGGAGAACCCCTGTAAATACTGACACACTCCCGGAGACTCCCTGTATATATTGACCCACTCCCCGGGGACCCCCTGTAAATACTGACACACTCACTGAGACTCCCTGTAAATTCTGACACACTCCCGGAAATGCCCTGTAAATACTGACACACTCCCGGAGACTCCCTGTAAATACTGACACACTCCTGGAGACTCCCTGTAAATACAGACACATTGCCGGAGACTCCCTGTAAACACCGACACACTCACGGAGACTCCCTGTAAATACTGACACTCTCTTGGAGACTCCCTGTAAATACTGACACACTCCCAGAGACTCCCTGTAAATACTGACACACTCCCGGAAACTCCCTGTAAATACTGGCACACTGCCAGAGGGTCCCTGTAAATACTGACACACTCCCGGTGACTCCCTGTAAAGACTGACACACTCCCAGAGACATCCTAAGAAGACTGACACACTCCCAGAGACTCACTGTAAATACTGGCACACTCCCGGAAACTCCGTGTAAATACTGACACACTCCCAGAGACTCCCTGTAAGTACTGACACATTGCCGGAGACTCCCTGTGAATACCGACACATTCCCGGAGGCTCCCTGTAAATACTGACACACTCCCGGAGTACCCCTGTAAATACTGACACACTCCCGGAGGCTCCATGTAAATACTGACACACTCCCGGAGAATCCCTGTAAATAGTGACACACTCCCGACGACTCCCTGTAAATACTGACACACTTCCGGAGACTCCCTGTAAAGACTGACCCACTCCCGGAGACTCCCTATAAAGACTGACACACTCCCGGAGACTCCCTGTAAATACTGACACCCTCCCGGAGACTCCTTCTAAATACTGACACACTCCCGGAGTCTCCCTGTAAATACTGATACAATCCCCAGAGACTCCCTGTAAATAATGACACACCCCCGGAGACTCCCTGTAAATACTGACGCACTCCTGGAGACTCCCTGTAAATACTGACACACACCCGGAAACTCCGTGTTAATACTGACACATTGCCGGAGACTCCCTGTAAATACTGACACACTCCCGGAAATTCCGTATAAATACTGACACACTCCCGGAGACTCCTTGGAAATACTGACACACTCCCGGAAACTCCCTGTAAATACTGGCACACTGCCAGAGGGTCCCTGTAAATACTGACACACTCCCGGTGACTCCCTGTAAAGACTGACACACTCCCGGAGACATCCTAAAAAGACTGACACACTCCCGGAGACTCCCTGTAAATAATGACACACTCCCAGAGACTCCCTATAAATACTGGCACACTCCCGGAAACTCCGTGTAAATACTGACACACTCCCAGAGACTTCCTGTAAGTACTGACACATTGCCGGAGACTCCCTGTGAATACCGACACATTCCCGGAGACTCCCTGTAAACACTGACACACTCCCGGAGTACCCCTGTAAATACTGAGACACTCCCGCAGACTCCCTGTAAATACTGACACACTCCCGGAGAATCCCTGTAAATACTGACACACACCTGGCGACTCCCTGTCAATACTGACACACTCCTGGAGACTCCCTGTAAAGACTGACCCACTCCCGGAGATTCCCTATAAAGACTGACACACTCCCGGAGACACCCTGCAAATACTGACACCCTCCCGGAGACTCCTTCTAAATACTGACACACTCCCGGAGTCTCCCTGTAAATACTGATACAATCCCCAGAGACTCCCTGTAAATAATGACACACCCCCGGAGACACCCTGTAAATACTGATGCACTCCCGGAGACTCCCTGTAAATACTGACACACACGCGGAAAATCCGTGTAAATACTGACACACTCCCAGAGACTCCCTGTAAGTACTGACACATTGCCGGAGACTCCCTGTGAATACCAACACATTCCCGGAGACTCCCTGTAAATAATGACACACTCCCGGAGTACCCCTGTAAATACTGACACACTCCCGGAGAATCCCTGTAAATACTGACACGCTCCCGGAGAATCCCTGTAAATACTGACACACTCCCGAAGACTCCCTGTATATATTGACCCACTCCCCGGGGACCCCCTGTAAATACTGACACACTCACTGAGACTCCCTGTAAATTCTGACACACTCCCGGAAATGCCCTGTAAATACTGACACACTCCCGGAGACTCCCTGTAAATACTGACACACTCCCGGAGACTCCCTGTAAATACAGACACATTGCCGGAGACTCCCTGTAAACACCGACACACTCACGGAGACTCCCTGTAAATACTGACACTCTCTTGGAGACTCCCTGTAAATACTGACACACTCCCGGAAATTCCGTATAAATACTGACACACTCCCGGAGACTCCTTGGAAATACTGACACACTCCCGGAAACTCCCTGTAAATACTGGCACACTGCCAGAGGGTCCCTGTAAATACTGACACACTCCCGGTGACTCACTGTAAATACTGACACACTCCCGGAGACATCCTAAAAAGACTGACACACTCCCGAAGACTCCCTGTAAATAATGACACACTCCCAGAGACTCCCTATAAATACTGGCACACTCCCGGAAACTCCGTGTAAATACTGACACACTCCCAGAGACTCCCTGTAAGTACTGACACATTGCCGGAGACTACCTGTGAATACCGACACATTCCCGGAGACTCCCTGTAAATAATGACACACTCCCGGAGACTCCCTGTAAATACTGACGCACTCCCGGAGACTCCCTGTAAATACTGACACACACCCGGAAACTCCGTGTAAATACTGACACACTCCCAGAGACTCCCTGTAAGTACTGACACATTGCCGGAGACTCCATGTGAATACCAACACATTCCCGGAGACTCCCTGTAAATAATGACACACTCCCGGAGTACCCCTGTAAATACTGACACACTCCCGGAGAATCCCTGTAAATACTGGCACACTCCCGGAGACTCCCTGTAAATACTGACCCATTCCCCGGACACCCCCTGTAAATAATGGCACACTCCCGGATATTCCCTATAAATACTGACACACTCCTGGAGAACCCCTGTAAATACTGACACACTCCCGGAGACTCCCTGTATATATTGACCCACTCCCCGGGGACCCCCTGTAAATACTGACACACTCACTGAGACTCCCTGTAAATTCTGACACATTGCCGGAGACTCCCTGTAAACACTGACACACTCCCGGAGACTCCCTGTAAATACTGACACACTCCCGGAGACTCCCTGTAGATACAGACACATTGCCGGAGACTCCCTGTAAACACCGACACACTCCCGGAGACTCCCTGTAGATACAGACACATTGCCGGAGACTCCCTGTAAATACTGACACACTCCCGGATATTCCGTATAAATACTGACACACTCCCGGAGACTCCTTGTAAATACTGACACACTCCCGGAAACACCCTGTAAATACTGGCACACTGCCAGAGGGTCCCTGTAAATACTGACACACTCGCGGTGACGCCCTGTAAAGACTGACACACTCCCGGAGACATCCTAAGAAGACTGACACACTCCCGGAGACTCCATGTAAATAATGACACACTCCCAGAGACTCCCTATAAATACTGGCACACTCCCGGAAACTCCGTGTAAATACTGACACACTCCCAGAGACTCCCTGTAAGTACTGACACATTGCCGGAGACTCCCTGTGAATACCAACACATTCCCGGAGACTCCCTGTAAATAATGACACACTCCCGGAGTACCCCTGTAAATACTGACACACTCCCGGAGAATCCCTGTAAATACTGACACGCTCCCGGAGAACCCCTGTAAATACTGACACACTCCCGGAGACTCCCTGTATATATTGACCCACTCCCCGGGGACCCCCTGTAAATACTGACACACTCACTGAGACTCCCTGTAAATTCTGACACACTCCCGGAAATGCCCTGTAAATACTGACACACTCCCGGAGACTCCCTGTAAATACTGACACACTCCTGGAGACTCCCTGTAAATACAGACACATTGCCGGAGACTCCCTGTAAACACCGACACACTCACGGAGACTCCCTGTAAATACTGACACTCTCTTGGAGACTCCCTGTAAATACTGACACACTCCCGGATATTCCGTATAAATACTGACACACTCCCGGAGACTCCTTGTAAATACTGACACACTCCCGGAAACACCCTGTAAATACTGGCACACTGCCAGAGGGTCCCTGTAATACTGACACACTCGCGGTGACTCCCTGTAAAGACTGACACACTCCCGGAGACATCCTAAGAAGACTGACACACTCCCGGAGACTCCCTGTAAATAATGACACACTCCCAGAGACTCCCTATAAATACTGGCACACTCCCGGAAACTCCGTGTAAATACTGACACACTCCCAGAGACTCCCTGTAAATAGTGACACACTCCCGGAGACTCCCTGTAAAGACTGACCCACTCCCAGAGACTCCCGATAAACACTGACACACTCCCGGAGACTCCCTGTAAATACTGACACCCTCCCGAAGACTCCTTGTAAATACTGACACACTCCCGGAGTCTCCCTGTAAATACTGATACAATCCCCAGAGACTCACTGTAAATAATGACACACCACCGGAGACTCCCTGTAAATACTGACGCTCTCCCGGAGACTCCCTGTAAACACTGACACACACCCGGAAACTCCGTGTAAATACTGACACACTCCCAGAGACTCCCTGTAAGTACTGACACATTGCCGGAGACTCCCTGTGAATACCGACACATTCCCGGAGACTCCCTGTAAATAATGACACACTCCCGGAGTACCCCTGTAAATACTGACACACTCCCGGAGAATCCCTGTAAATACTGGCACACTCCCGGAGACTCCCTGTAAATACTGACCCATTCCCCGGACACCCCCTGTAAATAATGGCACACTCCCGGATAGTCCCTATAAATACTGACACACTCCCGGAGAACCCCTGTAAATACTGACACACTCCCGGAGACTCCCTGTATATATTGACCCACTCCCCGGGGACCCCCTGTAAATACTGACACACTCACTGAGACTCCCTGTAAATTCTGACACACTCCCGGAAATTCCCTTTAAATACTGACACATTGCCGGAGACTCCCTGCAAACACTGACACACTCCCGGAGACTCCCTGTAAATACTGACACACTCCCGGAGACTCCCTGCAAATACAGACACATTGCCGGAGACTCCCTGTAAACACCGACACACTTACGGAGACTCCCTGTAAATACTGACACTCTCTTGGAGACTCCCTGTAAATACTGACACACTCCCAGCGACTCCCTGTAAATACTGACACACTCCCGGAGACTCCCTGTAAAGACTGACCCACTCCCGGAGACTCCCTATAAAGACTGACACACTCCCGGAGACTCCCTGTAAATACGGACACACTCCCGGAGACTCCCTGTAAATACTGACCCATTCCCCGGACACCCCCTGTAAATAATGGCACACTCCCGGATATTCCCTATAAATACTGACACACTCCCGGAGAACCCCTGTAAATACTGACACACTCCCGGAGACTCCCTGTATATATTGACCCACTCCCCGGGGACCCCCTGTAAACACTGACACACTCACTGAGACTCCCTGTAAATTCTGACACACTCCCGGAAATTCCCTGTAAATACTGACACACTCCCGGAGACACCATGTAAATACTGACACACTCCCGGAGACACCCTGTAAATACAGACACACTCCCGGAGACAACATGTAAATAATGACACACTCCCGGAGACTCCCTGTAAATATTGACACACTCCCGGGGTGTCCTTGTAAATACTGACACACTCCCGGCAACTCCCTGTAAAAACTGACATACTCCCGGAGACTCCCTGTAATTACTGACACAATCCCCAGAGACTCCCTGTAAATAATGACACACTCCCGGAGACTCCCTGTAAATATTGACGCACTCCCGGAGACTCCCTTTAAATACTGACACACTTCCGGAGACTCCCTATAAATATTGAAACACTCCCCGGAGACTCCCTATAAATACAGACACAATCGCGGAGACTCACTATAAATAATGACACAATCCGGAAGACTCCATTTAAATACTGACACAATCCCGGAGACTCCCTGTAAATAATGACACACTCCCGGAGACTCCCTGTAAATAGTGACACACTACCGGAAACTCCCTGTAAATACTGGCACACTCCTGGAGAGTCCATGTAAATACTGGCACACTCCCGGAGACTCCATGTAAATACTGACCCACTCCCGGAGACTCCCTATAAATACTGACACACTCCCGGAGACTCCCTGTAAATCCTGACACACTCCCAGAGACTCCCTGTAAATACTGACACTCTCCCGGAGACTCCCTGTAAATAATGACACACTCCCGGACACTCCCTGTAAATACTGACACACTCCCGGAGACTCCCTGTAAAGACTGACACACTCCCGGAGACTCCCTATAAAGACTGACACACTCCCGGAGACTCCCTGTAAATACTGACACACTCCCGGAGACTCCTTGTAAATACTGACACACTCCCGGAGACTCCCTGTAAATATTGACCCCCTGCCGGAGATCCCCTGTAAAAACTGACACACTCCCGCAGTCTCCCTGTAAATACTGACACACTCGCAGAGACACCCTGCAAAAACTGACACACTCCAGGAGACTCCCTGTAATTACTGACACACTGCCGGAGGCTCCCTGTAAACACTGAAAAACTCCCGGAGACTCCCTCTAAATACTGACACACTCCCAGAGACTCCCTTTAAATACTGGCACACTCCCAGGAACCCCTTGTAAATACTGGCACACTCCCGGAGACTCCCTGTAAGTACTGACACTTTCCCGGAGACTCCCTGTGAATACCGACACACTCCCGGAGACTCCCCGTAAATATTGACACACTCCCGGAGTACCCCTGTAAATATTGACACTCTCCTGGAAAACCCCTGTAAATTTTGACACCATCCCGGAAACTCCCTGTAAATACTGACAAACTCCCGGAGACTCCCTGTAAATACTGACACACTCCCGGACACTCCCTGTAAATACAGACACACACCCGGAGACTCCCTGTAAATACTGACCCACTCCCGGTGTACCCATGTAAATACTGACACACTCCCGGAGAATCCCTGTAAATACTGGCACACTCCCGGAGACTCCCTGTAAATACTGACCCATTCCCCGGACACCCCCTGTAAATAATGGCACACCCCCGGATATTCCCTATAAATACTGACACACTACCCAGTTACTCCCTGTTAATACTGACACACTCCTGGAGACCCCCTGTAAATACTGACTCACTCCCAGAGACTCCCTGTAAATACTGACCCACTCCCGGAGACTCCCTGTAAATACTGACACACTCCCGGCGACTCCCTGTAAATACTGACACACTCCCGGAGACTCCCTGTAAATACTGACACACTCCCGGAGACTCCCTGTAAACACTGACACACTCCCGGAGACTCCTTGTAAATACTGACACACTCCCGGAGACTCCCTGTAAATACTGACACACGCCCGGAGACTCCTTGTAAATACTGACACACTCTCGGAGTCTCCCTGTAAATACTGATACAATCCCCAGAGACTCCCTGTAAATAATGACACAGTCCCGGCGACTCCCTGTAAATACTGATGCACTCCCGGAGACTCCATGTAAATACTGACACACTCCCGGAGACTCCCTATAAATACAGACACAATCGCGGAGACTCACTATAAATAATGACACAATCCCGGAGACTCCATTTAAATACTGACACAATCCCGGAGACTCCCTGTAAACACTGACACACTCCCTAAGAGTACCTGTAAATACTGACACACTCCCGGAGACTCCCTGTAAATACTGACACACTCCCGGAGACTCCCTGTAAATACTGACACACTCCCGGAAACTCCCTGTAAATACTGGCACACTCCCGGAGAGTCCATGTAAATACTGGCACACTCCCGGAGAATCCCTGTAAATACTGACCCACTCCCCGGACACCCCCTGTAAATAATGGCACACTCCCGGATATTCCTTATAAATACTGACACACTACCCGGTGACTCCCTGTTAATACTGACACACTCCCGGAGACCCCCTGTAAATACTGGCACACTCCCAGAGACTCCCTGTAAATACTGACACACTCCCGGAGACTCCCTGGCCTAGAAATTAGGTATGGCCCCGCCAGGTCTTTTGCGCTCGAAATCTAGCGCTCGGCCGGATTCCCGTAGCGCCCGCCTGAAATTCAGTTGCGCCGCCCCAACACGGAGGCGGGCGCTATTGGAGGGTTTGGCCGCCTCGTTTGGGGCGAAGAATGTCAGTTTCCGGCGTCCAGCTGCCGCTGCGGCACCCGATGCGTTGCGGCAGGCTGGGGTACTGCAGGCCTCCTCCTTCTCTTAAGGAGGAGCTGCCTGCAGCCGTGAGATCACCACTGGACTCCCCCGGCAAATGAGCCCGGCACCACGGAGAAGTGCCGGGCTCGCGGGAGTGACACACCAATGCCGCGGGGGGGTGGTGCAGGAGTCCGGGGAGGGAGGTGTGGCCAGGCGGCCGCCGGGAAAGCGGCCGGCCGCCCCTCCACCTTTATGCGCCGGCCTCTCGGAGCTGCAAGGCACCGTTTTGCAAACGCTGTTTGCGGCCGCCACGGGAGAGGCGACCGCAACTGAATTTGGCGGTCGGACCGGAATTGCATTGGAACCGGGGCGCTGCGCACACCGATGACGTAATCGGTGCCAGCGCAGCGCTACCGGCTAACGTCGATGTTACGGACCAACTGAATTTCGGGCGCGAAAAAACTTCCGGCGCAAACCACTCTATAGCCCATAAGTGGGCGCAAACGCGACTGAATTTCTAGGCCCCTGTAAATAATGACACACTCCCGGTGACTCCCTGTAAATACTGACACACTCCCGGAGACCCCCTGTAAAGACTGACACGCTCCCGGAGACTCCCTATAAAGACTGACACACTCCCAGAGACTCCCTGTAAATACTGAAACACTCCCGGAGACTCCCTGTAAATACTGACACACTCCTGGAGACTCCCTGTAAATATTGACATCCTGCCGGAGATCCCCTGTAAAAACTGACACACTCCCGCAGTCTCCCTGTAAATACTGACATACTCGCAGAGACACCCTGCAAAAACTGACACACTCCAGGAGACTCCCTGTAATTACTGACACACTGCCGGAGACTCCCTGTAAACACTGAAAAACTCCCGGAGACTCCCTGTAAATACTGACACACTCCCAGAGACTCCCTTTAAATACTGGCACACTCCCGGACACGCCCTGTAAATACAGACACACACCCGGAGACTCCCTATAAAGACTGACACACTCGCGGAGACTCCCTATAAAGACTGATACACTCCCCGGAGACTCCCTGTAAATACTGACACAGTCCCCGGAGATTCCCTGTAAACAGTGACACACTCCCAGGAGACTCCCTGTAAATACTGACACACTCCCGGAGACTCCCTGTAAATACTGGCACACTCCCGGAGACTCCCTGTAAATACTGACCCACTGCCCGGACACCCCCTGTAAATAATGGCACACTCCCGGAGACTCCCTATAAAGAATGACACACTACCCGGTTACTCCCTGTTAATACTGACACACTCCCGGAGACCCCCTGTAAATACTGACACACTCCCAGAGACTCCCTGTAAATACTGACACACTCCCGGAGACTCCCTGTAAATACTGACACACTCCCGGCGACTCCCTGTAAATACTGACACACTCCCGGAGACTCCCTGTAACGACTGACTCACTCCCGGAGACTCCCGATAAAGAATGACACACTCCCGGAGACTGCCTGTAAATACTGACACACTCCCGGAGACTCCTTGTAAATACTGACACACTCCCGGAGACTCCCTGTAAATACTGACACCCTGCCGGAGATCCCCTGTAAAAACTGACACACTCCCGCAGACTCCCTGTAAATACTGACACACTCGCAGAGACTCCCTGTAAACACTGAAAAACTCCCGCAGACTCCCTGTAAATACGGGCACACTCCCAGAGACTCCCTTTAAATACTGGCAGACACCCGGAAGCTCCTTGTAAATACTGGCACACTCCCGGAGACTCCCTGTAAGTTCTGACACATTCCCGGAGACTCCCTGTGAATACCGACACACTCCCGGAGACTCCCCATAAATATTGACACACTCCCGGAGTACCCCTGTAAATATTGACACACTCCCGGAAATTCCGTATAAATACTGACACACTCCCGGAGACTCCCTGTAAATACTGACACACTCCCGGAAACTCCCTGTAAAGACTGACACACTCCCGGAGACATCCTAAAAAGACTGACAGACTGCCGGAGACTCCCTGTAAACACTGACACACTCCCAGAGACTCCCTATAAATACTGGCACACACCCGGAAACTCCGTGTAAATACTGACACACTCCCAGAGACTCCCTGTAAGTACTGACACATTCCCGGAGACTCCCTGTGAATACCGACACATTCCCGGAGGCGCCCTGTAAATACTGACACACTCCCGGAGAATCCCTGTAAATACTGGCACACTCCCGGCGACTCCCTGTAAATACTGACACACTCCCGGAGACTCCCTGTAAAGACTGACCCACTCCCGGACACTCCCTATAAAGACTGACACACTCCCGGAGACTCCCTGTAAATACTGACACACTCCCGGAGACTCCTTGTAAATACTGACACACTCCCGGAGACTCCCTGTAAATACTGACACCCTGCCGGAGATCCCCTGTAAAAACTGACACACTCCCGCAGACTCCCTGTAAATACTGACACACTCGCAGAGACGCCCTGTAAACACTGAAAAACTCCCGCAGACTCCCTGTAAATACTGATACACTCCCAGAGACTCCCTTTAAATACTGGCACACTCCCGGTAGCTCCTTGTAAATACTGGCACACTCCCGGAGACTCCCTGTAAGTACTGACACATTCCCGGAGACTCCCTGTGAATACCGACACACTCCTGGAGACTCCCCGTAAATATTGACACACTCCCGGAGTACCCCTGTAAATATTGACACTCTCCCGGAAAACCCCTGTAAATTTTGACACCATCCCGGAGACTCCCTGTAAATACAGACACACACCCGGAGACTCCCTATAAAGAATGACACACTCCCGGAGACTCCCTGTAAATACTGACACACTCCCGAGACTCCCTGTAACTACTGACACACTCCCGGAGACTCACTGTAAATACTGACACACTCCCGGAAACTCCGTGTAAATATTGACACACTCCCAGAGACTCCCTGTAAGTACTGACACATTCCCGGAGACTCCCTGTGAATACCGACACATTCCCGGAGACTCCCTGTAAATACTGACACACTCCCGGAGTACCCCTGTAAATACTGACACAGTCCCGGAGAACCCCTGTAAATACTGACACACTCCCGGAGACTCCCTGTAAATATTGACCCACTCCCCGGGGACCCCCTGTAAATGCTGACACACTCCCTGAGACTCCCTGTAAATACTGACACATTGCCGGAGACTCCCTGTAAACACCGACACACTCCTGGAGATTCCCTGTAAATACTTTTCTCGAGGAAATACCCTCCGTGCCTTTTCATTCCGCGCGGAGGGGTTTCCTGTACAGGCTGCTCCTGCGCACTCTCCACTTTGCCATCTTCGTCTGCCGCCTGGATACGCCTTGGCGTGGCATCTTGCCGACCGGCGGAGGTGTAGGTCCCCAATGGAGGGCTCTCTACGTGGGAGTCCTCCCTTGTTCCATCGGGGACTTGGCCTGGAGGGTGTTGCATGGAGCGGTCCCGTGCAATATGGTGATAAGTAGGTTCATGGACTCCCAGGCCGCCTGTATTTTTTGCGGCCTGGCGGAGTCCGTGTTTCACGTTTATGTCGAGTGTGAGAGGTTGCAGCCCCTCTTTCACTACTTGAAGGGGCTGCTCCTCGATTTTTGGTTGCACTTCAGTCCCACGCTCTTGATCTACGGTCACCCGGTGCGGAGGGGAGTGGGCAGGTTGGAGGACCTCCTTGTAGGCCTGCTCCTGGGCCTGGCTAAAAGAGCCATCAATTGGTCCAGGCAGCGGGCGGTCGAGGGGGTCGTCTGTCCGGATTGCCTGCCTCTCTTCCGTGGCCATGTTCGCGCCCGGGTGGCCCTGGAGATGGAGCACGCGGTGTCCGCCGGCACGCTTGAGTATTGCCGCAACCGCTGGGCGCCGTGGGGACTGGAGTGCATCATCAACCCGGAAAACCAAATTTTAATTTGATTTGTTAAGTTTTAGTTGAACTTTTGTTAATTTACAATCCAATTTCTTTTGGTTTTTTTTGGGTCCAAACAAAAGAGTACCCCTGTAAATACTGACACTCTCCCAGAAAACCCCTGTAAATATTGACACCATCCCGGAGACTCCCTGTAAATACAGACACACTCCCGGAGACTCCCCGTAAATACTGACACACTCCTGGACACGCCCTGTAAATATTGACACACACCCGGAGACTCCCTATAAAGACTGACACACTCGCGGAGACTCCCTATAAAGACTGACACACTCCCGGAGACTCCCTGTAAATACTGACACACTCCCGGAGACTCCCTGTAAATACTGATACAATCCCCAGAGACTCCCTGTAAATAATGACACACTCCCGGAGACTCCCTGTAAATACTGACGCACTCCCGGAGACTCCCTGTAAATACTGACACACTTCCGGAGACTCCCTATAAATACTGAAACACTCCCTGGAGACTCCCTGTAAATACTGACACACTCCCGGAGACTCCCTATAAATACAGACACCCTGCAGGAGATCCCCTGTAAAAACTGACACACTCCCACAGTCTCCCTGTAAATACTGACACACACGCAGAGACACCCTGCAAAAACTGACACACGCCAGGAGACTCCCTGTAATTACTGACACACTGCCGGAGACTCCCTGTAAACACTGACACGCTCCCAGAAACTCCTTGTAAATACTGGCACATGCCCGGAGACTCGCTGTGAATACCGACACACTCCCGGAGACTCCCCGTAAATATTGACACACTCCCGGAGTACCCCTGTAAATATTGACACTCTCCTGGAAAACCCCTGTAAATTTTGACACCATCCCGGAAACTCCCTGTAAATACTGACACACTCCCGGACACTCCCTGTAAATACAGACACACACCCGGAGACTCCCTGTAAAGACTGACACACTCCGGAGACTCCCTATAAAGACTGACCCACTCGCAGAGACTCCCTATAAAGACTGACACACTCCCGGAGACTCCCTGTAAATACTGACACATTCCCGGAGACTCGCTGTGAATACCGACACACTTCCGGAGACTCCCCGTAAATATTGACACACTCCCGGAGACTCCCTGTAAATACTGACACACTCCCCGGAGACTCCCTGTAAACACTGACACACTCCCCGGAGACTCCCTGTAAATACTGACACACTCCCGGAAACTCCGTGTAAATACTGACACACTCCCAGAGACTCCCTGTAAGTGCTGACACATGCCCGGAGACTCCCTGTGAATACCGACACATTCCCAGAGACTCCCTGTAAATACTGACACACTCCCGGAGTACCCCTGTAAATACTGACACACTCCCGGGGACCCCCTGTAAATACTGACACACTCCCTGAGACTCCCTGTAAATTCTGACACACTCCCGGAAATTCCCTGTAAATACTGACACACTCCCAGAGACTCCCTGTAAATACTGACACATTGCCGGAGACTCCCTGTAAACACCGACACACTCCCGGAGGCTCCCTGTAAATACTGACACACTCCCCGGAGACCCCCTGTAAATATTCACACAACCGGAGGCTCCCTGTAAATACAGACACACTCCCGGAAATTCCCTATAAATACTGACACACTCCCGGAGACTCCCTGTAAATACTGACACACTCCCGGAAACTCCCTGTAAATACTGGCACACTGCCAGAGGGTCCCTGTAAATACAGACACACTCCCGTTGACTCCCTGTAAAGACTGACACACTCCCGGAGACATCCTAAAAAGAATGATACACTCCCGGAAACTCCGTGTAAACACTGACACACTCCCAGAGACTCCCTGTAAGTGCTGACACATTCCCGGAGACTCCCTGTAAATACTGACACACTTCCGGAGTATCCCTGTAAATACGGACACACTCCCGGAGAACCCCTGTACATACTGGCACACTCCCGGCGACTCCCTGTAAATACTGACACACTCCCGGGGACTCCCTGTAAAGACTGACCCACTCCCGGAGACTCCCTATAAAGACTGACACACTCCCGGAGACTCCCTGTAAATACTGACACACTCCCGGAGACTCCTTGTAAATACTGACACACTCCCGCAGACTCGCTGTAAATACTGACACACTCGCAGAGACTCCCTGTAAACAGTGAAAAACTCCCGGAGGCTCCCTATAAATACTGACACACTCCCCGGAGACTCCCTGTAAATACTGACACACTCCCCGGAGACTCCCTGTTAATACTGACACACTCCCGGAGACTCCCTGTAAATACTGACACACTCCCAGAGACTCCCTATAAATACTGGCACACTCCCGAAGATTCACTGTAAATACTGACACACTCCCGGAAACTCCGTGTAAATACTGACACACTCCCAGAGACTCCCTGTAAGTACTGACACATGCCCGGAGACTCCCTGTGAATACCGACACATTCCCAGAGACATGCCTGTAAATACTGACACACTCCCGGGGACCCCCTGTAAATACTGACACACTCCGAGACTCCCTGTAAATTCTGACACACTCCCGGAAATTCCCTGTAAATACTGACACACTCCCAGAGACTCCCTGTAAATACTGACACATTGCCGGAGACTCCCTAAAAACACCGACACACTCCCGGAGACTCCCTGTAAATACTGACACTCTCTTGGAGACTCCCTGTAAATACTGACACTCTCTTGGAGACTCCCTGTAAATACTGACACACTCCCCGGAGACCCCCTGTAAATATTGACACACAACCGGAGACTCCCTGTAAATACTGACACACTCCCGGAAACTCCCTGTAAATACTGGCACACTGCCAGAGGGTCCCTGTAAATACTGACACACTCCCGGGGACTCCCCGTAAAGACTGACACACTCCCGGAGACATCCTAAAAAGACTGACACACTCCCGGAGACTCCCTGTAAATACTGACACACTCCCAGAGAATCCCTATAAATACTGGCACACTCCCGGAAACACCGTGTAAATACTGACACACTCCCAGAGACTCCCTGTAAGTACTGACACATTCCCGGAGACTCCCTGTGAATACCGACACATTCCCGGAGAATCCCTGTAAATACTGACACACTCCCGGAGAACCCCTGTAAATACTGGCACACTCCGGGAGACTCCCTGTAAATACTGACCCACTCCCCGGAAACCCCCTGTAAATAATGGCACACTCCCAGATATTCCCTATAAATACTGACACACTACCCGGTTACTCCCTGTTAATACTGACACACTCCCGGAGACCCCCTGTAAATACTGACACACTCCCGGCGACTCCCTGTAAAAACTGACACACTCCCGCAGACTCCCTGTAAAGACTGACCCACTCCCGGAGACTCCCTATAAAGACTGACACACTCCCGGAGACTCCCTGTAAATACTGACACACTCCCGGAGACTCCTTGTAAATACTGACACACTCCCGGAGACGCCTTGTAAATACTGACACCCTGCCGGAGATCCCCTGTAAAAACTGACACACTCCCGCAGACTCGCTGTAAATACTGACACACTCCTGGAGACTCCCTGTAAATACTGACCCACTCCCAGAGTCTCCCTTTAAATACTGGCACACTCCCGGAAGCTCCTTGTAAATACTGACACACTCCCGGAGACTCCCTGTAAGTACTGACACATTCCCGGAGACTCCCTGTGAATACCGACACACTCCCGGAGACTCCCCGTAAATATTGACACACTCCCGGAGTACCCCTGTAAATATTGACACTCTTCCGGAAAACCGCTGTAAATTTTGACACCATCCCGGAGACTCCCTGTAAATACTGACAAACTCCCGGAGACTCCCTGTAAATACTGACACACTCCCAGAGACTCCCTATAAAGACTGACACACTCGCGGAGACTCCCTATAAAGACTGACACACTCCCGGAGACTCCCTGTAAATACTGACACACTCCCCGGAGACTCCCTGTAAATACTGACACACTCCCCGGAGACTCCCTGTAAATATTGGCACACTCCCGGAGATTCCCTGTAAATACTGACACACTCCCAGAGACTCCCTGTAAATACTGACACACTCCCCGGAGACTCCCTGTAAATACTGACACACTCCCGGAGACTCCCTGTAAATACTGACACACTCCCAGAGACTCCCTATAAATACTGGCACACTCCCGAAGATTCACTGTAAATACTGACACACTCCCGGAAACTCCGTGTAAATACTGACACACTCCCAGAGACTCCCTGTAAGTACTGACACATGCCCGGAGACTCCCTGTGAATACCGACACATTCCCAGAGACATGCCTGTAAATACTGACTCACTCCCGGAGTACCCCTGTAAATACTGACACACTCCCTGAGACTCCCTGTAAATTCTGACACACTCCCGGAAACTCCCTGTAAATACTGGCACACTGCCAGAGGGTCCCTGTAAATACTGACACACTCCCGGGGACTCCCCGTAAAGACAGACACACTCCCGGGGACATCCTAAAAAGACTGACACACTCCCGGAGACTCCCTGTAAATACTGACACACTCCCAGAGACTCCCTATAAATACTGGCACACTCCCGGAAACTCCATGTAAATACTGACACACTCCCAGAGACTCCCTGTAAGAACTGACACATTCCCGGAGACTCCCTGTGAATACCGACACATTCCCGGAGAATCCGTGTAAATACTGACACACTCCCGGAGTACCCCTGAAAATACGGACACACTCCCGGAGAACCCCTGTAAATACTGGCACACTCCGGGAGACTCCCTGTAAATACTGACCCACTCCCCGGACACCCCCTGTAAATAATGGCACACTCCCAGATATTCCCTATAAATACTGACACACTACCCGGTTACTCCCTGTTAATACTGACACACTCCCGGAGACCCCCTGTAAATACTGACACACTCCCGGCGACTCCCTGTAAAAACTGACACACTCCCGCAGACTCCCTGTAAAGACTGACCCACTCCCGGAGACTCCCTATAAAGACTGACACACTCCCGGAGACTCCTTGTAAATACTGACACACTCCCGGAGACGCCCTGTAAATACTGACACCCTGCCGGAGATCCCCTGTAAAAACTGACACACTCCCGCAGACTCGCTGTAAATACTGACACACTCGCAGAGACTTCCTGTAAACACTGAAATACTCCTGGAGACTCCCTGTAAATACTGACCCACTCCCAGAGTCTCCCTTTAAATACTGGCACACTCCCGGAAGCTCCTTGTAAATACTGGCACACTCCCGGAGACTCCCTGTAAGTACTGACACATTCCCGGAGACTCCCTGTGAATACCGACACACTCCCGGAGACTCCCCGTAAATATTGACACACTCCCGGAGTACCCCTGTAAATATTGACACTCTTCCGGAAAACCCCTGTAAATTTTGACACCATCCCGGAGACTCCCTGTAAATACTGACAAACTCCCGGAGACTCCCTGTAAATACTGACACACTCCCGGACACTCCCTGTAAAGACAGACACACACCCGGAGACTCCCTGTAAATACTGACACACTCCCCGGAGACTCCCTGTAAATACTGACACACTCCCCGGAGACTCCCTGTAAATACTGACACACTTCCCGGTGACTCCCTGTAAATACTGGCACACTCCCGGAGATTCCCTGTAAATACTGACACGCTCCCGGAGACTCCCTGTAAATACTGGCACACTCCCGGAGACTCTCTGTAAGTACTGACACATTCCCGGAGACTCCCTGTAAATACTGACACACTCCCGGAGACTCCCTGTAAATACTGACACACTCCCGGAGACTCCTTGTAAAGACTGACACAATCCCGGAGACTCCCTATAAAGACTGACACACTCCTGGAGACTCCCTGTAAATACTGACACACACCCGGAGACTCCTTGTAAAGACTGACACAATCCCGGAGACTCCCTATAAAGACTGACACACTCCCGGAGACTGCCTGTAAACACTGACACACTCCCCGGAGACCCCCTGTAAATACTGACACACAACCGGAGACTCCCTGTAAACACTGACACACTCCCGGAAATTCCGTATAAATACTGACACACTTCCGGAGACTCCCTGTAAATACTGACACACTCCCGGAAACTCCCTGTAAATACTGGCACGCTCCCGGAGAGGCCCTGTAAATACTGACACACTCCCAGTGACTCACTGTAAATATTGACACACTCCCTGACTCCTTGTAAATGCTGACACACTCCCGGTGAATCCCTGTAAAGACTGACACACTCCCGGAGACTCCCTATAAAGTCTGACACATTCCCGGAGACTCCCTTTGAATACCGACACACTCCCGGAGAACCCCTGTAAATACTGACACACTACCGGAGACTCCCTGTATATTCTGACACATTCCCGGAAACTCCCTGTAAATACTGACACACTCCCGGAGACTCCCTGTAAACACCGACACACTCCCGGAGACACCCTATAAATACTGACACGCTACCCGGGGACTCCCTGTAAATACTGAAACACTCCCGGAGACAACCTGTAAATACTGACACACAACCGGAGACTCCCTGTAAATACTGACACACTCCCGGAAATTCCGTATAAATACTGACACACTTCCGGAGACTCCCTGTAAATACTGCCACCCTCCCGGAAACTCCCTGTAAATACTGGCACACTCCCGGAGAGTCCCTGTAAATACTGATACACTCCCAGTGACTCACTGTAAATATTGACACACTCCCTGACTCCTTGTAAATGCTGACACACTCCCGGTGAATCCCTGTAAAGACTGACACACTCCCGGAGACTCCCTGTGAATACTGACACCTCCCGGAGTACTCCCTGTGAATACTGACACCTCCCGGAGTACTCCTGTAAATACTGACACACTCCCGGAGACTCCCTGTGAATACTGACACCTCCCGGAGTACTCCTGTAAATACTGACACACTCCCGGAGACTTCCTGTAAATATTGTACCACTCCCCGGGGACCCCCTGTAAAAACTGACACACTTCCTGAGACTCCCTGTATATTCTGACACATTCCCGGAAACTCCCTGTAAATACTGACACACTCCTGGAGACACCCTGTAAATACTGACACGCTACCCGGGGACTCCATGTAAATAATGACACACTCCCGGAAAGCCCCTGTAAATACTGACACACTCCCGGAGACTCCCTGTAAAAAATGACATACTCCCGGAGACTCCGTGTAAATACTGACACACTCCCGGATATCCCCTGTAAATACTGACACACTCCCGGAGATCCCCTGTAAATACTGACACTCCCGGAGACTCCCTGTAAATACTGGCACATTCACGGAGACTCCCTGTAAATACTGAACCTCTCCCCGGAGACCCCCTGTAAATACTGACAAACTCCCCGGAGACTCCCTGTAAATACTGACACGCACCCAGAGACTTCCTGTAAATACTGACACACTCCCGGGGACCCCCTGTAAATACTGACACACTCCCGGAGACTCCCTGTAAATACTGACACACTCCCGGACACTCCCTGTAAATACTGACACACTCCCAGAGACTCACTTTAAATAATGGCACACTCCCGGAGTCTCCCTGTAAATACTGACACACTCCCAGAGACGCCCTGTAAAAACTGACACACTCCCGGAGACTCCCTGTAAATACTGACCCACTCCGCGGAGACCCCCTGTAAATACTGACACGCTACTGGAGACTCCCTGTAAATACCGACACACTCCCGGAAACTCCGTGTAAATACTGACACTCTCGCGGAAATTCCCTATAAATACTGACCCTCTCCACAGAGACTCCCTATAAATACAAACACACTCCTGGAGACTCCATGGCCTAGAAATTGGGTTGGTAGCGCCGGCGCTGAGCGCCTGAAGAGACCTTGAATTGGGGCGAAGCCCTATGTTGGGGTGGACGCTATGAAGATAGCGACAACTGAGATATTGACTATACATTTAGCGCCTGCGCTAAGTGTTTGCGCGCGCCCGTGAGCGCAAGCAGTTCATGATGTCATTTCAGTGTGCAATGCCTTCTAGGATCGCCTGAGCGCATATTGGGTGGCGCCTGGAGCCTTAGCGCCCAGCGCTATTAGTGACAGTTCGAAGGAGGGCTAACAGGCACTTCTCGGAGTAGGGGGGCGCTATTTAAAGGGGACAGCTTTAGTGCAGAATCTTCTGCCACTTGGCCTGCTCATTGCGATCGTTGCTAGAGAGAGTTGGCGAGCTAGTGTGGAGCGGAGTTCTGGGAATTTAGCTTTACAGTACTTGGGTCCTTCAACCCTGTCCGAAGCACTTGCAGCACTACACCTAAAAGCCTTTTGACCAACTGGCATCGGAATGAGAGTTTGTTTGGAGGGCGACGGCCTCATCGCCCAACACTGTGAAGGGGCAGAGAGACGGCGGGAGAGAGGGCCGGGATTGGCCAGAAGGAGGAGGGGCAATGGAGGCCGGCCAATCCGACGGGAAGCTGCGAGGGTCTTTAGGCAGCAGGGGACAAGCCTTGACATGTCGGAGGAGCAGTGTTTGGGAAGGCTCCGATTCTGGAGGGACATTGTTACTGATCTGTGCCACCTGTTTGGTCAGGATCTGCAGCCGCGTGAACGCTGCAGAACCTCTCTGTCCGTGATCGCTAAACTGACTGATGGCCTCCGTTTTTATGCCAACGGATCCTTTCAGTCAGCCATTGGGGACATTGCGACTGTCGCTCAGGTTGCAGTCCACTGTTGCATCCGGCAAGTTACAGAAGCCCTTTATAGGCGAAGGCGTCAAATCATGACCTTCCCTCGGACCCTGCA
Source organism: Somniosus microcephalus (assembly GCF_052327205.1). Classification (NCBI taxonomy): domain Eukaryota; kingdom Metazoa; phylum Chordata; class Chondrichthyes; order Squaliformes; family Somniosidae; genus Somniosus; species Somniosus microcephalus. The sequence goes on from NC_141007.1 coordinate 16,401,795, forward strand.
CAAGCAGGCGGAGGGCGCGCAGGGTGTCGCTTCTATTGCGGACTTCCCCATGGTGCAGGGGTCGACTGACAGCACACGTGGCTTTGAGGGCGCCATGCCAGCATCCTTAGGACTTCCGCAACCGCAAGGGGTTCCACTCCCTCAACGTGCAGCTGGTCTGTGACCACCGCCAAATCATCATGGCAGTCACCGCGCATTTCCCAGGGTGCAGCCACGATGCCTTTATCCTGCGGTTGACCTCAGTTTGTAATCTTTTTGAGGGGCCGCCTCGAAGACGAGGCTGGCTTACTGGGGACAAGGGCTATCCTCTCTGGCCATGGCTGATGACAACACTCCATGTGGCCGACACCCCAGCAGAAGAGCTGATCAGCAGCGGCCATCAGGCGACCAGGCACAGTAAACAGCACACTATTGGTGTTGTCAAAAAGCGTTTCCAATGTCTGGAACATTCGGGGGGATCCCTGCAGTACTCGCCGCAGCAAGTGGCACACATCGTCGTCGTCTGCTGCATGCTCCACAACTTGGCGAATTGACGCACCCAGCCAATTCCAGCTGTCCCTCAACGACCAGCAGAGCAGGTGGAGGAGGAGGAGTATGAGGAGGAGGAGGAGGAGGAGGAGGAGGAAGAGCAGGCGGAGGAGGACGAGGAGGAGGAGGAGGAGGAGGAAGAGCAGGCGGAGGAGGAGTATGAGGAGGAGGAGGAGGAGGAAGAGCAGGCGGAGGAGGAGGAGGAGTATGAGGAGGAGGAGGAGGAGGAGGAGGAGGAAGAGCAGGCGGAGGAGGAGGAGGAGGATGAGGAAGATGGAAGGGCTGCTGAAAGTGGAAGGGCCATATGTCAGAGGCTCATCTGGACTCGTGTCGAGACCCCTGTGGCGGAATGATGAAAGTCTTAACTCATGCGCACTTTGGATGTTTGAGGGCCTCTGAATGCCAGCATCACTGAAACTAGTCACATGCACCATGCCACATTGAAACTTCTGTTTATTGGCACAAAAGTCTTTCATTACAGCTAAACAACGTAATGTCAACAGAAACCATAACTTTCAAAATAACTGTGAACTGTTCGGCAAAGCCGCAAAGCTCAACAAACCTTCTGCAAATACAACAGGTGAGGGTGTCCTTGAATTTGGACAAACAAACGTCTCAGCACCTCCCTCTACAACTGGCCCCTTGAGGGAGAACGACTTCTCTTTCGCGCCCGGCCCCTTCCCTCCCTGCTGCTCCTACGTAATTGGACCCCAGTGGCAGCCTCAAGGCTAGGGGACGCCTGCTGACTGTCTGGAAGCACAGAAGTCCCTGAGGGACGGCCTGGCCGACCTCTGGGCTTGGAGGGTGCGGATGCAGGATGCTTGATGTGACCATGGCTGGAAGCAGTGTGGCCTGCAGGTGGTGGCAGCTGCAATGCAGGCGTCCCAGCGCTGGCATGTGCAGTGGTCTCCTGCCGAGAGGGGACACCTGCACCATGGTCGGACGACACACTGGCTATCTGAGGGGAGTGGCTCGGCTCATCCGCCACAATCACATGCTCCACTGATTGCTGGCCTTGTATGGGACTGGAAGGGCCTGGGGTGATCCTAACTGATGCAGAGAGGGTGGCTACAGTGAGAGATCGCGTTGCGTCAATCTGGCTGTGGAGGAGCCCAGCAAGTGACTGCGTGGCAACAGTGAGGACCTGTGTGCCAGGTGCCAGTGCTTCGGAGAAGGCCTGGATAGTTCTTCCCATTGCCTCGGACAAGCCCTGCAGAGACCTTTCCAGGGATTGTCCGAAGCCCTGAACAGTCCTTTCCATAGCCGACTCAAAGCCGTGGACAGTCCTCTCCATTGTTGGGCCGAAGCCCTGGATAGTCCTGTCCATTGTTGCCCCGAAGCCCTGGATAGACCTGTCCATTGTTGCCCCGAACACCTGCAGAGTCCTGTCCATTGTTGCCCCAAAGCCCTGGAGAGTCCTCTCCATTGTTGCCCAAATCCGAGACTCGATGTTAGCGAAACAAAACAAGGCTTTTATTGACTTAGAAGGTAACACACAGGAGAGAGGTATCTTCCATCCAGAGCTCTGCCGTACTGGATGTGCTGCAGGCTGGGCCAGGTTACATAGGGGCCAGGTATGGGCGGAGCCCTACACATAGTACAATACAATGGGCCAGGTATGGGCGGAGCCCTACACATAGTACAATACAATGGTGAGGAAATGGAACAGAGGTAAGGGAAATGAAACTGAAACCAACCACAGTCACAGGCAGTGATGAATGGAATATTTCATCACATTCACTCCTTCTATAGATATACGGCTGAAAATTCAGTAGCCTTAGCGCCTCATTTGAGGCGCTAGAGGGCCTTGCGCCGGAGTTATGGCCAGTAGTGAAATTCCCTGGGGCCCTAAATCGGCGTTGCTCCGGTAGCACTGCGCCGGCACCGATGACGTCATCGGTGTGCGCAGCATCCCGGTTGCCGTGGTAACCCGCCCGAACTCCAAAATTGAGTTGCGGCCGCCTCGCCCGTGGCAGCCGCAACCAGCGTTTTGTCAGAGGTGCCTTACTGCAGTTAGCGCCGGCGCATTAAAGGCCCCGCGGCGGCCGGCCGCTTTCCCGCCGGCCGCCTGCCCGCAGCTCCCTCCCCGGACTTCTCTCCCCCCCGCCGCCCCCCGGAACAGATGCAAGCCCGGCACTTGTCCGAGGTGCCGGGCTCATTTTTAAGCAGATTTGCGCGGGCCGCGGCCGGGTGCAGGCAGCTCCTCCTTAACGGAAGGAGGAGGCCTGCACTTCCCCAGCCTGCCGCACCGCATCGGGTGCCGCAGCGCCGGAAGTGCGGCGCGAAACGGCAGTTAGCGCCCTTTTCCAGGCGCTAAGACCCTTCAGTAGCGCCGGCAGCCGTTTGGGCGCGGCGCCACTGAATTTTTGGAGCGCGCAGGGGACTTAGCGCCGGCACTAATTTCCGGCGCTAAAGCCCTGGCTAAGCCAAAACCCAATTTCTAGGCCTTAGTCTGTTCGGGGGTTTGATAGCCCTCTGCGACCGACGTGGCTGTTGTGGTGCCGCGGGTGTCGGCTGGGTGTCCCCGGTGGCCTCCTGGGTCTCTGCCGGGGGTGCCGCCAGGGTTGTTGAAGGGGTAGTTGGTGGGGGTGCCGTTGGTCGATGTTCTTCCGGGGGTGATGAAAGAGTAGTGGGTGGGTAAGAGTTCCTGTGATCGTTGTTGCTGCTATTGTCATGGTTGTTGTCGTTACCGGCTGGGGCGACGTCTTTTATGGACACGGTGTCCTCCCTTCCGTTGGCGTGCCGGACATACGCGTATTGGGGGTTGGCGTGGAGTAGGTGCACTGGCTCCACGAGAGGGTCCGTCTTGTGGCCCCTCACATGCCTTCGTACGAATACCGGACCTGGGGTGGAGAGCCATGACGGCATGGATACGCCTGAGGTGGATTTCCGGGGAAAGACAAACATTCGTTCATGAGGCGTGGCATTAGTGGCAGTACACAATAGCGACCGTATCGAATGGAGCACATCTGGGAGGACTTCCTGCCAGCGGGAGATAGGGAGGCCCTTGGTCCTTAGAGCTAGAGTGACTGCTTTCCATACTGTCCCGTTCTCTCGCTCCACTTGACCGTTACCCCGGGGGTTGTAGCTGGTGGTACGGCTCGTGGCGATCCCCCTGGACAGCATGTACTGGCGTAGCTCTTCACTCATGAAGGACGCCCCCCTATCCGTATGGATGTAGCTCGGCATACCGAACAGGCAGAACAGGCTGTTGAGGCATTTAATGACCGTGGCGCTGGTCATGTCTGGGCAGGGGAAGGCGAATGGGAACCGGGAGTATTCGTCCACAATGTTCAGGAAGTAAACATTGCGGTCGACGGACGGGAGGGGGCCCTTGAAATCTAAGCTGAGCCGCTCAAAGGGCCGTGTAGCTTTGATTAAGTGGGCTCTATCTGGGCGGTAGAACCGAGGCTTGCACTCAGCGCAAGTGCGGCAGTTCCTGGTCAGAGACCGAACTTCCTCAATCGAGTAGGGTAAGTTGCGGGACTTTATGAAGTGGAACAGCCGCGTGACCCCTGGGTGGCAGAGGTCGTTGTGGAGGGTCTGTAGCCGATCCCCGGTGGCGCTGGCACACATCCCTCGTGAGAGGGCGTCAGGGGATTCGTTAAGGGCCCCTGGCCGGTAAATGATGTCATACTCGAAGGTGGAGAGCTCGATCCGCCACCTAAGAATCTTATCATTTTTGATCTTCCCCCTCTGTTTATTATTGAACATAAACGCTACCGACCGCTGGTCGGTAAGTAGGGTGAAGCGTTTGCCGGCTAGGCAGTGGCGCCAGTGGCGCACTGCCTCCACGATGGCTTGGGCCTCCTTTTCCACGGAGGAGTGTCTGATCTCGGGCCCTTGGAGGGTCCTCGAGAAGAAAGCTACGGGCCGCCCCGCCTGGTTGAGGGTGGCCGCCAAGGCAAAGTCAGACGCATCACTTTCCACTTGAAATGGAGTGTTCTCGTCCACTGCCTGTAGCGTGGCCCGCTCAATATCCTGCTTAATGCTTTTGAAGGCGGCGTGGGCCTCAGCAGAGAGCGGAAAAGAGGATGCTTTCAAGAGGGGGCGGGCTTTGTCAGAGTAGTTGGGGACCCATTGGGAATAATAAGAAAATAACCCCAGGCACCTTTTCAGGGCTTTGGGAGTGTTGGGCAGGGGCAGCTCCCGTAGGGGACGCAATCGGTCGGGGTCTGGTCCGATTTCCCCATTCTCCACCACGCTGCCTAGTATGCAGAGGCGCGTGGTGTTGAAAACGCACTTGTCCTCGTTGTAGGTGAGGTTGAGTTTTTGTGCGGTTTTCAGGAACCTCTCGAGGTTCGAGTCGTGATCCTGCTGGTTGTGACCGCAGATGGTGACGTTGTCGAGGTAGGGGAAGGTTGCCTGCAAGTGGTGGTCATTGACCATGCGGTCCATCTCCCTCTGGAAGACCGAGACCCCATTCGTCACCCCAAAGGGGACTCTGAGGAATTGGTAGAGGCGTCCGTTCGCCTCGAAGGCGGTGTACGGGCGGTCCTCTGGTCTGATAGGGAGCTGGTGGCATGCTGACTTGAGGTCGATGGTGGAGAACACCCGGTATTGGGCGATTTGGTTCACCATTTCTAATATGCGGGGTAGCGGGTAGGCGTCTAGTTGGGTGTACCTGTTGATCGTTTGGCTATAGTCGATCACCATCCGTTTCTTCTCGCTACCCCTTACCACTACCACTTGGGCGCGCCACGGGCTGTTGCTGCGTTCAATAATGCGCTCTTTCAGGAGCCTGTCTACCTCGGTCGCGATAAACCGCCTGTCCTCCCAGCTGTACCTCCTGCTTTTGGTCGCTATTGGCCGGCAGTTAGGGGTAAGGTTTGCGAATAGCGAAGGCGGCTTTACCTTCAGGGTAGCCAGAGCGCACACTGTGAGGGGCGGCTGGGACCCACCGTACTTGAGCGTGATGCTTTGGTGGTTGCACTGGAAATCTAGGCCCAAGATCACGCTCGCACATAGATTCTTCATGATTAATACTTTAAAATTATCGTATACAGTTCCGTTAACGGACAATTGTACCGTGCAGTAACCCATGATGGTCGATGTCTGGGTTTTATCAGCCATAGAGATGGTACCCCGAGTAGGGACCACCTTTAGGGAGAGTTGTTGTGCCAGTTCAGGGTGGATAAAACTCTCCGTGCTTCCACTGTCAATTAAACATTTAACCCCGCACCCGTTTACCTCGATGTCCACCATTGATTTGGATAGCGGGTGCGGCCTGGTCTGGTCCACTGTGATCGATGCCACTGTCGGGCCCTGATCGGGACAAGATGGCGTCCACGCTGTCTGCTCATAAGATGGCGGACCCCACGAGGTCGGGCAAGATGGCGTCCAAGATGACCGCTCCCACGGCGCACACGCGGCGGTGGCGGGTTTTCCGGCGGGGTTCGCTCTGCACACCTTCCCGAAGTGCCCCTTCTTACCGCACTTAAAGCAGGTGGTGCCTTTCGCCGGGCACAGGTTTCTGGTGTGCTTCGGCTGCCCGCAGAAGTAGCAGTTGGGTCCCCAACACGTCGCGGCTGTCGTAGGGCTTCTGGGGGGAGAGCGGGGCCCTGACGGTGTCGGGCTGCCGGGCGGGGAAGATGCCTTCCAAGATGGCGGCGCCCTTGGTGCGCACGTGGCGGCGTGGACGGCGCAGGCTGAAGAGTAGGCGTCCGAGTTTCTCTGGGCCACATCCAGGGATCGCGCTGTATCCGCAGCCTGTTTCAGGTCCAATCCCGTTTTTTCCAGCAGTCTCTGCCGGATGTAAGTGGAGCTGAGGCCTGTGATAAAGGCATCGCGAACAAGCTCGTCAGTGTACACTGCGGCTTTTACATCTTGGCACTCGCAGTCTTTGCCAAGCGTTTTCAGGGTGCCTAGGAACTCCTCCACCGATTCCCCAGGTCGCTGTGCGCGAGTAGCGAGCAGATGTCTAGCATACACCTCATTCGTAGGCTGCTGGTAATGCGCATTTAAGATGTCGCAGGCGGCTGGGTACGTGTCGGCGTCTTGGATGAGGGGGTAAACCCGGTGGCTTACCCAATTCCGCAGAATTCCGAGTTTCATACTCGCAGCGTCCGTAGTGCCTTTGACGGCTGCGGAATTGTCCAGGAAGAATTCCATACACATAAACCAGTGTCCGAAGCGTGCCGATGCGTCCGAAGCATGCTGGTCCAAATCCAAACGTTCGGGTTTCAAGAGTTGATCCATTGTGTTGAAAATTAAGTCAATAAAATTGACGTGCCTCAATAAATCCGAGACTCGATGTTAGCGAAACAAAGCAAGGCTTTTATTGACTTAGAAGGTAACACACAGGAGAGAGGTATCTTCCATCCAGAGCTCTGCCGTACTGGATGTGCTGCAGGCTGGGCCAGCTTACATAGGGGCCAGGTATGGGCGGAGCCCTACACATAGTACAATACAATGGGCCAGGTATGGGCAGAGCCCTACACATAGTACAATACAATGGTGAGGAAACGGAACAGAGGTAAGGGAAATGAAACTGAAACCAACCACAGTCACAGGCAGTGATGAATGGAATATTTCATCACAGTCCTGTCCATTGTTGCCCCGAAGCCCTGGATAGACCTGTCCATTGTTGCCCCGAATACCTGCAGAGTCCTGTCCATTGTTGCCCCAAAGCCCTGGAGAGTCCTCTCCATTGTTGCCCCGAAGTCCAACATACTCTTAGCCAATGAATCTATTGACTCAGGCATCTTCTCGACTGCAGCCATCAGCTCCGTGTGTCTGACCCGGGCCTGTTTGCTCATCTCAGCCAGGCGACACACCTCATCTGCACTCTGTACAGCAGTCATCATGACCTGCCTTGCCCTCCGGGGAGACGGTGGCCGAACTTGCTTATCCCCCGTGTGTTGCTGCATGCCGCTTGGTCCGGCAACTGGTTCATCCTCAGAGCCCCCCGCCCTCCCCTCCAGGGGACTACTATCCCCAGTCTGTAGATGTGTCAGCTCCCCGGATTCTGCAACGGCTGGTCCGGATTCCTCCTGGTCCTCGCCTCCGATGGCACTGGCACTGGCAGCTTCAGCGCGTTGAGCCCGAGTTGGTGCTGCTTCATCTGAAAGTGGGAGGTGGAAGAGTGGCTTTAGCGAAAGTACAGGTTTGCTGAAAGGCATGCCAGATTGCGGCAAGGCTCTGACATGGCTGCACACTGAGGACGCATGCTGGCGGGGGGACCAAGTGGAAGGCAACAGGTGAAAAAGGTAAGAGTCTTACCCTCGCTGTCGGTAATGGGGTCGGCAGACGCAGTGGTCACTGGACCAGACAGACGTCCTCCAAGTATCTGGTGCACTCTCTCCTCCAGATCCGTGAGAGTGACCACTTGTGGAGGTCCGCCACCGGTTCGACGCTGCTCCTTCCGGATCATCGCCAGCTTGGACTGCAGGGGAAAGAAGGGGAAGTTCTGTAACATGATGCCTTGAGAGATCATCGCATGCCCCCCATGGTGCAAGAGCCCTTACATGAGGCCTTGAGAGATCATCGCATGCCCCCCATGGTGCAAGAGCCCTTACATGAGGCCTTGAGACATCTGTCCATGTGTGTGCCCAGAAAGGGCCATGGGTGCATGCTGACAGATGGCCATTGGGGCATCATTGCAGCAGGGTGCCCGAAGTCAGCTGCAGATGGAGGGAATCAGAAGATTGCTAAACCATCACTCACCCTAACGATCCGTGTGAGGTCGTTGAATTTCTTCCTGCACTGAACAGGGGTCCTGGTCGCCAGGCTGCTGGAGTTGACCCTCACAGCAACCTCCCTCCAAGATCGTCGGTAAGCCTTCTGATTCGGCCTCTTGCCATTATCCGGATACAGGACCTCTCGACGGCGTTCAACTGCAGCCACCAAGTGGTCCAGAGCCTCAGTGCTGAAGCGCTCTGCTCTCTGTCTAACCTTCTCCATGCTGAACAAGTTTGTACCGCCAGACAAGGGCGAGCGCCGAATCTGAGGCGTACAGGGCGTTGGGTGTTGAAGCTCAAGCTGACTGACCCACCCCTTTAAGAGCCGGCCGGCGCCTGGAGGTCTCGTGGTTTCCCGTAATTGAGATCACCTGCGCTGCGCCCGTCCGCGTCGATATTGAGTAGCGCCTGAACATTTGCGCCTTAAGAGCACCGTGCAACGGCTGAATTAGCGCCTCAATCCACTTTGGGGGTGATGCAACCCAATATCTCGCCAGGCAGCGATAACTTTCATCAGGCTATAAACTTAGCACTCCGGCAGTTCTAACGCCTCAAGCGAGGATATACCCAATTTCTAGGCCCATGTAACAACTGACACACTCCCGGAGACTCTGTGAAAACCCTGGCACACTCCCAGAGACTCCCTGTAAATACTGACACACTCCCCAGAGACTCCCTGTAAATACTGACACACTCCCCAGAGACTCCCTGTAAATACTGACGCACTCCCGGAGACTCCTTTCAAATACAGACACACTCCCGGAGACTACCTGTAAATACTGACTCACTCCCGGAGACGCCCTGTAAATACTGACAAACTCCCGGAGACTCCCTGTAAATACTGACACACACCCGGAGACTCCTTGTAAATACTGACACGCTCCCGGAAATTCCGTATAAATACTGACACACTCCCCAGAGACTCCCTGTAAATACTGACACACTCCCGGAGACTCCCTGCAAATACTGACACACTCCCGGAAATTCCCTGTAAATAATGGCACACTCCCGGAGAGTCCATGTAAATATCGGCACACTCCCGGAGACTCCCTGTAAATACTGACACACTCCCGGAGACTCCCTGTAAATACTGACCCACTCCCCGGACACCCGCTGTACATACTGGCACACTCCCAGAGACTCCCTGTAAATACTGACATGCTCCCAGAGACTCCCTTTAAATACTGGCACACTCCCGGAAACTCCTTGTAAACACTTGCATACTCCCGGAGACTCCCTGTAACTACTGACACATTCCCGGAGACTCCCTGTGAACACCGACACACTCCCGGAGACTCCCTGTAAATATTGACACACTCCCGGAGACTCCCTGTAAATACTGACACACTCCCGGAGACTCCCTGTAAATACTGACACACTCCCGGACACTCCCTGTAAATACTGACACACACCTGGAGACTCTCTGTAAATACTGACACACAACCGGAGACTCCCTGTAAATACTGACACACTCCCGGAAATTCCGTATAAATACTGACACACTCCCGGAGACTCCCTGTAAATACTGACACACTCCCGGAAACTCCCTGTAAATACTGGCACACTCCCAGAGAGTCCCTGTAAATACTAACACACTCCCGGAGACTCCCTATAAAGTCTGGCACACACCCGGATACTCCCTGTGAATATTGACACACTCCCGGAGACTCCCTGTAAATACTGACACACTCCCGGAGACTCCCTGTAAATACTGAATCATTCCCCCGGGACCCCCTGTAAATACTGACAGACTCACGGAAAATCCCAGTAAAAACTGACGTACACCCGGAGACTCCGTGTAAATACTTCCACACTCACGGAGATCCCCTGTAAACACTGACGCACCCCCGGAGACTCCCTGTAAAAACTGACACACTCCAGGAGACTCCCTGTAAAAACTGACATACTCCCGGAGACTCCCTGTAAAAACTGACACACTCCCGGAGACTCCCTGTAAATACTGACACACTGCCAGAGACTCCCTGTAAAAACTGACACACTCCAGGAGACTCCCTGTAATTAGTGACACACTGCCGGAGACTCCCTGTAAACACTGACAAAATCCCGGAGACTGCCTGTAAATACTGACACACACCCCGGAGACTCCCTGTAAATACTGACACCCTGCCGGAGATCCCCTGTAAAAACTGACACACTCCCGGAGACTCCCTGTAAATACTGACACACTCCCGGGGACTCCTTGTAAATACTGACACACTCCCGGAGAATCCCTGTAAATACTGACACCCTCCCGGAGATCACCTGTAAAAACTGACACACTCCCGGAGACTCCCTGTAAATACTGACACACTCCCGGGGACTCCTTGTAAATACTGACACACTCCCGGAGAATCCCTGTAAATACTGACACCCTCCCGGAGATCACCTGTAAAAACTGACATACTCCCGGAGACTCCCTGTAAATACTGACACACTCCCGGAAACACCGTGGAAATACTGAAACACTCCCGGAGACTCCCTGTAAGTACGGACACATTCCCGGAGACTCCCTGTAAATACTGACACACTCCCGGAGACTCCCTGTAAATACTGGCACACTCCCGGAGAGTCCCTATAAATACTGACACGCTCCCAGTGACTCCCTGTGAAGACTGACACACTTCCAGAGACACACTAAAAAGACTGACACACTCGCGGAGACTCCCTATAAAGTCTGACACACTCCCGGAGACCCCCTGTAAATACTGACACACTCCCCAGAGACTCCCTGTAAATACTGACGCACTCCCGGAGACTCCTTTCAAATACAGACACACTCCCGGAGACTACCTGTAAATACTGACTCACTCCCGGAGACGCCCTGTAAATACTGACAAACTCCCGGAGACTCCCTGTAAATACTGACACACACCCGGAGACTCCTTGTAAATACTGACACGCTCCCGGAAATTCCGTATAAATACTGACACACTCCCCAGAGACTCCCTGTAAATACTGACACACTCCCGGAGACTCCCTGCAAATACTGACACACTCCCGGAAATTCCCTGTAAATAATGGCACACTCCCGGAGAGTCCATGTAAATATCGGCACACTCCCGGAGACTCCCTGTAAATACTGACCCAGTCCCCGGACACCCGCTGTACATACTGGCGCACTCCCAGATATTCCCTATAAATACTGACACACTACCCGGGGACTCCCTGTAAATACTGACAAACTCCTGGAGACTCCCTGTAAATACTGACACACTCCCAGAGAGTCCCTGTAAATACTGACACACACCCGGAGACTCCTTGTAAATACTGACACGCTCCCGGAAATTCCCTGCAAATAATGGCACACTCCCGGAGAGCCCATGTAAATACCGGCACACTCCCGAAGACTCCCTGTAAATACCGACACACTCCCGGAGAATCCCTGTAAATACTGACACCCTCCCGGAGATCACCTGTAAACACTGACACACTGCCGGAGACTCCCTGTAAACACTGAAAAACTCCCGGAGATGCCCTGTAACTACTGACTCACTCCCCAGAGACTCCCTGTAAATACTGACACACTCTCCGGAGACGCCTTGTAAATACTGACACAGGACCCAGAGACTCCCTGTAAATACTGACACACTCCCGGAGACTCCCTGTAAATACTGACATGCTCCCAGAGACTCCCTTTAAATACTGGCACACTCCCGGAAACTCCTTGTAAACACTTGCATACTCCCGGAGACTCCCTGTAACTACTGACACATTCCCGGAGACTCCCTGTGAACACCGACACACTCCCGGAGACTCCCTGTAAATATTGACACACTCCCGGAGACTCCCTGTAAATACTGACGCACTCCCGGAGACTCCTTTCAAATACAGACACACTCCCGGAGACTACCTGTAAATACTGACTCACTCCCGGAGACGCCCTGTAAATACTGACAAACTCCCGGAGACTCCCTGTAAATACTGACACACACCCGGAGACTCCTTGTAAATACTGACACGCTCCCGGAAATTCCGTATAAATACTGACACACTCCCCAGAGACTCCCTGTAAATACTGACACACTCCCGGAAATTCCCTGTAAATAATGGCACACTCCCGGAGAGTCCATGTAAATATCGGCACACTCCCGGAGACTCCCTGTAAATACTGACACACCCCCGGAGACTCCCTGTAAATACTGACCCACTCCCCGGACACCCGCTGTACATACTGGCACACTCCCAGAGACTCCCTGTAAATACTGACATGCTCCCAGAGACTCCCTTTAAATACTGGCACACTCCCGGAAACTCCTTGTAAACACTTGCATACTCCCGGAGACTCCCTGTAACTACTGACACATTCCCGGAGACTCCCTGTGAACACCAACACACTCCCGGAGACTCCCTGTAAATATTGACACACTCCCGGAGACTCCCTGTAAATACTGACACACTCCCGGAGACTCCCTGTAAATACTGACACACTCCCGGACACTCCCTGTAAATACTGACACACACCTGGAGACTCTCTGTAAATACTGACACACAACCGGAGACTCCCTGTAAATACTGACACACTCCCGGAAATTCCGTATAAATACTGACACACTCCCGGAGACTCCCTGTAAATACTGACACACTCCCGGAAACTCCCTGTAAATACTGGCACACTCCCAGAGAGTCCCTGTAAATACTAACACACTCCCGGAGACTCCCTATAAAGTCTGGCACACTCCCGGATACTCCCTGTGAATATTGACACACTCCCGGAGACTCCCTGTAAATACTGACACACTCCCGGAGACTCCCTGTAAATACTGAATCATTCCCCCGGGACCCCCTGTAAATACTGACAGACTCACGGAAAATCCCAGTAAAAACTGACGTACACCCGGAGACTCCGTGTAAATACTTCCACACTCACGGAGATCCCCTGTAAACACTGACGCACCCCCGGAGACTCCCTGTAAAAACTGACACACTCCAGGAGACTCCCTGTAAAAACTGACATACTCCCGGAGACTCCCTGTAAAAACTGACACACTCCCGGAGACTCCCTGTAAATACTGACACACTGCCAGAGACTCCCTGTAAAAACTGACACACTCCAGGAGACTCCCTGTAATTAGTGACACACTGCCGGAGACTCCCTGTAAACACTGACAAAATCCCGGAGACTGCCTGTAAATACTGATACACTCCCCAGACACTCCCTGTAATTACTGACACACTCTCGGAGACTCCCTGTAAATACTGGCACACTCCCGGAGACTCCCTGTAAATACTGATCAACTCCCCGGAGACGCCCTGTACATACTGACACACTCCCCGGACACTCCCTGTAAATACTGACACGCACCCCGGAGACTCCCTGTAAATACTGACACACTCCCCGGAGACTCCCTGTAAATACTGACACACTCCTGGAGACACCCTGTAAATACTGACACACTCCCAGAGTTACCCTTTAAATACTGGCACACTCCCGGAGACTCCCTGTAAATACTGACACACTCCCAGAAACACCGTGTAAATACTGAAACACTCCCGGAGACTCCCTGTAAGTACTGACACATTCCCAGAGACTCCCTGTGAATACCGACACATTCCAGGAGACTCCCTGTAAATACTGACACACTCCCGGAGACTCCCTGTAAATACTGACACCCTGCCGGAGATCCCCTGTAAAAACTGACACACTCCCGGAGACTCCCTGTAAATACTGACACACTCCCGGGGACTCCTTGTAAATACTGACACACTCCCGGAGAATCCCTGTAAATACTGACACCCTCCCGGAGATCACCTGTAAAAACTGACACACTGCCGGAGACTCCCTGTAAACACTGAAAAACTCCCGGAGATGCCCTGTAACTACTGACTCACTCCCCAGAGACTCCCTGTAAATACTGACACACTCTCCGGAGACTCTTTGTAAATACTGACACAGGACCCAGAGACTCCCTGTAAATACTGACACTCTCCCGGAAAACCCCTGTAAATATTGACACCATCCCGGAGACTCCCTGTGAATACTGACACACTCCCGGAGACTCCCTGTAAATACTGACACACTCCCGGACACTCCCTGTAAATACTGACACACACCCGGCGACTCGCTGTAAATACTGACACACTCCCGGAAATTCCGTATAAATACTGACACAGTCCCGGAGACTCCCTGTAAATACTGACACACTCCCGGAAACTCCCTGTAAATACTGGCACACTCCCAGAGAGTCCCTGTAAATACTAACACACTCCCGGAGACTCCCTATAAAGTCTGACACGCTCCCGGATACTCCCTGTGAATATTGACACACTCCCAGAGACTCCCTGTAAATACTGACACACTCCCGGAGACTCCCTGTAAATACTGAACCATTCCCCCGGGACCCCCTGTAAATACTGACCAACTCCCGGAAAATCCCAGTAAAAACTGACGTACTCCCGGAAACTCCGTGTAAATACTTCCACACTCACGGAGATCCCCTGTAGACACTGACGCACCCCCGGAGACTCCCTGTAAAAACTGACATGCTCCCGGAGACTCCCTGTAAAAACTGACACACTCTCGGAGACTCCCTGTAAACACTGACACACTGCCAGAGACTCCCTGTAAAAACTGACACACTCCAGGAGACTCCCTGTAATTAGTGACACACTGCCGGAGACTCCCTGTAAACACTGCCTGTAAATACTGATACACTCCCCAGACACTCCCTGTAATTACTGACACACTCTCGGAGACTCCCTGTAAATACTGGCACACTCCCGGAGACTGCAGGGCATTCTTAAGGGGGAGGGGGAGCAGGCAGAGGTCGTGGTCCACATTGGGACCAACGACATAGGAAGGAAGGGGGATGAGGTCCTGCATCAAGAATTTAGGGAGCTAGGTAACAGATTAAAGAGCAGGACCTCAAAGGTTGTAATCTCTGGATTACTCCCAGTGCCACTTGCTAGTGAGTACAGGAATGGGAGGATAGAGCAGATGAATGTGTGGCTAAAGAGTTGGTGTAGGGGGGAGGGTTTTACTTTCCTGGATCACTGGGCCTGCTTCTGGGAAAGGTGGGACTTGTACAAGTCGGACGGGTTGCACCTGAACCAGAGCGGGACAAGTATCCTTGCGGGGAGGTTTGCTAGCACTGTTGGGGGGGGGTTTAAACTAACTTGGCAGGGGGATGGGAGCTGAAATAGGGGGTGATGTGCTGCCAATTATAGAGAAAAAAACAAGTCAGCTTGGTAGACAGGGCAAACATATAAGGGCAAGGCTGGATGGCATCTATTTTAATGCAAGGAGTCTTGCAAATAAGGTGGATGAACTGAAGGTGTTGATAAACACATGGGAGTATGATATTGTTGCTATCACGGAGACATGGTTGAGGGAGGGGCAAGACTGGCAGCTCAATATTCCGGGGTACAGAATCTTCAGGCGAGACAGAGGGGGAGGTATAAGAGGAGGGGGTGTCGCAATATTAATTAAGGAGTCAATTACTGCAGTAAGGAGGGATGATATATTAGCAGGTTCCTCTAATGAGGCCATATGGGTGGAGCTTAAAAACAAAAAGGGGGCAAGCACTCTGCTGGGAGTGTACTATAGGCCTCCAAACAGTCAGGGGGAGATAGAGGAACAGGTATGTAGGCAAATCTCAGAGAAATGTGCAAATAATAGGGTAATAATAATGGGGGATTTCAACTTCCCCAATATTAACTGGGACAGTCAAAGTGTGAAAGGCTCAGAGGGTGTAGAATTCTTAAAGTGCATCCAGGAGAGCTTTTTGAGCCAGCATGTAGAAAGTCCTACAAGAGAGGGGGCAGTACTGGACCTAATTCTAGGGAATGTGGCTGGCCAAGTGGAAAAAGTGCTAGTAGGTGAGCACTTTGGTGACAGTGACCATAATATGGTAAGATTTAAGGTGGTCATGGAAAAGGACATGGATGGGCCGGAAATAAAGGTTCTAAATTGGGGGAAGGCCGATTTTCATAGGATAAGGCAGGATCTGGCCAAAATGGACTGGGATCAGCTACTTGTAGGAAAATCCGCATTGGAGCAATGGGAGGCTTTCAGAAGGGAGATTGAGATCATACAATGGCAACATGTTCCCGTAAAGGTCAAGGGTGGTTCCAAAAGCCACAGGGAACCTTGGATGTCAGGGGATATACGAGAATGGATTAGGAAAAAAAGGAGGGCTTTTGGCAGATACAAAAAGCTAAAGACGGAGGAAGCCCTAGAGGAGTACAAAAAGTGCAGGGGGATACTTAAAAAAGAAATTAGGAGATCAAGGAGGGGCCATGAAATAGCACTGGCGAGCAAAATAAAGGAAAATCCGAAGATGTTTTATAAGTATATTAAGGGTAAGAGGATAACTAGGGAAAAAATAGGGCCCATTAGGGACAAAAGTAGCAATCTGTGTGTGGAGCCGGAAGATGTAGGAGGGGTTCTAAATGAATTTTTTGCATCTGTTTTCACGATGGAGAAGGACGATGTAGACATAGAAATAGGGCGGGGGGACTGTGATATGCTCGAACATATTAACATCGAGAGGGAGGAGGTATTGGCGGTTTTAGCTGGCCTAAAAATGGATAAATCCCCAGGCCCGGATGAAATGTATCCCAGGCTGCTGGGTGAGGCAAAGGAAGAGATTGCGGGGGCTCTAACACATATATTCAGGACCTCTCTGGCCACAGGGGATGTGCCAGAGGACTGGAGAACCGCTAATGTAGTACCATTATTCAAGAAGGGAAGTAGGGAAAAACCGGGGAACTACAGGCCAGTGAGCCTAACATCAGTGGTAGGAAAATTATTGGAAAAAATTCTGAGGGACAAAATTTGTCTCCACTTGGAGAGGCAAGGATTAATCAGGGATAGTCAACATGGCTTTGTCAAGGGAAGATCATGTCTAACTAATTTGATTGAATTTTTTGAGGGGGTGACTAGGTGTGTGGATGAGGGTAACGCAGTGGATGTGGTATACATGGATTTCAGTAAGGCCTTCGATAAAGTCCCGCACAGGAGACTGGTCAAGAAGGTAAGAGCCCATGGAATCCAGGGTGCCTTGGCACATTGGATACAAAACTGGCTTAGTGGCAGAAGGCAGAGGGTGATGGTCGAAGGTTGTTTTTGTGACTGGAAGCCTGTGGCCAGTGGGGTACCACAGGGATCGGTGCTGGGTCCCTTGCTGTTTGTGGTCTACATTAATGACTTGGATATGAATGTAAAAGGTATGATCAGTAAGTTCGCGGGTGATACAAAAATTGGTAGGGTGGTAAATAGCGAGGAGGGTAGCCTCAGTCTGCAGGATGATATAGATGGGTTGGTCAGATGGGCGGAACAGTGGCAAATGGAATTTAACCTGGAAAAGTGCGAGGTGATGCACTTTGGGGGGACTAACAAGGCAAGGGAATATACAATGAATGGTAAGACCCTAGGCAAGACGGAGGGTCAGAGGGATCTGGGTGTGCAAGTACACAGATCCCTGAAGGCGGCGGAACAGGTGGATGAGGTGATAAAAAAGGCATATGGGATACTTGCCTTCATTAGCCGAGGCATTGAATATAAGAGCAAGGAGGTTATGATGGAGCTGTATAAAACATTGGTTAGGCCACAGCTGGAATACTGTGTGCAGTTCTGGTCGCCACACTACAGGAAGGATGTGATCGCGTTGGAGAGGGTGCAGAGGAGGTTCACCAGGATGTTACCAGGGCTGGAGCGCTTCAGCTATGAAGAGAGACTGGGCAGATTGGGTTTGTTTTCCTTGGAGCAGAGGAGGCTGAGGGGGGACATGATTGAGGTGTACAAAATTATGAGGGGCATAGATAGGATGGATGCTGAGGAGCTTTTTCCCTTAGTAGAGGGGTCAATAACTAGGGGGCATAGATTCAAGGTAAAGGGCGGGAGGTTTAGAGGGGATTTGAGAAAGAACTTTTTCACCCAGAGGGTGGTTGGAGTCTGGAACTCACTGCCTGAAAGGGTTGTGGAGGCAGGAACCCTCACAACATTGAAGAAGCATTTGGATGAGCACTTGAAATGCCACAGCATACAAGGCTACGGACCAAATGCTGGAATATGGGATTAGATTAGACAGGGCTTGATGGCCGGCGCGGACACGATGGGCCGAAGGGCCTCTATCCGTGCTGTATAACTCTATGACTCTATGACTCTATGACTCCCTGTAAATACTGACCAACTCCCCGGAGACGCCCTGTACATACTGACACACTCCCCGGAGACTCCCTGTAAATACTGACACACTCCCTGGAGACTCCCTGTAAATACTGACACACTCCCGGAGACACCCTGTAAATACTGACACACTCCGAGAGATACCCTTTAAATACTGGCACACTCCCGGAGACTCCCTGTAAATACTGACACACTCCCGGAAACACCATGGAAATACTGAAACACTCCCGGAGACTCCCTGTAAGTACGGACACATTCCCGGAGACTCCCTGTGAATACCGACACATTCCCGGAGACTCCCTGTAAATACTGACACACTCCCGGAGACTCCCTGTAAATACTGGCACACTCCCGGAGAGTCCCTATAAATACTGACACGCTCCCAGTGACTCCCTGTGAAGACTGACACACTTCCAGAGACACACTAAAAAGACTGACACACTCGCGGAGACTCCCTATAAAGTCTGACACACTCCCGGAGACCCCCTGTAAATACTGACACACTCCCCGGAGACTCCCTGTAAATACTGACACACTCCCCGGAGACGCCCTGTAAATACTGACACATACACCGGAGACTCCCTGTAAATACTGACACACTCCCCGGAGACTCCCTGTAAATACTGACACACTCCCCGGAGACTTCCTGTAAATACTGATGTAATGATATCAGCAAATAGTGATGATAATTGTCTGTGTTTGATTACTTATGCCTTACAGCATATTTGTCTGTGTTTTTGATTACTTGTGCCTGACCAGCAGAGGTCATGTGAGAGACAAGCAGTCCAGAGGAGTTTTACTTTCAGTTTCATTCTAGATGCATCACAGCATAGTGTGTTCTGTAAAAAGCTGTAGAAAGTCTTGAACAAGACTTTAGATTAAACAACATTCTCTTTCAGGAATGAGTCTTTATTGAACCCAAAAAGAAATCAAAACATGATGTCAGAAGTGGCTCAAAGAGAAAAAATCTGAAGTTAGCAACTTGATGGGACAGTGAAAGCAGTTGTGGCAAGTAAGCGAAATCAGCTCTCCACATATTAGCAAGCCAGAAGAGAACATCGTTGGTTACCATTAGAGAATAGCTAACGAAGTGAAAAAATGGAAGGTTTACTCCCACCGGCGACGCTTCAATTGACAGGTAATGTGGCTGAAAATTGGAGAAGGTTCAAACAACGTTTAGAGTTGTATTTAGCGGCAATCGGAGCTGACGAGAAAAGTGATAAACAAAAATCGTCCGTGTTCTTACATGTCGTGGGTGATGCAGCGCTGGAGGTATATAATAATTTCATATTTGCCGTTGATGGAGACAAAATGAAGCTAGATAAAATAATGGAACTGTTTGAGGCCTACTGCATACCTCAACGCAACGTGACCTTTGAGAGGCACAAATTTTTCACATGTGCACAGAAAATCGGCGAGACTATTGATCAGTATGTGACTGAACTGAGAAACTGGAGCAAATCGTGTGAATTTGTGGGACTCACAGACTCGCTGATAAAAGACAGACTGGTGTGTGGTATTCCAGATAATGGTCTAAGGGAAAGGCTGCTAAGAGAGCAAGATCTAGACCTGGGAAAAGCCATAGCATTGTGTAGGGCTACAGAGACTGTGAAGTTGCAGGCAAAGGAGCTGTTCAGTGACAGTAGCTGCAACGTGGATGCAGTGAGAAAGAACGGATACAAACCGTTTAACAAAGAGAGTGCCAATGTGAAAAAAGAGACGTGGCCAGCAAACGAAAATGAAAGAGACAATCGAAAGTCATGTAGTCGATGCGGTACACAGCATCCACCAAGAAAGTGTCCAGCATATGGTAAAACATGCAATAGATGCAACAAGAACAACCATTATGCCCGTTGCTGCAAGAACCAAGTGCAACAAAGCAAGGTCCATGCAGTAGATGCAAGCGACATAGAGGAATTCTATATAGATGTTGTGTCTGACAACAAAAGAGAAGAAAGAGACTGGATGTTGACACTAAAAGTGAACGACATACACATTCCATTTAAATTGGATACTGGAGCACAAGTTAATGTGATATCAGAGACCGATTTTAAGAGAATTAGACCCAGACCAAAGTTACATGGAATACAAGTGAAAGTGACCGGATACTCAGGTACTGATATACCAGTGAAAGGAAAATGCATTGTCAAAGTAACACACAAGGACAGAGAGCACACGCTAGCATTAATCGTGGTGCCTAAGGATGTGCAAGCCATACTAGGTTTAAAAGCCTGTGAGAGACTGAACCTGGTAAAGCGAGTCCTCGTTGTGGAAAGCGAAAGAGAGACAGTCTACGATGAACTGAATGTTGCGTACACACCGGGTAAGCTGATGTATACAGCAGACACGTTGTCCAGAGCTGTTGACCCAAGTGAGCCCGCAAACACCACAATGGATGAAAAAGTGAACGCCTACGTGGACATGATCACAAGTGCACTGCCCATAGCAGATGCAAAAATGGAGCTCATAAAGACTGAGACAAACAAAGATGAAACAATGAGACGACTGAGAAAAAGCATCTTGGATGGATGGCCCAACATGAAGCAAGACTGCTCACCTGATATAGCAGAGTACTGGAACTGCAGGGCGGAACTATCAGTGGTCGAAGACATCATCTACAAAGGAAGTAAAATAGTTATCCCAAAGAGTCTGAGAAGAGAGATGCTAAAAAAGATCCATGGAGGACATCTGGGAATCGAAAAGTGTAAGAAAAGAGCATGAGAGGTGATGTACTGGCCACGAATCAACCAAGATGTGACAAATGAGGTGTCAAACTGCACAATATGCCTGAAATATCGAGCAAGCAATCCGGTAGAACCACTAAAGCCACACCCAGCACCAGACAGACTTTACCAGAAGGTAGGCGCTGACCTATTCGTATGTCAAGGGAAGGACTATCTTGTCATCACAGACTATTACTCCCTGTATCCAGAGGTTTGTAGACTGTACACCACCACTGCAGAAGCTGTGATAAGAAGTATGAAAGCCATATTCTCCAGACATGGCGTGGCAAGCGAGGTCTTCACAGACAACGGACCCCAGTTTAACAATGCAAATTTCCGACACTTTGCCAAAGAGTGGGACTTTGTCCACACAACGTCAAGTCCTCACTATCCACAGTCCAATGGACTCGTGGAAAAATCGGTCCAGACAGTGAAAAGACTGATGTACAAGGCAAAAGACAGTGGAACTGACTTCTACCAAAGCATGCTTGTATACCGCACAATGCCGCTCGAGTGTGGTATGTCACCAGCCCAACTCCTGATGGGACGTCGGCTAAGGTCAAACCTACCCATCCCGGAGAACCTCCTGAAAACAAAAGAGGGGGAGAAAGTGAGGAAGTTCAAAGAGCAACAGAAAAAAAAGCAAAAGTACTACTATGACAGAGGAACACAAAACCTACCTGAACTCCACACTGGTGACCAAGTAAGGTTGAAAGACAAAACAAACACATGGACTCAGAAGGGAACTGTCCTGAGTGAAGTTCAACCAAGATCATACACCATTCAGACAGATGAGGGTGCTGTTCTGAGAAGAAATCGTCGAGATCTTCTCATGGGACCAGCCACAGCAGGTCAAGAGACTGATACTGGTGAACAACCTGATCACACAGCCGAGAACCAATCATCTGAGGCAACAACTCAGATTCAAGGACAATCAATCAGAAAATCCTCAAGACACGTGAAGCCTCCCGAGAGACTCATTGAGCAAATTTAAGGACTATTGTTAAAGAAGGAAGTAATGTTATCTTATTCTTTCTTCAAGTTCTAGTGTATTGGCATATTTCATGTGAACACACAAAGCAAGGGTAAAAAACCTTGATCATGATAATGATAATGTAAGTTCATTAAATGTTGTTAGTTAAAAGTAAAATACTTTTGTTTTAAGAAAGGGAGCTGTAATGATATCAGCAAATAGTGATGATATTTGTCTGTGTTTGATTACTTATGCCTTACAGCATATTTGTCTGTGTTTTTGATTACTTGTGCCTGACCAGCAGAGGTCATGTGAGAGACAAGCAGTCCAGAGGAGTTTTACTTTCAGTTTCATTCTAGATGCATCACAGCATAGTGTGTTCTGTAAAAAGCTGTAGAAAGTCTTGAACAACACTTTAGATTAAACAACATTCTCTTTCAGAAATGAGTCTTTATTGAACCCAAAAAGAAATCAAAACAAACTGAGGCCCGCAATAAAGGAGTCTCGGATGAGCTCCTCCATGTACACGATAGCAGACACGGCCTTACAGTTACAGTCTCTGCCCAGTACTTTTAGGCTTAGCATGAAGTCCTCTAGTGACTCACCATGCCGCTGCGTGCGAGTAGTCAGAAGATGCCTGGCGTACACCTCGTTTATTGGCCGCACGTAGTGGGCCTTCAGAATGGTGTAGGCATCCCCGTAGCTGGTGGCATCTTGGATGAGAGGGGAGACCCGATGGCTCACCCAGTTTCGCAGGATTCCCAGTTTCACGTCTCCGGTGGCGGCTGCTATGGCGGTGGATGAGTTTGCGATGAAAAATTCAAAGCATTGGAACCAGTGTCCGAACTGTGTGGCTGCGTCTGAGGCATGGGGTTCCAGATCCAAGCGCTCTGGTTTCAGGAGTCGATCCATCTTGGTGTTTTAGTGATTAAAATTGATGTGCCATCAATAACTCAAAGACAAGGGCCTAGAAATTCATTACAGCCACTTTTGGGGCGGTAAAGTCGGGCGGCCGCTAAAGTTTGCGCCCGGCGCACATTCGAGGCCACTTCTCCGATATTCATTAGCTTCACCCTAAGAGTTTGTTCGAGCGCTAAAACTGGCGATGCACGCCTCACTTTAGGCGCTAAGCCGGAGGTGCTGAGCGAGAGCGCCGAGGCCGGGCGCAGCGCAGGTGCGGCCATTTCTTGATTGACAGCAGACACCCTGGCGCCGGCCAGCTCTTAAGGGGGAAGGGTCGACTTGGTCTGCTGCCACGCCCTGGATAGTGGAGCCCTGCAGCTAGGCCTGAACACTGCTGCTGGACCCAAATAGCACCTGAAACCATGGAGAAGGCCCGTGAACGAGCGCAGCGCTTCTCAGAGCTTGATCTGAGGGTGCTGGTTGGTGCTGTGGAGAAGAGACGCCATATTTTGTTTCCGGACAATGGCAGGAAGCCGCCGGCCCGCGTCTACCGGAGAGCCTGGAGGCATGTCGCCACCAAGGTGTCATCCAACAGCGAGGTCCCCAGGAGCGGTGTCCAATGCCGCAAAAAGCTAAATGACCTCGCCAGGATTGTCAGGGTGAGTACCCTTTCCAGTGTCCTCCTCATCCTTGCATGTGCACCTCACATTATGGGCAAAGGGACCTGAAAGCCCTAATGGCCAGCCCTCATGCAGCAGCTATGGGACACTCATGAACATCAATTGCACATTGTGCACTTAACACACTGGCCAGGCTATTCGACCATGGGAGGCAGTGCACACAAGATCAGGGCTACACACTGGCCAGGCTATTCGACCATGGGAGGCAGTGCACACAAGATCAGGGCTACACACTGTACTTAGAGGCCGTCCTTTCTCTTGCAGGCCAAGCTGGCCAATAATAAGAGGAGCAAGACTGCGACTGGGGGAGGCGGACCCCAGATCCAGCCGCTCACCGAGCTGCAACATCGCGTGGAGCGCATCATGGGTGCCCGGGTGATTGGCCCCGTTGCATCCGGAGATGCCGACCCTGTTCTGGGCACCAATGGTAAGGACATCACCTTTTGGACCTCTCTCGTCCCACTTGCGCATCAGATCTACATCCTTTGCCACTGTCCGACCAATGCGCTGAATGCCACCACTCATGCATCCCTCGCTGACGCCCTCTCCTCACTCTAAAGCTACTCTTGTGCCTTCCTGCTTTCAGATGGTGAGGAGGAGGTCCCTGAAGTTGCCAGTGACAGCCCCTCAGAAGAGGAGGAGCAAGAGGAAGGCGGCCCATCAGGGGAACCCTCAGCCGCGGCAACCCATGCCAATGTAGGGGACACGTCTTCCCTGGAGGGGAGCATGGGGGAAGTGTCGGAGGGGAGGGTAGCTCCTGGGACCAGCGGCCTGCAGAAACGCGGGAAGGGGGTGGAAGCTCAGCGGCCTTCTCCCCAGAGGGGGGAAGGGTCGGAGGGGAGTCCAATTGCTGGGCCCAGCGGCGTCCAGCAACGCAGGAAGGGTCGGCCAGCTCAGCGGCCTTTTCCCCAGAGGGAGAGTCCGGCCTCCAGTCCGGAGACGGCCAACGCCGAGGAGATGCGCCGCCTCGAGGACTTGTCCGCGGACCCGGAGCGCCGGCACACGGAGCTCATGGGGGTAGTGGCACGGTTGCCTGAGGCCATCGAGTCCCTGTCTCGGAGAGTGACCGAGTTCGGGGCCTCACAGGCCACCAGTCGGGCGGAATTCGGGGCAGCTCAGGCAGCGAGTGGCCAGGTGATCAGTGGTGCCGTGCAGTCACTGGGTGCTCTGATGCGGTCACTGAACAGGTCAACACGGGCACTCACTGCTGCCACACTCGCTGTGTCAGCCAGGCATCGCCAGAGCACCCGGCGTGCTGCAGCAGCACAGCGGTCTGTCCCTCGGCAGATTGGTGCGCATGCTGCAGTGCTGGCCCGGGCGAGTGCCAGTGTCTCAGGCGACCAGCGAGCGCCTGCCATCCGCCAGCTTGCCCCCATTCCTCCAGCTGCCACTGCCACTCCCCCAGTGGAGCTGCCAGGAGCTGCTGCAGCGACTGATGCTGGCCAGCCACAGCTGCAGCATTCACCAGCCGGCCCCTCGACGGCCAGACCTCATCTAGGCCAACCCCCAAGGGCATCTGCCATCACGACATGTGCCCCTCAGGAGCCTGCCCCCAGCCTTGCAGCAGCCAATGGCCTCACTTTGAGGAGGAGCAGCAGGGCGTGCAGGGGCCGCCAAAGTTTGCAGAAGGCATCGCCCTCGCGGGCCACTAAGTAGAGGGTGTGTCCAAATGTTGTGTTTTCTGGAATGTGTGTTTTGTGAAGGCCGAGGATGAAGGCCATTTTTGTTTACATCTTTTGTTAATGCTCCCCAGGTTGTGGGAGTGAGTCATGTGTGTGAGTGTTTTTTGGGGGTTTCGTCTGTTTTTGGTTTTCATGTGGGAAGGGCCCTGAGTTTGTACAATAAACCATTTTATTTATTCACATTGTCCATGTTTGATCTTTGAAGTGTTTGTTGCCTTAACCGGCTGATGGCTTGCGGAGCGGCTGCAATCATGTTCTATCATTGGCACAAGCCATTCCCTGACAGGGGGCCTAGAAGTGACGTTCAATAAGCCGCCGATGGGCGGCCCTTGGACCTTGTGCGTCCCTCCTGGGCTGGTACTCCTTGTCCTCCTCCTCCTCATGCTCCTCCTGCTCCTCCTCCTGAGGTGGTGGTCCAAAGTGAGGTGGCAGTGCCCGAGTCCTGCGGCTAGCCAGGTTGTGCAGCATGCAGCAAACGACGACGAATTGGGAGACTCGCTCCTGCGAATACTGGAGGGCTCCCCCGGAGCGATCCAGACAGCGGAACCGTTGCTTGAGGACGCCGATTGTTTGTTCTATGATGTTCCTAGTCGCTTGATGGCTCTCGTTGTATGTCTCTTCAGCAGGGGTCATGGGCGCGCGGAGCGGGGTCATGAGCCAGGTACACAAAGGATAGCCTTTGTCCCCGATAAGCCATCCTCTTGGGTGAGGCTGTGCCTGGAACATGTCAGCCACAGTTGTCTGTCGCAGGATAAAGGCATCGTGGCTGCTGCCTGGAAAGCGGGCATTGACAGCTAGGATGCGCTGCCTGTGGTCACACACCAGCTGTACGTTGAGGGAATGGTAGCCCTTCCGGTTGCGGTAATCCTCGGCATGCTCCAGAGGTGCCCGCAAAGCCACATGCGTGCAGTCAATGGCGCCCTGCACCATGGGGAAGCCCGCTATTCTTGCAAATCCCACTGCATGCTGCTGCTGCTTGTCCAGGGTCATGGGGAAGGAGATGAATTGACGTCTCCTTCTGAAAAGGGCATTGGTCACCTGGCGGATGCAGCAATGCACTGCGAACTGGGAGATGTTAGCAATGTCCCCAGCAGTGGATTGGAAGGAGCCGGTGGCATAGAAGTTGAGAGCCACCGTCACCTTCACTGCCACCGACAGAGACGTCCTGCGCATCAGCTGTGGACGCAGATCTCTGTGCAGCAGCTGGCAGATGTCTGCAACCACCTCCCTTCTGAATCGCAGCCTCCTAACACACTGCGCGGCAGACATGGTCAGATAGGAGGACTGCTGGCGGTATACCCTGGGTGGGCAAGGCCTCACTCCTCCTAAGGCGCTAACTGCTGGCGCGCCCAACTGAATTTCTAGGCCAAGGAGTTTAAAGAATTCAACTGAAGGCTTTTAATCACTAAGAACATTGCAGGTCTTTCCACATCGGGTTCGTCTGAGAGAATGACTCATACAGCTCTTGAGACCTTTTTTTGACAAAAGACAGGGGCGTAGCCAATAGACACAATTGGAAAAAGGGGGCGGTACACACAATACAAAGCAGGTAAAACACAGGGGCTGATGAAGGCATATATTTCATCACAGAAACACTCCCAGAGTCTCCCTGTAAATACTGACACACTCCCAGAGAATCCCTGTAAATACTGACACACTCCTGGAGGCTCCCTGTAAACACTGACACACTCCCAGAGACTCCCTGTAAATACTGACACACTCCTGGAGGCTCCCTGTAAATACTGAAACAATCCCAGAGTCTCCCTGTAAATACTGACACACTCCCAGAGAATCCCTGTAAATACTGACACACTCCTGGAGGCTCCCTGTAACACTGACACACTCCCAGAGACACCCTGTAAATACTGACACACTCCCGGAGACTCCCTGTAAATACTGATACACTCACCGGAGACTCCCTGTAAATACTGCCATACTCCCGGTGACTCCCTGTAAATACTGACACACTCCCGGAGGCTCCCTGTAAATACTGTCACACTCCCGGAGACTCCCTGTAAATACTGACACTATCCTGGAGACTCCCTGTAAATACTGAAACACTCCCAGAGTCTCCCTGTAAATGCTGACACACTCCCGGGAACTCCCTTTAAATATTGACACACTCCTGGAGACTCCCTGTAAATACTGACACACTCCCCGGAGACACCCTGTAAATACTGACACACTGCCCGAGACTCCCTGTAAATACTGACACACAGCCGGGGACCCCCTGTAAATACTTAAACACTCCCGGAGAGTCACTGTAAATATTGACACATTCCCAGTGACTCCCTGTAAAAGCTGACACAATCCCAGAGACACACTAAAAAGACTGACACACTCCCGGAGACTCCCAATAAAGTCTGACACACTCCCGGAGAACCCCTGTAAATACTGACACACTCCCCGGAGACTCCCTCGAAATACTGACACACTCCCGGAGACTCCCTGTAAATATTGACACACTCCCAGAGACTCCCTTTAAATACTGGTACACACCCGGAGACTCCCTGTAAATACTGACACACTCCCGGAAACTCCGTGTAAAAACCGACACATTCCCGGAGACGCTCTGTAAATACTGACACACACCCGGAGACTACCTGTAAATACTGACAAACTCACGGAGACTCCCTGTAAATACTGACACACTCCCGGAGACTCCCTGCAAATACTGACACACTCCCGGAAACTCCCTGTAAATACTGACACCGTCCCGTAGACTCCCTGTAAATACTGACACACTCCCCGGAGATTCCCTGTAAATACTGACACACTCCCGGAGACACCCTGTAAATACTGACACACTACCGGAGACTCCCTGTCAATAGAGACACACTCCCGGAGATTCCCTGTAAATACTGAGATACTCCCTGAGAAACCCTGTAAATACTGACACCGTCCCGGAGACTCCCTGTAAATACTGACACACTACCGGAGATTCCCGGTAAATACTGACACACTCCCCGGAGACACCATGTAAATACTGACACACTCCCGGTGACTCCCTGTAAATACTGACACACTCCCTGAGACTCCCTGTAAATACTGACACACTCCCGGAGACACCCTGTAAATATTGACAGACTCCCCGGAGACTCCCTGTACATACTGACACACTCCCCGGGGACTCGCTGTAAATACTGACACACTCCCCGGCGACTCCATGTAAATACTAACACTCTCCCGGCGACTCCCTGTAAATACTAACACACACCCGGAGACTCTCTGTAAATACTGACACACTCCCAGAGACTCCAGGCAAATACTGACACACTCCTGGAGTCTCCCTGTAAATACTGACACACTCCCAGAGACTCCAGGTAAATACTGACACACTCCTGGAGTCTCCCTGTAAATACTGACACACTCCCAGAGACTCCCTGTAAATACTGACACACTCCTGGAGGCTCCCTGTAAACACTGACACACTCCCAGAGACTCCCTGTAAATACTGACGCACTCCCTGAGACGCTCTGTGAATACTGACACACTCCCGGAGACTCCCTGTAAATACTGACACACACCCGGAGCCTCCCTGTAAATACTGTCACACTCCCGGAGACTCCCTGTAAATATTGACACACGCCCGGAGACTCCCTTTAATACTGACAGACTCACGGAGACACCCTGTAAATACTGACACACTCCCCGGAGACTCCCTGTAAATACTGACACACTGCCCAAGACTCCCTGTAAATACTGACACAAACCCGGGGACCCCCTGTAAATATTTACACACTCCCGGAGACTCCCTGTAAATACTGACACATGTCCAGAGACTCCCTGTAAGTACTGACACACTCCCTGAGACTCCCTGTAAATACCAACACACTCCCGGAGACTCCCTGTAAATATTGACAGACTCCCCGGAGACTCCCTATACATACTGATACACTACCCGGGGACTCCCTGTAAATACTGACACACTCCCCGGCGACTCCATGTAAATACTGACACTCTCCCGGCGACTCCCTCTAAATGCTGACACACACCCGGAGACTCTCTTTAAATACTGACACACTCCCAGACACACCAGGTAAATACTGACACTCTCCTGGAGGCTCCCTGTAAATACTGAAACACTCCTGGAGGCTCCCTGTAAACACTGACACACTCCCAGAGACTCCCTGTAAATACTGACACACTCCTGGAGGCTCCCTGTAAATACTGACACAATCCCTGGAGACTCCCTGTAAATACTGACGCACTCCCGGAGACTCCCTGTGAATACTGACACACTCCCGGAGACACCCTGTAAATATTGACACACTCCCGGAGACTCCCTGTAATACTGATACACTCACCGGAGACTCCCTGTAAATACTGCCACACTCCCGGTGACTCCCTGTAAATAATGACACACTCCCGGAGCCTCCCTGTAAATACTGTCACACTCCCGGAGACTCCCTGTAAATATTGACACACTTCCCGGAGACTCGCTGTAAATGCTGACACATTCCCGGAGACTCCCTTTAAATATTGACACACTCCTTGAGACTCCCTCTAAATACTGACACACTCCCTGCAGACTCCCTGTAAATACTGACACACTGCCCGAGACTCCCTGTAAATACTGACACACAGCTGGGGACCCCCTGTAAATACTTACGCACTCCCGGAGAGTCCCTGTAAATACTGACACATTCCCAGTGACTCCCTGTAAAGACTGACACACTCCCGGAGACTCCCTATAAAGTCTGACACACTCCCGGAGACCCCCTGTAAATACTGACACACTCCCCGGAGACGCCCTGTAAATACTGACACACTCCCCGGTGACTCCCTATAAACACTGACACACTCCCCGGAGACTCCCCCTAAATACTGACACACTCCCAGAGACTCCCTGTAAATTCTGACACATTCCCGGAAACTCCCTGTTAATACTGACACACTCCCGGAGACTCACTGCAAATACTGACACGCTACCCGGGGACTCCCTGTAAATACTGAAACACTCCCGGAGACAACCTGTAAATACTGACACACTCCTGGATATTCCCTGTAAATACTGACACACTCACAGAGATCCCCTGTAAATACTGACCCACTCCACGGAGACCCCCTGTAAATACTGACACACTCCCCGGAGACTCCCTGTAAATACTGACACACTCCCCGGAGATTCCTTGTAAACACTGACACACTCCCGGACACACCCTGTAAATACTGACACACTCCCAGAGACTCCCTTTAATAATGGCACACTCCCAGAGTCTCCATGTAAATACTGACACACTCCCGGAGTCTCCCTGTAAATACTGACCCACTCCCCGGAGACCACCTGTAAATACTGATACGCTACTGGAGACTCCCTGTAAATACCGACACACTCCCGGAAACTCCGTATAAATACTGACACCCTTGTGGAAATTCCCTATAAATACTGACACACTCCACAGAGACTCCCTATAAATACAGACACACTCCCGGCGTCTCCATGTAACAACTGAAGCACTCCCGGAGACTCCGTGAAAACACTGGCACACCCCCGGAGACTCCCTGTAAATACTGACACACTCCCCAGAGACTCCCTGTAAATACTGACGCACTCCCGGAGACTCCTTTCAAATACAGACACAGTCCCGGAGACTCTCTGTAAAAATGGACACACTACCAGAGATTCCCGGTAAATACTGACACAGTCCCCGGAGACACCATATAAATACTGACACACTCCCCGGCGACTCCCTGTAAATGCTGACACACTCCCCGGCGACTCCATGTAAATACTGAACCTCTCCCGGCGACTCCCTGTAAATACTGACACACACCCGGAGACTCTCTGTAAATACTGACACACTCCCAGAGACTCCAGGTAAATACTGACACACTCCTGGAGTCTCCCTGTAAATACTGACACACTGCCCGAGACTCCCTGTAAATACTGACACAAACCCGGGGACCCCCTGTAAATACTTACACTCCCGGAGACTCCCTGTAATTACTGACACACTCCCGGAGACTCCCTGTAATTACTGACACACTCCCGGAAACTCCCTGTAAATACTGACACCATCCCGTAGACTCCCTGTAAATACTGACTCACTCCCGGAGACTCCCTGTAAATACTGACACACTCCCAGAGACTCCCTGTAAATACTGACACACTCCCCGGAGATTCCCTGTAAATACTGACACACTCCCGGAGACACCCTGTAAATACTGACACACTCCCGGAGACACCATGTAAATACTGACACACTGCCGGTGACTCCCTATAAATATTGACACACTCCCGGAGACTCCCTGTAAATACTGACACACTCCCGGAGACTCCCAGTAAATACTGACACACTCCCGGAGATTCCCTGTAAATACTGACACACTGCCCGAGACTCCCTGTAAATACTGACACAAACCCGGGGACCCCCTGTAAATACTTACACACTCCCGGAGACTCCCTGTAATTACTGACGCACTCCCGGAGACTGCCTGTGAATACGGACACACTCCCGGAGACTCCCTTTAAATACTGACACACTCCTGGAGGCTCCCTGTAAATACTGAAACACTCCCAGAGTCTCCCTGTAAATACTGACACACTCCCAGAGAATCCCTGTAAATACTGACACACTCCCAGAGAATCCCTGTAAATACTGACACACTCCTGGAGGCTCCCTGTAAACACTGACACACTCCCAGAGACTCCCTGTAAATACTGACACACTCCTGGAGGCTCCCTGTAAATACTGAAACACTCCCAGAGTCTCCCTGTAAATACTGACACACTCCCAGAGAATCCCTGTAAATACTGACACACTCCTGGAGGCTCCCTGTAAATACTGAAACACTCCCAGAGAATCCCTGTAAATACTGACACACTCCCAGAGAATCCCTGTAAATACTGACACACTCCTGGAGGCTCCCTGTAAACACTGACACACTCCCGGAGACTCCCTGTAAATGCTGATACACTCACCGGAGACTCCCTGTAAATACTGCCATACTCCCGGTGACTCCCTGTAAATACTGACACACTCCCAGAGACACCCTGTAAATACTGACGCACTCCCAGAGACTCCCTGTGAATACTGACACACTCCTGGAGACTCCCTGTAAATACTGACACACTCCCGGAGACTCCCTGTAAATGCTGATACACTCACCGGAGACTCCCTGTAAATACTGCCATACTCCCGGTGACTCCCTGTAAATACTGACA
Organism: Somniosus microcephalus; assembly: GCF_052327205.1. Taxonomy (NCBI): domain Eukaryota; kingdom Metazoa; phylum Chordata; class Chondrichthyes; order Squaliformes; family Somniosidae; genus Somniosus; species Somniosus microcephalus. The sequence continues at coordinate 16,434,257 of NC_141007.1, forward strand.
CACTCCCGGAGGCTCCCTGTAAATACTGACACACTCCCGGAGACCCCCTGTAAATACTGACACACTCCCCGGAGACGCCCTGTAAATACTGACACACTCCCCGGTGACTCCCTATAAACACTGACACACTCCCCGGAGACTCCCCCTAAATACTGACACACTCCCAGAGACTCCCTGTAAATTCTGACACATTCCCGGAAACTCCCTGTTAATACTGACACACTCCCGGAGACTCACTGCAAATACTGACACGCTACCCGGGGACTCCCTGTAAATACTGAAACACTCCCGGAGACAACCTGTAAATACTGACACACTCCTGGATATTCCCTGTAAATACTGACACACTCACGGAGATCCCCTGTAAATACTGACCCACTCCACGGAGACCCCCTGTAAATACTGACACACTCCCCGGAGACTCCCTGTAAATACTGACACACTCCCCGGAGATTCCTTGTAAACACTGACACACTCCCGGACACACCCTGTAAATACTGACACACTCCCAGAGACTCCCTTTAATAATGGCACACTCCCAGAGTCTCCATGTAAATACTGACACACTCCCGGAGTCTCCCTGTAAATACTGACCCACTCCCCGGAGACCACCTGTAAATACTGATACGCTACTGGAGACTCCCTGTAAATACCGACACACTCCCGGAAACTCCGTATAAATACTGACACCCTTGTGGAAATTCCCTATAAATACTGACACACTCCACAGAGACTCCCTATAAATACAGACACACTCCCGGCGTCTCCATGTAACAACTGAAGCACTCCCGGAGACTCCGTGAAAACACTGGCACACCCCCGGAGACTCCCTGTAAATACTGACACACTCCCCAGAGACTCCCTGTAAATACTGACGCACTCCCGGAGACTCCTTTCAAATACAGACACAGTCCCGGAGACTCTCTGTAAAAATGGACACACTACCAGAGATTCCCGGTAAATACTGACACAGTCCCCGGAGACACCATATAAATACTGACACACTCCCCGGCGACTCCCTGTAAATGCTGACACACTCCCCGGCGACTCCATGTAAATACTGAACCTCTCCCGGCGACTCCCTGTAAATACTGACACACACCCGGAGACTCTCTGTAAATACTGACACACTCCCAGAGACTCCAGGTAAATACTGACACACTCCTGGAGTCTCCCTGTAAATACTGACACACTGCCCGAGACTCCCTGTAAATACTGACACAAACCCGGGGACCCCCTGTAAATACTTACACTCCCGGAGACTCCCTGTAATTACTGACACACTCCCGGAGACTCCCTGTAATTACTGACACACTCCCGGAAACTCCCTGTAAATACTGACACCATCCCGTAGACTCCCTGTAAATACTGACTCACTCCCGGAGACTCCCTGTAAATACTGACACACTCCCAGAGACTCCCTGTAAATACTGACACACTCCCCGGAGATTCCCTGTAAATACTGACACACTCCCGGAGACACCCTGTAAATACTGACACACTCCCGGAGACACCATGTAAATACTGACACACTCCCGGAGACTCCCAGTAAATACTGACACACTCCCGGAGATTCCCTGTAAATACTGACACACTCCCAGAGACTCCAGGTAAATACTGACACACTCCTGGAGTCTCCCTGTAAATACTGACACACTGCCCGAGACTCCCTGTAAATACTGACACAAACCCGGGGACCCCCTGTAAATACTTACACACTCCCGGAGACTCCCTGTAATTACTGACGCACTCCCGGAGACTGCCTGTGAATACGGACACACTCCCGGAGACTCCCTTTAAATACTGACACACTCCTGGAGGCTCCCTGTAAATACTGAAACACTCCCAGAGTCTCCCTGTAAATACTGACACACTCCCAGAGAATCCCTGTAAATACTGACACACTCCCAGAGAATCCCTGTAAATACTGACACACTCCTGGAGGCTCCCTGTAAACACTGACACACTCCCAGAGACTCCCTGTAAATACTGACACACTCCTGGAGGCTCCCTGTAAATACTGAAACACTCCCAGAGTCTCCCTGTAAATACTGACACACTCCCAGAGAATCCCTGTAAATACTGACACACTCCTGGAGGCTCCCTGTAACACTGACACACTCCCAGAGACACCCTGTAAATACTGACGCACTCCCAGAGACTCCCTGTGAATACTGACACACTCCTGGAGACTCCCTGTAAATACTGACACACTCCCGGAGACTCCCTGTAAATGCTGATACACTCACCGGAGACTCCCTGTAAATACTGCCATACTCCCGGTGACTCCCTGTAAATACTGACACACTCCCGGAGGCTCCCTGTAAATACTGACACACTCCCGGAGACCCCCTGTAAATACTGACACACTCCCCGGAGACGCCCTGTAAATACTGACACACTCCCCGGTGACTCCCTATAAACACTGACACACTCCCCGGAGACTCCCCCTAAATACTGACACACTCCCAGAGACTCCCTGTAAATTCTGACACATTCCCGGAAACTCCCTGTTAATACTGACACACTCCCGGAGACTCACTGCAAATACTGACACGCTACCCGGGGACTCCCTGTAAATACTGAAACACTCCCGGAGACAACCTGTAAATACTGACACACTCCTGGATATTCCCTGTAAATACTGACACACTCACGGAGATCCCCTGTAAATACTGACCCACTCCACGGAGACCCCCTGTAAATACTGACACACTCCCCGGAGACTCCCTGTAAATACTGACACACTCCCCGGAGATTCCTTGTAAACACTGACACACTCCCGGACACACCCTGTAAATACTGACACACTCCCAGAGACTCCCTTTAATAATGGCACACTCCCAGAGTCTCCATGTAAATACTGACACACTCCCGGAGTCTCCCTGTAAATACTGACCCACTCCCCGGAGACCACCTGTAAATACTGATACGCTACTGGAGACTCCCTGTAAATACCGACACACTCCCGGAAACTCCGTATAAATACTGACACCCTTGTGGAAATTCCCTATAAATACTGACACACTCCACAGAGACTCCCTATAAATACAGACACACTCCCGGCGTCTCCATGTAACAACTGAAGCACTCCCGGAGACTCCGTGAAAACACTGGCACACCCCCGGAGACTCCCTGTAAATACTGACACACTCCCCAGAGACTCCCTGTAAATACTGACGCACTCCCGGAGACTCCTTTCAAATACAGACACAGTCCCGGAGACTCTCTGTAAAAATGGACACACTACCAGAGATTCCCGGTAAATACTGACACAGTCCCCGGAGACACCATATAAATACTGACACACTCCCCGGGGACTCCCTGTAAATGCTGACACACTCCCCGGCGACTCCATGTAAATACTGAACCTCTCCCGGCGACTCCCTGTAAATACTGACACACACCCGGAGACTCTCTGTAAATACTGACACACTCCCAGAGACTCCAGGTAAATACTGACACACTCCTGGAGTCTCCCTGTAAATACTGACACACTGCCCGAGACTCCCTGTAAATACTGACACAAACCCGGGGACCCCCTGTAAATACTTACACACTCCCGGAGACTCCCTGTAATTACTGACACACTCCCGGAGACTCCCTGTAATTACTGACACACTCCCGGAAACTCCCTGTAAATACTGACACCATCCCGTAGACTCCCTGTAAATACTGACTCACTCCCGGAGACTCCCTGTAAATACTGACACACTCCCAGAGACTCCCTGTAAATACTGACACACTCCCCGGAGATTCCCTGTAAATACTGACACACTCCCGGAGACACCCTGTAAATACTGACACACTCCCGGAGACACCATGTAAATACTGACACACTGCCGGTGACTCCCTATAAATATTGACACACTCCCGGAGACTCCCAGTAAATACTGACACACTCCCGGAGATTCCCTGTAAATACTGACACACTCCCAGAGACTCCAGGTAAATACTGACACACTCCTGGAGTCTCCCTGTAAATACTGACACACTGCCCGAGACTCCCTGTAAATACTGACACAAACCCGGGGACCCCCTGTAAATACTTACACACTCCCGGAGACTCCCTGTAATTACTGACGCACTCCCGGAGACTGCCTGTGAATACGGACACACTCCCGGAGACTCCCTTTAAATACTGACACACTCCTGGAGGCTCCCTGTAAATACTGAAACACTCCCAGAGTCTCCCTGTAAATACTGACACACTCCCAGAGAATCCCTGTAAATACTGACACACTCCCAGAGAATCCCTGTAAATACTGACACACTCCTGGAGGCTCCCTGTAAACACTGACACACTCCCAGAGACTCCCTGTAAATACTGACACACTCCTGGAGGCTCCCTGTAAATACTGAAACACTCCCAGAGTCTCCCTGTAAATACTGACACACTCCCAGAGAATCCCTGTAAATACTGACACACTCCTGGAGGCTCCCTGTAACACTGACACACTCCCAGAGACACCCTGTAAATACTGACGCACTCCCAGAGACTCCCTGTGAATACTGACACACTCCTGGAGACTCCCTGTAAATACTGACACACTCCCGGAGACTCCCTGTAAATGCTGATACACTCCCGGAGACTCCCTGTAAATACTGACACTATCCTGGAGACTCCCTGTAAATACTGAAACACTCCCAGAGTCTCCCTGTAAATGCTGACACATTCCCGGGAACTCCCTTTAAATATTGACACAGTCCTGGAGACTCCCTGTATATACTGACACACTCCCAGAGACTCCCTTTAATACTGACAGACTCACAGAGACTCCCTGTAAATACTGACACACTCCTGGAGTCTCCCTGTAAATACTGACACACTGCCCAAGACTCCCTGTAAATACTGACACAAACCCGGGGACCCCCTGTAAATACTTACACACTCCCGGAGCCTCCCTGTAATTACTGACGCACCCCCGGAGACTGCCTGTGAATACGGACACACTCCCGGAGACTCCCTTTAAATACTGACACACTCCCGGAGACTCCCTGCAACTACTGATACACTCACCGGAGACTCCCTGTAAATACTGCCACACTCCCGGAGCCTCCCTGTAAATACTGTCACACTCCCGGAGACTCCCTGTAAATATTGACACACTTCCTGGAGACTCCCTGTATATACTGACACACTCCCCGGAGACTCCCTGTAAATACTGACACACTGCCCGAGACTCCCTGTAAATACTGACACAAACCCGGGGACCCCCTGTAAATACTTACACACTCCCGGAGACTCCCTGTAATTACTGACACACTCCCGGAGATTCCCTGTAAATACTGACACACTCCCCGGAGGCTCTCTGTAAACACTGACACACTCCCGGAGACTCCCTGTAAATACTGACACACTCCCGGAAATTCCATATTCATACTGACACACTCCCGGAGACTCCCTATAAAGTCTGACACACTCCCGGAGACGACCTGTAAATACTGACACACTCCCGCAGACTCCCTGTAAATACTGAACCACTCCCCCGGGACCCCCTGTAAATACTGACCAACTCCCGGAAAATCCCAGTGAAAACTGACGTACTCCCGGAGACTCCGTGTAAATACTGCCACACTCACGGAGATTCCCTGTAAATACAGACACACTGCCAGAGACTCCCTGTAAAAACTGACACACTCCAGGAGACTCCCTGTAATTACTGACACACTGCCGGAAATTCCCTGTAAACACTGACAAAATCCCGGAGACTGCCTGAAAATACTGATACACTCCCCAAACACTCCCTGTAATTACTGACACACTCTCGGAGACTCCCTGTAAATACTGGCACACTCCCGGAGACTCCCTGTAAATACTGACCAACTCCCCGGAGACCCCCTGTACGTACTGACACACTCCCCGGACACTCCCTGTAAATAGTGACACACACCCCGGAGAATCCCTGTAAATACTGACACACTCCCCGGAGACTCCCTGTAAATAGTGACACACACCCCGGAGACTCCCTGTAAATACTGACACACTCCCCGGAGACTCCCTGTACATACTGACACACTCCCGGAGACTCCCTGTAAATAATGACACACTCCCAGAGACTCCCTTTAAATACTGGCACACTCCCGGAGACTCCCTGTGAATACCGACACCTTCCCGGAGACTCCCTGTAAATATTGACACACTCCCCGGAGGCTCTCTGTAAATACTGACACATGCCCGGAGGCTCCCTGTAAATACTAACACACTCCTGGAGACTCCCTGTAAATACTGACACACTCCCGGAGACTCCCTGTAAATACTGACACACTCCCGGAAACTCCCTGTAAATACTGGCACACTCCCGGAGAGTCCCTGTAAATACTGACACACTCCCGGAGACTCCCTTTTAAGGCTGACACACTCCCGGATACTCCCGTAAATATTGACACACTCCCAGAGACTCCCTGTAAATACTGACACACTCCCAGAGACTCCCTGTAAATACTGAACCACTCCCCCGGGACCCCCTGTAAATACTGACCAACTCCCGAAAAATCCCAGTAAAAACTGACGTACTCCCGGAGACTCCCTGCAACTACTGACACCCCCCCGGAAACTCCATGTAAATATTAGCACACTCCCGGAGAGTCCATGTAAATACCGGCACACTCCCGGAGACTCCTTGTAAATACTGACACATTGACCGAGACTCCCTGTAAATAGTGACTCACTCCTGGAGACACCTTGTAAATACTGACACATTCCCGGAGACTCCCTGTAAATACTGACACACTCCCGGAGACTCCCTGTAAATACTGACACACTGCCCGAGACTCCCTGTAAATACTGACTCACAGCCGGGGACCCCCTGTAAATACTTACACACTCCCGGAGACTCCCTGTAAATACTGACACACTCACGGGGACTCCCTGTAAATACTGACACGCTCCCCGGAGGCTCTCTGTAAATACTGACACACTCCCGGAAATTCTGTATAAATACTGACACACTCACGGAAACTCCCTGTAAATATTGACACACTCCCGGAGACTCCCTGTAAATACTGACACACTCCCGGAGACTCCCTGTAAATACTGAACCACTCCCCCGGGACCCCTTGTAAATACTGACCAACTCCCGGAAAATCCCAGTAAAAACTGACGTACTCCCGGAGACTCCGTGTAAATACTGACACACTCCCGGAGACTCCCTTTAAATACTGGCACACTCCCGGAGACTACCTGTAAATACTGACACACTCCCGGAGACACCTTGTAAATACTGACACGCTCCCGGAGATTCCGTATAAATACAGACACATTCCCAGAGACTCCATGTAAATACTGACACACTCCCGGAAACTCCCTGTAAATACTGACACCATCCCGTAGACTCCCTGTAAATACTGACACACTGCCGGTGACTCCCTATAAATATTGACAAACTCCCGGAGACTCCCTGTAAATACTGACACACTCCCGGAGACTCCCAGAAAATACTGACACACTCCCGGAGATTCCCTGTAAATACTGAAACACTCCCGGAGACTCCCTGTAAATACTGACCAACTCCCCGGAGACCCCCTGTACGTACTGACACACTCCCCGGACACTCCCTGTAAATAGTGACACACACCCCGGAGAATCCCTGTAAATACTGACACACTCCCCGGAGACTCCCTGTAAATAGTGACACACACCCCGGAGACTCCCTGTAAATAATGACACACTCCCAGAGACTCCCTTTAAATACTGGCACACTCCCGGAGACTCCCTGTGAATACCGACACCTTCCCGGAGACTCCCTGTAAATATTGACACACTCCCCGGAGGCTCTCTGTAAATACTGACACATGCCCGGAGGCTCCCTGTAAATACTAACACACTCCTGGAGACTCCCTGTAAATACTGACACACTCCCGGAGACTCCGTGTAAATACTGACACACTCCCGGAGACTCCCTTTAAATACTGGCACACTCCCGGAGACTACCTGTAAATACTGGCACACTCCCGGAAACTCCGTGTAAATACTGACACACTCCCGGAGACTCCCTGTAAATACTGACACACACCCGGAGACACCTTGTAAATACTGACACGCTCCTGGAGATTCCGTATAAATACAGACACATTCCCAGAGACTCCCTGTAAATACTGACACACTCCCGGAAACTCCCTGTAAATACTGACACCATCCCGTAGACTCCCTGTAAATACTGACACACTGCCGGTGACTCCCTATAAATATTGACAAACTCCCGGAGACTCCCTGTAAATACTGACACACTCCCGGAGACTCCCAGAAAATACTGACACACTCCCGGAGATTCCCTGTAAATACTGAAACACTCCCGGAGACAATCTGTCAATATTGACAGACTCCCCGGAGACTCCCTGTACAGACTGACACACTCCCCGGGGACTCGCTGTAAATACTGACACACTCCCCGGCGACTCCATGTAAATACTAACACTCTCCCGGCGACTCCCTGTAAATACTGACACACTCCTGGAGGCTCCCTGTAAATACTGAAACACTCCCAGAGACTCCCTGTAAATACTGACACACTCCTGGAGGCTCCCTGTAAACACTGACACACTCCCAGAGACTCCCTGTAAATACAGACGCACTCCCTGAGACGCTCTGTGAATACTGACACACTCCCGGAGACTCCCTGTAAATACTGTCACACTCCCGGAGACTCCATGTAAATACTGACACTCTCCCGGCGACTCCCTGTAAATACTGACACACACCCGGAGCCTGCCTGTAAATACTGTCACACTCCCAGAGACTCCCTGTAAATACTGACACACTCCTGGAGGCTCTCTGTAAATACTGACACAGTCCCGGAGTCTCGCTGTAAATACTAACACACTCCTGGAGTCTCCCTGTAAACACTGACACACAACCGGAGACTCCCTTTAAATACTGACACACTCCCGGAAATTCCATAAAAATACTGACACATTCCCGGAGACTCCCTGTAAATACTGACACCCTCCCGGAATATCCCTGTAAATACTGGCACACACCCGGAGAGTCCCTGTAAATACTGACACACTCAACGGAGACTCCCTGTAAATACTGACATACTCTCCAGCGGCTCCATGTAAATACTGACACTCTCCCGGCGACTCCCTGTAAATACTGACACACACCCGGAGCCTCCCTGTAAATACTGTCACACTCCCGGAGACTCCCTGTAAATATTGACACACGCCCGGAGACTCCCTTTAATACTGACAGACTCACGGAGACACCCTGTAAATACTGACACACTCCCCGGAGACCCCCGGTAAATACTGACACACTGCCCAAGACTCCCTGTAAATACTGACACAAACCCGGGGACCCCGTGTAAATATTTACACACTCCCGGAGACTCCCTGTAAATAATGACACACTCCCGGAGATTCCCTGTAAATACTGAGGCACTCCCCGGAGGCTCTCTGTAAATACTGACACAGTCCCGGAGGCTCCCTGTAAACACTAACACACTCCTGGAGTCTCCCTGTAAATATTGACACACAACCGGAGACTCCCTGTAAATACTGACACACTCCCGGAATATCCCTGTAAATACTGGCACACACCCGGAGAGTCCCTGTAAATACTGACACACTCCCGGAGTCTCCCTATAAAGTATGACACACTCCCGGATTCTCCCTGTAAATATTGACACACTCCTGGAGACTCCCTGTAAAAACTGCCATACTCTCCAGCGACTCCATGTAAATACTGACACTCTCCCGGCGACTCCATGTAAATACTGACACTCTCCCGGCGACTCCCTGTAAATACTGACACACTCCCGGAGACTCCCTGTAAATATTGACACACGCCTGGAGACTCCCTTTAATACTGACAGACTCACGGAGACACCCTGTAAATACTGACACACTCCCCGGAGACTCCCTGTAAATACTGACACACTGCCCAAGACTCCCTGTAAATACTGACAGAAACCCGGGGACCCCCTGTAAATATTTACACACTCCCGGAGACTCCCTGTAAATAATGACACACTCCCGGAGATTCCCTGTAAATACTGAGACACTCCCCAGAGGTTCTCTGTAAATATTGACACAGTCCCGGAGGCTCCCTGTAAATACTAACACACTCCTGGAGTCTCCCTGTAAATACTGACACACAACCGGAGACTCCCTGTAAATACTGACACACTCCTGGAAATTCCATATAAATACTAACACACTCCCGGGGACTCCCTGGCCTAGAAATTCACTAGCCTTCGCGCCGCTTTTGAGGCGCTAGAGGGACTAGCGCCAGAGTTATGGCCAGTTTAAAAATTCCCTGGGGCCCTAAATCGGCGTTGCACCGGTAGCGCTGCGCCGGCACCGATGACGTCATCGGTGTGCGCAGCGTCCCGGTTGCCGTGGTAACCCGCCCGAACTCCGAAATTGAGTTGCGGCCGCCTCGCCCGTGGCAGCCGCAAGCAACGTTCTGGCAGAGGTGCCTTACTCCAGTTTGCGCCGGCGCATTAAAGGCCCCGCGGCGGCCGGCCACTTTCCCGCCGGCCGCCTGCCCGCAGCTCCCTCCCCGGACTTCTCCCCGCCCCCCCCCCCGGAACAGATGCAAGCCCGGCACTTGTCCGAGGTGCCGGGCTCATTTTTAAGCTGATTTGCGCGGGCCGCGGCCGGGTGCAGGCAGCTCCTCCTTAACGGGAGGAGGAGGCCTGCACGTCCCCAGCCTGCCGCACCGCATCGGGTGCCGCAGCGCCGGAATTGCGGCGCGAAACGGCAGTTAGCGCCGATGTACCGCCGCAAAGACCCTTCAGTAGCGCCGGCAGCCGTTTGGGCGCGGCGCCACTGAATTTTTGGCGCGCGCAGGGGACTTAGCGCCGGCACTAACTTCCGGCGCTAAAGCCCTGGCTAAGCCAAAACCCAATTTCTAGGCCCCTGTAAATACTGACACACTCCCGGAATATCCCTGTAAATACTGGCACACACCCGGAGAGTCCCTGTAAATACTGACACACTCAATGGAGACTCCCTGTAAATACTGACATACTCTCCAGCGACTCCATGTAAATACTGACACTCTCCTGGCGACTCCCTGTAAATACTGACACACTCCCCGGAGACTCCTTGTAAATACTGACACACTCCCGGAGACTCCCTTTAAATACTGGCACACTCCCGGAGACTACCTGTAAATACTGACACACTCCCGGAAACTCCGTGTAAATACTGACACTCACCCGGAGACACCTTGTAAATACTGACACGCTCCCGGAGATTCCGTATAAATACAGACACACTCCCCAGAGACTCCCTGCAAATACTGACACACTCCCGGAAACTCCCTGTAAATACTGACACCATCCCGTAGACTCCCTGTAAATACTGACTCACTCCCGGAGACACCATGTAAATACTGACACACTGCCGGTGACTCCCTATAAATATTGACAAACTCCCGGAGACTCCCTGTAAATACTGACACACTCCCGGAGACTCCCAGAAAATACTGACACACTCCCGGAGATTCCCTGTAAATACTGAAACACTCCCGGAGTCTCCCTGTAAATACTGACACATGCCCAGAGACTCCCTGTAAATACTGACACACTCCCGGAGACACTCTGTCAATATTGACAGACTCCCCGGAGACTCCCTGTACATAATGACACACTCCCCGGGGACTCGCTGTAAATACTGACACACTCCCCGGCGACTCCATGTAAATACTAACACTCTCCCGGCGACTCCCTGTAAATACTGACAGACACCCGGAGACTCTCTGTAAATACTGACACACTCCCAGAGACTCCAGGTAAATACTGACACACTCCTGGAGGCTCCCTGTAAATACTGAAACACTCCCAGAGTCTCCCTGAAAATACTGACACACTCCCAGAGACTCCCTGTAAATACTGACACACTCCTGGAGGCTCCCTGTAAACACTGACACACTCCCAGAGACTCCCTGTAAATACAGACGCACTCCCTGAGACGCTCTGTGAATACTGACACACTCCCGGAGACTCCCTGTAAATACTGACACACACCCGGAGCCTCCCTGTAAATACTGTCACACTCCCGGAGACTCCATGTAAATACTGACACACTCCCGGAATATCCCTGTAAATACTGGCACACACCCGGAGAGTCCCTGTAAATACTGACACACTCCCGGAGTCTCCCTATAAAGTATGACACACTCCCGGATTCTCCCTGTAAATATTGACACACTCCTGGAGACTCCCTGTAAATACTGATACACTCAACGGAGACTCCCTGTAAAAACTGACATACTCTCCAGCGACTCCATGTAAATACTGACAATCTCCCGGCGACTCCCTGTAAATACTGACACACTCCCGGAGACTCCCTGTAAATATTGACACACGCCTGGAGACTCCCTTTAATACTGACAGACTCACGGAGACACCCTGTAAATACTGACACACTCCCCGGAGACTCCCTGTAAATACTGACACACTGCCCAAGACTCCCTGTAAATACTGACACAAACCCGGGGACCCCCTGTAAATATTTACACACTCCCCAGAGGTTCTCTGTAAATACTAACACACAACCGGAGACTCCCTGTAAATATTGACACACTCCTGGAAATTCCATATAAATACTGACACACTCCCGGAGACTCCCTGTAAATACTGACACACTCCCGGAATATCCCTGTAAATACTGGCACACACCCGGAGAGTCCCTGTAAATACTGACACACTCAATGGAGACTCCCTGTAAATACTGACATACTCTCCAGCGACTCCATGTAAATACTGACACTCTCCCGGCGACTCCCTGTAAATACTGACACACACCCGGAGCCTCCCTGTAAATACTGTCACACTCCCGGAGACTCCCTGTAAATATTGACACACGCCCGGAGACTCCCTTTAATACTGACAGACTCACGGAGACACCCTGTAAATACTGACACACTCCCCGGAGACCCCCGGTAAATACTGACACACTGCCCAAGACTCCCTGTAAATACTGACACAAACCCGGGGACCCCCTGTAAATATTTACACACTCCCGGAGACTCCCTGTAAATAATGACACACTCCCGGAGATTCCCTGTAAATACTGAGACACTCCCCGGAGGCTCTCTGTAAATACTGACACAGTCCCGGAGGCTCCCTGTAAACACTAACACACTCCTGGAGTCTCCCTGTAAATACTGACACACAACCGGAGACTCCCTGTAAATACTGACACACTCCCAGAAATTCCATATAGATACTGACACACTCCCGGAGACTCCCTGTAAATACTGACACACTCCCGGAATATCCCTGTAAATACTGGCACACACCCGGAGAGTCCCTGTAAATACTGACACATTCCCGGAGTGTCCCTATAAAGTATGACACACTCCCGGATTCTCCCTGTAAATATTGACACACTCCTGGAGACTCCCTGTAAATACTGATACACTCAACGGAGACTCCCTGTAAAAACTGACATACTCTCCAGCGACTCCATGTAAATACTGACACACTCCCGGAGACTCCCTGTAAATATTGACACACGCCTGGAGACTCCCTTTAATACTGACAGACTCACGGAGACACCATGTAAATACTGACACACTGCCCAAGACTCCCTGTAAATACAGACACAAACCCGGGGACCCCCTGTAAATATTTACACACTCCCGGAGACTCCCTGTAAATACTGACACACTCCCGGAGACTCCCTATAAAGCCTGACACGCTCCCGGATACTCCCTGTAAATATTGACACACTCCCGGAGACTCCCTGTAAATACTGAACCACTCCCCCGGGACCTCTTGTAAATATTGACCAACTCCCGGAAAATCCCAGTAAAAACTGACGTACTCCCGGAGACTCCGTGTAAATACTGACACACTCCCAGAGACTCCCTTTAAATAGTGGCACACTCCCGGAGGCTACCTGTAAATACTGACACACTCCCGGAATATCCCTGTAAATACTGGCACACACCCGGAGAGTCCCTGTAAATACTGACACACTCAATGGAGACTCCCTGTAAATACTGACATACTCTCCAGCGACTCCATGTAAATACTGACACTCTCCCGGCGACTCCCTGTAAATACTGACACACACCCGGAGCCTCCCTGTAAATACTGTCACACTCCCGGAGACTCCCTGTAAATATTGACACACGCCCGGAGACTCCCTTTAATACTGACAGACTCACGGAGACACCATGTAAATACTGACACACTCCCCAGAGACTCCCTGTAAATACTGACACACTGCCCAAGACTCCCTGTAAATACTGACACAAACCCGGGGACCCCCTGTAAATATTTACACACTCCCGGAGACTCCCTTTAAATACTGACACACTCCCAGAGACTCCCTTTAAATACTGGCACACTCCCGGAGACTACCTGTAAATACTGACACACTCCCGGAGACTCCCTGTGAATACCGACACATTCCCGGAGACTCCCTGTAAATGCTGACACACTCCCGGAGTACCCCTGTAAATACTAACACACTCCCGGAGAACCCCTGTAAATACTGACACACTCCCGGAGACTCCCTGTAAGTACTGACCCACTCCCCGGGGACCCCCTGTAAATACTGACACACTCCCGGAGACTCCCTGTAAATTCTGACACACTCCCGGAAACTACCTGTAAATACTGACACACTCCCGGAGACTCCCTGTAAATACTGACACATTCCCGGAGACTCCCTGTAAATACCGACGCACTCCCGGAGACACCCTGTAAATACTGACACGCTACCCGGGGACTCCCTGTAAATACTGACACACTCCCGGAGGCCCCCTGTAAATACTGACACACCCCCGGAGACTCCCTGTGAATACTGACACACTCCCGGAGACACCCTGTAAATACTGACACGCTACCCGGGGACTCCCTGTAAATACTGACACACTCCCGGAGGCCCCCTGTAAATACTGACACACCCCCGGAGACTCCCTGTGAATACTGACAAACTCCCGGAGACTCCCTGTAAATACGAACGTAATCCCCGGAGACGCCCTGTAAATACTGACGCACTCCCCGAGACTCCCTGTAAATGTTGACACCCTCCCAGACACACCCTGTAAATACGGACACTGTCCCGGAGACTCCCTGTAAACACTGACACAGTCCCGGAGACCCCATTTTAAACACTGACACACTCCCGGAGACTCCCTGTAAAAACTGACACACTCCCGGAGACTCCCTGTAAACACTGACGCACTCCCGGAGAACCCTTGAAAATACTGACACAATACAAGGGGGCTCCCTGTAAATACTAACACACTCCCAGAGACTCCCTGTAAATACTGACACCCTCCCAGAGACTCCCTGTAAAAACTGACACACTACACGGGGACACCCTGTAAATACTGACAAACTCCCGGAGACTCCCTGTAAAAACTGACACACTCCCGGAGAACCCCTGTAAATACTGACACACTCCCAGGGACTCCCTGTAAAAACATACACACTCCCGGAGACTCCCTGTAAATATTGACACACTCCCGGAGACTCCCTGTAAATAGTGACACTCCGGAACATTCCCTGTAAATACTGACACACTCCCAGAGACTCCCTGTAAATACTGACACACTCCCGGGGACTCCCTGCAAATATTAACATACTCCCGGAGACTCTCTCTAAATATTGACACACTCCCAGAGACTCCCTGTAAATACTAACACACTCCCGGAGACTCTCTCTAAATACTGACACACTCCCGGAGACTCCCTGTAAAACATACACACTCCCGGAGACTCCCTGTAAATACTGACACACTCCTGGAGACTCCCTGTAAACACAGACAAACTCCCGGAGGCTCCTTGTAAATACTGACACACTTCAGGAGACACACTTTAAATAGTGACACACTCCCGGAGACTCCCTGTAAATACTGACACACTCCCCAGAGACTCCCTGTAAATACTGACACACTCCCGGAGACTCCCTGTAAATACTGACACACTCCCGGAGACTCCCTGTAAATACTTACACACTCCCGGAGACTCCCTATAAAGACTGACACACTCCCGGAGACTCCCTGTAAATACTGACACACTCCCGGAGACTCCCTGTAAATACTGACACACTCCCGGAGACTCCCTGTAAATACTGCAACACTCCCGGAGACTCCCTGTAAATACTGCAACACTCCACGGAGACCCCCTGTAAATACTGACACACTCCCGGAGACTCCCTGTAAATACTGCAACACTCCCGGAGACTCCCTGTAAATACTGGCACACTCCCGGAGACTCCCTGTAAATACTGGCACACTCCCCGGAGACTCCCTGTAAATACTGCAACACTCCACGGAGACCCCCTGTAAATACTGACACACTCCCGGAGACTCCCTGTAAATACTGGCACACTCCCCGGAGACTCCCTGTAAATACTGGCACACTCCCGGAGACTCCCTGTAAATACTGGCACACTCCCGGAGACTCCCTGTAAATACTGCAACACTCCACGGAAAGTCCCTGTAAATACTGACAAACTCCAGGAGATTCCCTGTAAATACTGGCACACTCCCGGAGAATCCCTGTAAATACTAACACACTCCCGGAGACTCCCTGTAAATACTGCAACACTCCACGGAAAGTCCCTGTAAATACTGACAAACTCAAGGAGATTCCCTGTAAATACTGGCACACTCCCCAGAGACCCCCTGTAAACACTAACACACTCCCGGAGACTCCCTGTAAATACTGGCACACTCCCGGAGACTCCCTGTAAATACTGGCACACTCCCCAGAGACTCCCTGTAAATACTGAAACAATCCCGGAGACTCCCTGTAAATACTGGCACACTCCCCGGAGACCCCCTGTAAATACTAACACACTCCCGGAGACTCCCTGTAAATACTGGCACACTCCCGGAGACTCCCTGTAAATACTGGCACACTCCCCAGAGACTCCCTGTAAATACTGAAACAATCCCGGAGACTTCCTGTAAATACTGAAACAATCCCGGAGACTCCCTGTAAATACTGGCACACTCCCCGGAGAGCCCCTGTAAATACTGACTCACTCCCGGAGACTCCCTGTAACTACTGAAACAATCCCGGAGACTCCCTGTAAATACTGAAACAATCCCGGAGACTTCCTGTAAATACTGACACACTCCCGGAGACTCCCTGTAAATACGAACACACACCCGGAGACTCCCTGTAAATACTGACACACTCCCGGAGACTCCCTGTAAATACGAACACACACCCGGAGACTCCCTGTAAATACTGACACACTCCAAGAGACTCCCTGTAAATACTGACAAACACACTCCCAGAGACTCCCTGTAAACACTGACGCACTCCCGGAGAACCCTTGAAAATACTGACACAATACACGGGGACTCCCTGTAAATACTAACACACTCCCAGAGACTCCCTGTAAATACTGACACCCTCCCAGAGACTCCCTGTAAAAACTGACACACTCCCGGAGAACCCCTGTAAATACTGACACACTCCCGGGGACTCCCTGTAAAAACATACACACTCCCGGAGACTCCCTGTAAATATTGACACACTCCCGGAGACTCCCTGTAAATACTGACACTCCGGAACATTCCCTGTAAATACTGACACACTCCCAGAGACTCCCTGTAAATACTGACACACACCCAGAGACTCTCTGTAAATAGTGACACACTCACGGAGAACCCCTGTAACTACTGTCACACACCCGGAGACTCCCTGTAAAAACATACACACTCCCGGAGACTCCCTGTAAATACTGACACACTCCTGGAGACTCCCTGTAAACACAGACAAACTCCCGGAGGCTCCCTGTAAATACTGACACACTTCAGGAGACACACTTTAAATAGTGACACACTCCCGGAGACTCCCTGTAAATACTGACACACTCCCCAGAGACTCCCTGTAAATACTGACACACTCCCGGAGACTCCCTGTATATACTTACACACTCCCGGAGTGTCTCTGTAAGTACTGTCTCACTCCCGGAGACTCCATGTAAATATTAACACATTCCCGGGAGACTCGCTGTTAATAATGACACACTCCTGGAGCCTCCCTGTAAATACTGAAGCACTCCCGGAGTCTCCCTGTAAATACTGGGACACTCCCAGAGACTCCCTGTAAATACTGACACACTCCCGCAGACTCCCTGTACATACTGACAATCTCCCGAAGCCACCCTGTAAACCCTTACACACTCCCGGAGACTCCCTGTAAATACTAACACACTCCCCAGAGACTCCCTGTAAATACTGACAAACTCCCGGAAACTCCCTGTAACTACTAACGTAATCCCCGGAGACGCCCTGTAAATACTGACGCACTCCCCGAGACTCCCTGTAAATGTTGACACCCTCCCAGACACACCCTGTAAATACGGACACTGTCCCGGAGACTCCCTGTAAACACTGACACAGTCCCGGAGACCCCATTTTAAACACTGACACACTCCCGGCGACTCCCTGTAAAAACTGACACACTCCCGGAGACTCCCTGTAAACACTGACGCACTCCCGGAGAACCCTTGAAAATACTGACACAATACAAGGGGGCTCCCTGTAAATACTAACACACTCCCAGAGACTCCCTGTAAATACTGACACCCTCCCAGAGACTCCCTGTAAAAACTGACAAACACACTCCCAGAGACTCCCTGTAAATACTGACAAACACACGGAGACTCCCTCAAAATAATGATACACTCCCGGAGACTCCCTGTAAATACTGACTCACTCCCGGAGACACCCTGTAAATACTGACACACTCCCGGAGACCCCATTTTAAATACTGACACACTCCCGGAGACTCCCTGTAAAAACTGACACACTCCCGGAGACTCCCTGTAAACACTGACGCACTCCCGGAGAACCCTTGAAAATACTGACACAATACACGGGGACTCCCTGTAAATACTAACACACTCCCAGAGACTCCCTGTAAATACTGACACCCTCCCAGAGACTCCCTGTAAAAACTGACACACTCCCGGAGACTCCCTGTAAATATTGACACACTCCCGGAGACTCCCTGTAAATACTGACACTCCGGAACATTCCCTGTAAATACTGACACACTCCCGGAGACTCCCTGTAAATGCTGACACACTCCCAGAGACTCCCTGTAAATACTGACACACACCCAGAGACTCTCTGTAAATAGTGACACACTCACGGAGAACCCCTGTAACTACTGTCACACACCCGGAGACTCCCTGTAAAAACATACACACTCCCGGAGACTCCCTGTAAATACTGACACACTCCTGGAGACTCCCTGTAAACACAGACAAACTCCCGGAGGCTCCCTGTAAATACTGACACACTTCAGGAGACACACTTTAAATAGTGACACACTCCCGGAGACTCCCTGTAAATACTGACACACTCCCCAGAGACTCCCTGTAAATACTGACACACTCCCGGAGACTCCCTGTATATACTTACACACTCCCGGAGTGTCTCTGTAAGTACTGTCTCACTCCCGGAGACTCCATGTAAATATTAACACATTCCCGGGAGACTCGCTGTTAATAATGACACACTCCTGGAGCCTCCCTGTAAATACTGAAGCACTCCCGGAGTCTCCCTGTAAATACTGGGACACTCCCAGAGACTACCTGTAAATACTGACACACTCCCGCAGACTCCCTGTACATACTGACAATCTCCCGAAGCCACCCTGTAAACCCTTACACACTCCCGGAGACTCCCTGTAAATACTAACACACTCCCCAGAGACTCCCTGTAAATACTGACAAACTCCCGGAAACTCCCTGTAACTACTAACGTAATCCCCGGAGACGCCCTGTAAATACTGACGCACTCCCCGAGACTCCCTGTAAATGTTGACACCCTCCCAGACACACCCTGTAAATACGGACACTGTCCCGGAGACTCCCTGTAAACACTGACACAGTCCCGGAGACCCCATTTTAAACACTGACACACTCCCGGCGACTCCCTGTAAAAACTGACACACTCCCGGAGACTCCCTGTAAACACTGACGCACTCCCGGAGAACCCTTGAAAATACTGACACAATACAAGGGGGCTCCCTGTAAATACTAACACACTCCCAGAGACTCCCTGTAAATACTGACACCCTCCCAGAGACTCCCTGTAAAAACTGACAAACACACTCCCAGAGACTCCCTGTAAATACTGACAAACACACGGAGACTCCCTCAAAATAATGATACACACCCGGAGACTCCCTGTAAATACTGACTCACTCCCGGAGACACCCTGTAAATACTGACACACTCCCGGAGACCCCATTTTAAATACTGACACACTCCCGGAGACTCCCTGTAAAAACTGACACACTCCCGGAGACTCCCTGTAAACACTGACGCACTCCCGGAGAACCCTTGAAAATACTGACACAATACACGGGGACTCCCTGTAAATACTAACACACTCCCAGAGACTCCCTGTAAATACTGACACCCTCCCAGAGACTCCCTGTAAAAACTGACACACTCCCGGAGACTCCCTGTAAATATTGACACACTCCCGGAGACTCCCTGTAAATACTGACACTCCGGAACATTCCCTGTAAATACTGACACACTCCCGGAGACTCCCTGTAAATGCTGACACACTCCCAGAGACTCCCTGTAAATACTGACACACACCCAGAGACTCTCTGTAAATAGTGACACACTCACGGAGAACCCCTGTAACTACTGTCACACACCCGGAGACTCCCTGTAAAAACATACACACTCCCGGAGACTCCCTGTAAATACTGACACACTCCTGGAGACTCCCTGTAAACACAGACAAACTCCCGGAGGCTCCCTGTAAATACTGACACACTTCAGGAGACACACTTTAAATAGTGACACACTCCCGGAGACTCCCTGTAAATACTGACACACTCCCGGAGACTCCCTGTATATACTTACACACTCCCGGAGTGTCTCTGTAAGTACTGTCTCACTCCCGGAGACTCCATGTAAATATTAACACATTCCCGGGAGACTCGCTGTTAATAATGACACACTCCTGGAGCCTCCCTGTAAATACTGAAGCACTCCCGGAGTCTCCCTGTAAATACTGACACACTCCCGCAGACTCCCTGTACATACTGACAATCTCCCGAAGCCACCCTGTAAACCCTTACACACTCCCGGAGACTCCCTGTAAATACTAACACACTCCCCAGAGACTCCCTGTAAATACTGACAAACTCCCGGAAACTCCCTGTAAATACTAACGTAATCCCCGGAGACGCCCTGTAAATACTGACGCACTCCCCGAGACTCCCTGTAAATGTTGACACCCTCCCAGACACACCCTGTAAATACGGACACTGTCCCGGAGACTCCCTGTAAACACTGACACAGTCCCGGAGACCCCATTTTAAACACTGACACACTCCCGGAGACTCCCTGTAAAAACTGACACACTCCCGGAGACTCCCTGTAAACACTGACGCACTCCCGGAGAACCCTTGAAAATACTGACACAATACAAGGGGGCTCCCTGTAAATACTAACACACTCCCAGAGACTCCCTGTAAATACTGACACCCTCCCAGAGACTCCCTGTAAAAACTGACACACTACACGGGGACACCCTGTAAATACTGACACACTCCCAGGGACTCCCTGTAAATACTGACACTCCGGAACATTCCCTGTAAATATTGACACACTCCCGGAGACTCCCTGTAAATACTGACACACTCCCGGAGACTCCCTGTAAATACTAACACACTCCCGGAGACTCTCTCTAAATACTGACACACTCCCGGAGACTCCCTGTAAATGCTGACACACACCCAGAGACTCTCTGTAAATACTGACACACTCACGGAGAACCCCTGTAAATACTGTCACACACCCGGAGACTCCCTGTAAAAACATACACACTCCCGGAGACTCCCTGTAAACACAGACAAACTCCCGGAGGCTCCTTGTAAATACTGACACACTCCTGGAGACTCCCTGTAAACACAGACAAACTCCCGGAGGCTCCTTGTAAATACTGACACACTTCAGGAGACACACTTTAAATAGTGACACACTCCCGGAGACTCCCTGTAAATACTGACACACTCCCGGAGACTCCCTGTAAATACTGACACACTCCCCAGAGACTCCCTGTAAATACTGACACACTCCCGGAGACTCCCTGTATATACTTACACACTCCCGGAGTGTCTCTGTAAGTACTGTCTCACTCCCGGAGACTCCATGTAAATATTAACACATTCCCGGGAGACTCGCTGTTAATAATGACACACTCCTGGAGCCTCCCTGTAAATACTGAAGCACTCCCGGAGTCTCCCTGTAAATACTGGGACACTCCCAGAGACTCCCTGTAAATACTGACACACTCCCGCAGACTCCCTGTACATGCTGACAATCTCCCGAAGCCACCCTGTAAACCCTTACACACTCCCGGAGACTCCCTGTAAATACTAACACACTCCCCAGAGACTCCCTGTAAATACTGACACACTCCCCGGAGACTCCCTGTAAATACTAACGTAATCCCCGGAGACTCCCTGTAAATACTGACGCACTCCCCGGAGACTCCCTGTAAATACTGACAAACTCCCGGAAACTCCCTGTAAATACTAACGTAATCCCCGGAGACGCCCTGTAAATACTGACGCACTCCCCGAGACTCCCTGTAAATGTTGACGCCCTCCCAGACACACCCTGTAAATACGGACACTGTCCCGGAGGCTCCCTGTAAACACTGACACAGTCCCGGAGACTCCCTGTAAATACTGACACTTCAGAAGACACACTGTAAATACTGACACACTCTCGGAGACTCCCTGTAAATATTGACACATTCCTAGAGACAACCTTTAAATAGTGATACACTCCCGGAGACTCCCTGTAAATACTGACACCGTCCCGTAGACTCCCTGTAAATACTGACTCACTCCCGGTGACGCCCTGTAAATACTGAGACACTCCCAGAGACTCCCTGTAAATACTGACACACTCCCCGGAGACTCCCTGTAAATACTGACACACGCCCAGAGTCTCCCTGTAAGTACTGACACTCTCCCGGCGACTTCCTGTAAATACTGACACACACCCGGAGACTCTCTGTAAATACTGACACACTCCCAGAGACTCCAGGTAAATACTGACACACTCCTGGAGGCTCCCTGTAAATACTGAAACACTCCCAGAGTCTCCCTGTAAATACTGACACACTCCCAGAGTCTCCCTGTAAATACTGACACACTCCCGGAAACTCCCTGTAAATACTGACAAACTCCCGGAGCCTCCCTGTAAATCCTTACACACTGCCGGTGTTAGATCCGTGTGTTAATGGAGACACGGAATGCAGGAGTTGATTTAACAAGTGTTTACTGAACAAAGTCTGGAGGTGAACTAACTACACAAGACGCTATACAGGCTTATATACCCGAGTGGTCACTACGGGTACTACAGTACACAGGGGCTTCAAAAACATGGGCCGAGAAATTCAGTTGGGCGCGCCAGCCGTTAGCGCCTTAGGAGGAGTAGATCTCGAGCGCTAGGCGCTTAGCGCCCGGGCGCAGCGCGATCTGCGCCTCGCCCCAACTTCAGTACACATTTAGCGCCGGCGCAAAGTCTTAGCGCGCGCCCTGCTGCGCGCGCAGATCATGACGTCATTTCGTCGTGCAACGCCCTTTGTGCGCCCCGAACCGGAACTTCACTCGCGCCGGCCCATTGTGCGCCGGGCGGCCCTAACGACTGTGAAGTGGAATGGTACACAGCCGAGGCGGGCCGCTGTGAGCGCTAATTAAAGGGCACTTACCCTGCACTATAAAGGCCAGCCATTTTGCAGCATTCACTCTTGTGCAACGGTTTTTTGGAGAGAGACCAAGGAGGAGAGCTTACTGGTTTGGACCAACACTAGGACAGGTATTTTTGGCTCAGGCCAGAGCTTAGCAATTATCTTTGCCTTCATTGAGAGCTCAGTGTTTGCCAGCATATAATGGGGGCTGCATTGGGTGCCAACGCTGACTTTCAGCCTTATGCCAGAAGGGCTTACAGACGCCGTGAGAGAGTGGCAGCCCTGGCTAGACGCAGAGGGGGCAACAGGCGTCGCCAACTGAGGCCTTACCCACCCAGGGTATACTGCCAGCAGTCCACCTATCTGACCATGTCTGCCGCGATGTGTGTTAGGAGGCTGCGATTCAGAAGGGAGGTGGTTGCAGACATCTGCCAGCTGCTTCACAGAGATCTGCAGCCACAGCTGATGTGCAGGACGTCTCTGTCGGTGGCAGTGAAGGTGACGGTGGCTCTCAACTTCTATGCCACCGGCTCCTTCCAATCCGCTGCTGGGGACATCGCTAACATCTCCCAGTTCGCCGTGCATTGCTGCATCCGCCAGGTGACCGATGCCCTTTTCAGAAGGAGACATCAATTCATCTCCTTTCCCATGACCCTGGACAAGCAGCAGCAGCGTGCAGTGGGATTTGCAAGAATAGCGGGCTTCCCCATGGTGCAGGGCGCCATTGACTGCACGCATGTGGCTTTGCGGGCACCTCTGGAGCATGCCGAGGATTACCGCAACCGGAAGGGCTACCATTCCCTCAACGTACAGCTGGTGTGTGACCACAGGCAGCGCATCCTAGCTGTCAATGCCCGCTTTCCAGGCAGCAGCCACGATGCCTTTATCCTGCGACAGACAACTGTGGCTGACATGTTCCAGACACAGCCTCACCCAGGAGGATGGCTTATCGGAGACAAAGACTATCCTTTGTGTACCTGGCTCATGACCCCGCTCCGCGCGCCCACGACCCCTGCTGAAGAGGCATACAACGAGAGTCATCAAGCGACTAGGAACATCATAGAACAAACAATCGGCGTCCTCAAGCAACGGTTCCGCTGTCTCGATCGCTCCGGGGGAGCCCTCCAGTATTCGCAGGAGCGAGTCTCCCAATTCGTCGTCGTTTGCTGCATGCTGCACAACCTGGCTATCCGCAGGAC
This sequence comes from Somniosus microcephalus, assembly GCF_052327205.1. Lineage (NCBI taxonomy): Eukaryota > Metazoa > Chordata > Chondrichthyes > Squaliformes > Somniosidae > Somniosus > Somniosus microcephalus. The sequence goes on from NC_141007.1 coordinate 16,459,123, forward strand.
TCAGGCACTGCCACCTCACGTTGGACCACCACCTCAGGAGGAGGAGCAGGAGGAGCATGAGGAGGAGGAGGACGAGGAGTACCAGCCCAGGAGGGAGGCAGAAGGTCCAAGGGCCGCCCGTCGGCGGCTTATTGAACGTCACTTCTAGGCCCCCTGTCAGGGAATGGCTTGTGCCAATGAAAGAACATGATTGCAGCCGCTCCGCAAGCCCTCAGCCGGTTAAGGCAACAAACACTTCAAAGATCAAACATGGACAATGTTAATAAATAAAATGCTTTATTGTACAAACTCAGGGCCCTTCCCACATGAAAACCAAAAACAGACGAAACCCCCAAAAAACACTCAAACACATTACTCGCTCCCACAACCTGGAGAGGATTAACAAAACAGTGCAACTAAAATGGCCGTCATCCTCGGCCTTCGTAAAAAACAAACATCACATCCTCGGCCTTCAAAAAACAAACATCCAATTCTCGGCCTTCAAAAAACAAACATCCAATTCTCGGCCTCAAAAAACAAACATCCAATTCTCGGCCTCAAAAAACAAACACAACTGGCCACACATTCGACTTTTTGGCCCGCTAGGGCGATGCCTTGGCCATCTTTGTGTGGCCCCTGCCCGCACTGCTGCTCCTCCTCAAAGTAAGGCCATTGGCTGTTGCAAGGCTGGGGGCAGGCTCCTGAGGGGCACATGTCGTGACGGCAGATGCCCTTGGGGGTCGGCCTAGTCGAGGTCTGGCCGTCGAGCGGGCGGCTGTTGATTGCTGCAGCTGTGGCTGGCCAGCATCAGTCGCTGCAGCAGCTCCTGCCAGCTCCACTGGGGGAGTGGCAGTGGCGGCTGGAGGAATGGGGGCAAGCTGGCGGATGGCAGGCGCTCGCTGGTCGCCTGAGACACTGGCACTCGCCCGGGCCAGCACTGCAGCATGCGCACCAATCTGCCGAGGGACAGACCGCTGTGCTGCTGCAGCGCGCCGGGTGCCCTAGCGATGCCTGGCTGACACAGCGAGTGTGGCAGCATTGAGTGCCCGTGTTGACCTGTTCAGTGACCTCATCAGAGCACCCAGTGACTGCACGGCACCACTGATCAGCTGCCCACTCGCTGCCTGAGCTGCCCCGAATGCCGCCCGACTCGCTGCCTGATCTGCCCCGAATGCCGCCCGACTCGCTGCCTGCTCTGCCCCAAATTCCGCCAAACTGATGGCCTGTGAGGCCCCGACGTCAGTCACACTCCGAGAGAGGGACTCGATGGCCTCAGGCAACCGTGCCACTACCCCCATGAGCTCCATGTGCCGGCGCTCCGAGTCCGCGGACAAGTCCTCGAGGCGTTCCATCTCCTCGGCGAAGACCATCTCTGGACTGGAGGCCGGACTCTCCCTCTGGGGAGAAGGCCGCCGAGCTGGCTGACCCTTCCTGCGTTGCTGGACGCCGCTGGGCCCAGCAATTGGACTCCCCTCCGACCCTTCCCCCCTCTGGGGAGAAGGCCGCCGAGCTGGCCGACCCTTCCTGCGTTGCTGGACGCCGCTGGGCCCAGCAATTGGACTCCCCTCCGACCCTTCCCCCCTCTGGGGAGAAGGCCGCTGAGCTTCCACCCCCCTCCTGCGTTTCTGCAGGCCGCAGGTCCCATGAGCTCACCTCCCCTCCGCCACTTCCGCCACGCTCCTCTCCAGGGAAGACGTGTCCCCTACATTCGCATGGGTTGCCGCGGCTGAGGGTTCCCCTGATGGGCCGCCTTCCCCTTGCTCCTCCTCCTCCTCCTCTTCTGAGGGGCTGTCACTGGCAAGTTCAGGGACCTCCTCCTCACCATCTGAAAGCAGGAAGGCACAAGAGTAGCTTTAAAGTGAGGAGAGGGCGTCAGCGAGGGATGCATGAGTGGTGGCATTCAGCGTATTGGTCGGACAGTGGCAAAGGATGTAGATCTGATGCGCAAGTGGGACGAGAGAGGTCCAAAAGGTGATGTCCTTACCATTGGTGCCCAGAACAGGGTCGGCATCTCCACATGCAACGGGGCCAATCACCCGGCCACCCATGATGCGCTCCACGCGATGTTGCAGCTCGGTGAGCGGCTGGATCTGGGGTCGGCCTCCCCCGGTCACAGTCCGGCTCTTCTTATTATTGGCCAGCTTGGCCTGCAAGAGAAAGGACGGCCTCTAAGTACAGTGTGTAGCCCTGATCTTGTGTGCACTGCCTCCCATGGTGGAATAGCCTGGCCAGTGTGTCGCCCTGATCTTGTGTGCACGGCCTCCCATGGTGGAATAGCCTGGCCAGTGTGTCGCCCTGATCTTGTGTGCACTGCCTCCCATGGTGGAATAGCCTGGCCAGTGTGTAGCCCTGATCTTGTGTGCACTGCCTCCCATGGTGGAATAGCCTGGCCAGTGTGTAGCCCTGATCTTGTGTGCACTGCCTCCCATGGTGGAATAGCTTGGTCAGTGTGTTAAGTGCAGAATGTGCAATTGATGTTCATGCCTGTCCCATAGCTGCTGCATGAGGGCTGGCCATTAGGGCTTTCAGGTCCCTTTGCCCATAATGTGAGGTGCACATGCAAGGATGAGGAGGACACTGGAAAGGGTACTCACCCTGACAATCCGAGTGAGGTCATTAAACTTTTTGCGGCATTGGACACCGCTCCTGGGGACCTCGCTGTTGGCTGACACCTTGCTGGCGACATGCCTCCAGGCTCTCCGGTAGACGCGGACCAGCGCCTTCCTGCCATTTTCTGGGTACAAAATATGGCGCCTCTTCTCCACAGCACCAACCAGCACACTCAGATCAAGCTCTGAGAAGTGCTGCGCTCGTTCACGGGCCTTCTGCATGGCTTCAGGCGCTATTTGAGCCCAGCAGCAGTGTTCAGGCCTAGCTGGAGGGCTCCACTATCCAGGGCGTGGCAGCAGACCAAGTCGACCCTTCCCCCTTAAGAGCTGACCGGCGCCAGGGTGTCTGCTGTCAATCACGAGATGGCCGCACCTGCGCTGCGCCCGGCCTCGGCGCTCTCGCTCAGCACTTCCGGCTTAGCGCCTAAAGAGAGGCGTGCAGCGCCAGTTTTAGCGCTCGAGCAAACTCTTAGGGCGAAGCTAATGAATATCAGAGAAGTGGCCTCGATTTTGCGCCAGGCGCAAACTTTAGCGGCCACCCGACTTTACCGCCCCAAAAGTGGCTACAATGAATTTCTAGGCCATAGTTCCTCTTAAAGGTACATACACTACAATTCCTCCCTTTTTAGATAAATAGTACATAACATTTTAAGTAATCATTCAATAACATTTTTACAAGAACAATAATCTACATATTTGCTGAAGTTAATCAATTACAAATTCAGTCTCTCTGGAGGCTTCCTGACTCAGTCCAGATAACGCCTCGGTGGTGTAGTAGGTTTCGGTGGTGTAGTAGGTTCTTTTGGCAAGGTTGATTCGGCTTCAATGCCAGTGTCGGGTTCATCTGGTTCCAGTATCACCGGATCGGAGGTAGATACTATGGGTATCTCTGCTTCATCACTAGGCGTATAGAGTTGTGGTGTAGGTTGTCCTTTTTCGGATGACTCTATGATCTGGTCAGCATGGTGCCTTATTATGCTTTCTCCAATGTCCACGGTATACATCAGCGGTCCTAGTCGTGTGCAAATAGTTCCAGGCTGCCATTTCTCGGTACGGTAGTCCCGGGCCAAAACTGGTTGACCTATCTGAAAGGTTCTAGTTGGCCTTTCATTCATGCTTTGAAATGGCTGGTTCTCTACGTCCCTTCTGACGTTTGGCTTGACCAAATCCAGCCGGCATCTTAGTCTTCTATTGAAAAACATCATGGCGGGGGTTTGGTTTGTAACCACATGTGTTGCATTCCTGTACGCAAACAAGAAGTTATCTACCTTATGTTGTAGATTTATGTCTTCATTACCCATGGCCTTTATGGCCTTCTTGAAGGTCTGGACAAACCTTTCAGCTAATCCATTGGTGGCGGGATGGTATGGGGCGGATGTGTAGTGCTTAACCCCATTGTTTTTTAAGAACTTCCTGAATTCTTCGGACACAAATTGCGGTCCATTATCAGAACAGATCTGTTCAGGCAGCCCATTCCTGGTGAATATGGTCCTTAATACTGTGATGGTTTTTTCCGTGGTGGTGGAGGACATCTTTATTACCTCCGGCCACTTGGAGTGTGCATCCACCGCGATTAAGAACATTGAGTCCATAAATGGACCAGCAAAGTCAATATGTACCCTTTGCCATGGAGATGAGGGCCACTCCCATGGATGTAGAGGGGCTTGTGGTGGGGCATTTTGGACCTTCTGGCATCCTAGACAGCTCTTGGTCATTTCTTCGATCTCTCCATCGATACCTGGCCACCACACAAACGCTCTGGCTAAGTTCTTCATTTTCACTCCACCCAGATGCCCCTCGTGAAGCTCCTTTAGCACTTTATCCTTGAGTTTGGGTGGAATCACCACTCTGGATCCACACATCAAGGTTCCTCGGCACACTGACAGCTGTTCTCTTCTTTGCGAGAATGCTGGCAACAGTGGTTCGCCATGTGCTGGCCATCCCTTCACCGTTAAATCGTAGACTCGTGAGAGAGTCGGGTCATTTCTCGTTTCCTTTTCAATGGTAGAATTTGTCACCGGTAGACATTCCACTATGGTCGAGTGGAACATCTCCACTGGGTCCACTGTAGGCACCTCTTCTACCGTTGGCAACGGTAGGCGCGATAACCCGTCAGCATTCCCATGCTGTTTTGTTCCTTTGTATTCTATGTCATATTGGTGTGCCCCTAGGAAAAGGGACCACCTCTGTAGCCTTTGCGCTGTCATAATGGGAACGCCCTTTTTAGGGTTGAATATGGAGACGAGGGGTTGATGGTCAGTCAACAAGGTAAATTTTTGTCCGTGTAGGTAATGGTTGTAATGAGCCAACACTTCCCTGGACGTGATCAAGCCTTTGCATTTATGGAAGGCATGTTTACAGTCTTCGCTCCATTTGCAAACTACTCCCATTTGTAGCAGTGCGTTAAGAGGGTGCAGAACCGTTGACAAGTTTGGTAAAAATTTATGATAGTAATTTATTAATCCCAGGAACGACCTTAATTGTGAGACATTTTCAGGCGCGGGGGCTTTTACGACCGCTTCAATTTTTTCAGGTGACTTATGCAACCCTTCTTCGTTAATGACATGGCCACAATATGATATTTGTTTCTGGAAAAATTCGCACTTGTGGCGATTTGCTCGTAGGCCCCGTTCTCTCAGCCTCGTGAGCACCTGCTCCAAGTTGGCAAGGTGCTCGTTGTCGTTTTCTCCTGTTACAAGGATGTCGTCTAGGTAGTATTGAGTCCCCGGAATCCCTTGCAGGACTTGCTCCATAGCTCTTTGCCAGATAGCCGGAGCTGATGCCACTCCGAAAACCAGTCGATTGTACTGGTACAGGCCTTTGTGTGTGTTTATCGTGAGATACTTTTTAGAGGCCTCCTCAACCTCCATCTGTAGATATGCCTGTGCTAAGTCAATTTTGGTGAAACGTTCCCCTCCGGATAGTGAGGCGAAAATATCTTCTATCCTCGGAAGAGGACACTGTACCGTGTGAAGAACCGGGTTTACAGTCACCTTGAAGTCCCCACAGATGCGAATTTTTCTCTGTTCTTCAGATTTATCATCATTCAACGTTTTCTTCATGACCGGGACGATGGGTGTTGCCCACTCGCTCCAATCTACCTTGGATAACACGCCTGATTTTTCCAAATTCTCCAGCTCTGCCTCGACGGCTGGACGAATTGCGTATGGCACCGGCCTTGCCTTAAAAAACTTGGGAATTGCCGCATCTTCCACTTTTATTGAGGCGGTGGCGCCGTTCAGGGTTCCTAGTTCCTGTTGAAACACTTCTTTGGCGTTAGCCAAGATTTCTTTTAATCGTCCAGGTATGACGTCATCATCATTTTTTTTCTTACTGGTCACCGTCAGTGCCTGAATGGATTGCCAGTCTAAACGTATCTTTCTGATCCATTCACGTCCCAACAACGGTGGACCACCATCTTGCAGAACGTATAAATACAACTTCTGTATTTCCTTGCCGTTGTATACAACAGGCACCCTTATTTTCCCTCTGGGGTATACTTTCTGCCCCGTATATGTCTTCAAGATAATGGATGTGTCTTTCAAAGGTATATGCGGAAATAGCCGCTCGTAATCCCATCGACTCATGACGGTCAGAGCTGATACTGTATCTAGCTCCATTTTGACTGGGGACCCCGCTATCGTGAGGGTAACCCAAATGGTCTGGTAATCTTCTTTGGCAATTACATTATGTAATTTGAGACAGCTTAGTCTCTTGTTTCCGGAGTCACTATCGCTCTTCTGGTCTTCGGAGCTACTGTCCGTCATCATTTGTACCTTTCTGTACTTTTCCTTATTGACCTTTTTACTGTCAGCCGGATTTTTTTCCAGATCTGCATACACGTGCAATGTGTCCCATCTTTCCGCATTGCCTGCATGATTTGTCCTTGAACCAGCAGTCCTTCTGGTCATGGGTGGATCTGCCGCAGCGATAACATCTCTCGAAGCCCCGTGTCATTTCATGGGTGCCGAAGTCCTGTGGCTTTTGCTGTATCTCTGCAGCTCCTCTTGCTGCTGCTTCGTATGATACAGCCACACTGAAAGCCTTGTCCAGTGTCAAATCTCTCTCAGAAAGTAGTCTTTTCTGCGTTCCTTCGCTTAGGAGACTGCAGACGAATTTGTCTCGTAGAGAATCTGCCAGTCCTGCCCCAAATTGGCAGTGCTTTGACAGTTTTCGTAATTCGGTAAGGTAATCAGCGTTACTTTCATTCTTGTGCTGATTCCTCCTGAAGAATTTGAATCATTCCGCTATCAGCAGCGGTGTTGGGTTTAAGTGCTCCTGTAAGGTATCAACAATCTCCTTAAAATTCTTGTCCATCGGTTTGGCTGGAGTGATCAAATTTTGTAACAGCCCGTATGTCCTTGCGCCCATCAGATTTAGAAGTACCGATGCCTTTTTATCATCCGCTACTTCATTCGCCTTGCAATATACCTCCACTCTTTCCACGTGTGGTCCAATCCTCTATATCACTATCGAAAGCAGTAATATTGCCAGTCTTCGGCATCCTGAAAATCAAAAATGGCGCCTCCCACGCTTTTCCTTCTTCCCCGCCGAGTCAAGATGGCACCTCCCGCGCTTTCCCGCCGCTGCCGCTGTTGCCAACGCTGTTCTCCGCGGTTCCCGTTGCGACCTGCAGCTTTTCGCGGTATTTCTATTTTTTTTTTATATATATCTTTTTAAATAGTTTCTCCGTTACTTGGAGAACCGTTCCCGTCGTGGAGCGGACCCTCTGGGATTTTCCCCTCCCTCTGCTCGGTCCGAACGCTGACCTGCTTTGCAGCACCGGCTGCCTCCTGAGTGTTCCACCCTCTGTCCCTCTTTGCTTCTGCTTTCCGACTCGCTGCTCGGCCCCGCTGCAGAGCCATCCGATCGAGCCCCAGCACGCCGCAGCCCAAGAAGGATCAGTGCACTACCTGCCACCAGCCCGTTTAGCTGGTGAAACCACAGTTCTTTTTTTTTTTACTTGCTTCTGGCTTCGACCTTCGTCTGAGGAATCGATCTCCTTGAGGTGCTGCCGAATTGCAGGTAAGTTTGTTTCTAACTCGTCGCCACTGTTAGATCCGTGTGTTAATGGAGACACGGAATGCAGGAGTTCATTTAACAAGTGTTTACTGAAAAAAGTCTGGAGGTGAACTAACTACACAAGACGCTATACAGGCTTATATACCCGAGTGGTCACTACGGGTACTACAGTACACAGGGGCTTCAAAAACATAGTTCCTCTTAAAGGTACATACACTACAGCCGGAAACACCCTGTAAATACTGACACACTCCCCAGAGACTCCGTGTAAACACTGACACACTCCCAGAGCCTCCCTGTATATACTTACACACTCCCGGAGTGTCTCTTTAAGTACCGTCACACTCCCGGAGACTCCATGTAAATATTAACACATTCCCCGGAGACTCGCTGTTAATACTGACACTCTCCCAGAGACGTCCTGTAAATACTGACACACTCCCGGAGCCTCCCTGTAAATATTGACACACTCCCGGAGACTCCCTGTAAATAGTGACAAACTCCCGGAGACTCCCTGTAAATACAGACATACTCCGTCAGACACCCTGTAAATACTGACACACTCCCGGAGACTCCCTGTAAATATTGACAGACTCCCCGGAGACTCCCTGTGCATACTGACACACTCCCCGGGGACTCCCTGTAAATACTGACACACTCCCCGGCGACTCCATGTAAATACTGACACTATCCCGGCGACTCCCTGTAAATACTGACACACACCCGGAGACTCTCTGTAAATACTGACACACTCCCAGAGACTCCAGGTAAATACTGACACACTCCTGGAGGCTCCCTGTAAACACTGAAACACTCCCAGAGTCTCCCTGTAAATACTGACACACTCCCAGAGACTCCCTGTAAATACTGACAAACTCCTGGAGACACCCTGTAAATACTGACGCTCTCCCGGAGACTCCCTGTAAATACTGATACACTCACCGGAGACTCCCTGTAAATACTGCCACACTCCCGGTGACTCCCTGTAAATACTGACACACTCCCGGAGCTTCCCTGTAAATACTGTCACACTGCCGGAGACTCCCTGTAAATATTGACACACTCCTGGAGACTCCCTGTATATACTGACACACGCCCGGAGACTCCCTGTAAATACTGACACACTGCCCGAGACTCCCTGTAAATACTGACACGGGAGGGGATACACTGTAAATACTGACACACTCCCTGAGCAACCCTGTAAATACTGACACACACCCGGGGACCCCCTGTAAATACTTACACACTCCCGGAGACTCCCTGTAAATACTGACACACTCCCGGAGATTCCCTGTAAATACTGACACACTCCCGGAGAGTCCCTGTAAATACTGACACACTCCCGGAGAGGCCCTGTAAATACTGACACACTCCCAGAGCCTCACTGTAAATACTTACACACTCCCCGGAAGACACCCTGTAAATACTGACACACTCCCGGAGCCTCCCTGTAAATACTGACACACTTCCGGAGACTCCCTGTAAACACTGGCACACTCCCGGAGGCTCCCTGTAAATACTGACACACTCCCCAGAGACTCCCTGAAAATACTGACACACTCCCGGAGACTCCCTGTAAATATTGACACACTCCCGGAGATGCCCTGTAAATACTGACACACTCCCGAGAGACTCCCTGAAAATACTGACACACTCCCCGGAGACTCGATGTAAATACTGACACACTCCCGGAGACACCCTTTAAATATTGACACACTCCCGGAGATGCCCTCTAACTACTGACACACTCCCGAGAGACTCCCTGTAAATACTGACACACTCCCCGGAGACAACCTGTAAATATTGACAAACTCCGGGAGACTCCCTGTAATTAATGTCACTCTCGGAGACTCCCTGTAAATATTGACACATTCCTAGAGACAACCTGTAAATAGTGATACACTCCCGGAGACTCCCTGTAAATACTGACACCATCCCGGAGACTCCCTGTAAATACTGACATGGGAGGGGATACACTGTAAATACTGACACACTCCCTGAGCAACCCTGTAAATACTGACACACACCCGGGGACCCCCTGTAAATACTGACACACTCCCGGAGACTCCCTGTAAATACTGACACACTCCCGGAGAGTCTCTGTAAATACTGACACACTCCCAGAGACTCCCTGTAAATGCTGACACACTCTTGGAGACACCCTGTAAATATTGACACACTCCCGGAGACTCCCTGTAAATACTGATACACTCCCCGGAGCCACTCTGTAAATACTGACACACTCCCCGGAGACTCCCTGTAAATACTGTCACACTCCCGGAGACTCCCTCTAAATACTGACACAGTCAAGGAGACTCCCTGTAAACACTGACACACTCCCGGAGACTCCCTGTAAATAATGACACACTCCCGGATGTTGTGTCGGTACCTTTCTACCTAGACACAATTTAGGACTCAGAACTCAGAGATTCAAACATGAAGTGCTTTATTGGAAGAAAAGGAAGTCCTGGCAAGTTCCGAACAAAGAGAGCTGAACCTAACAGAGAACACCCAACCATTTATCTCCTGTGACAGCGCCACCACAGGTGGGAGGAGAACACACAATACATAACATTTCCTCCCCTCTTAAATGGAAGGTCCACATTATTCCTCAACAGGTAAGTTACTTTCAATGCACTCAACGAACCTAGGGTAGAGGTAGACTGCCTCAACCCCTGACTTTACCCTGGTGTTTATTCTGCCCCAGTCTTGTGGGTAAGTCACTAAGCCTACAGATCCAAGCGTCTTGGAGGCCGCCGCTCTCTGACAGGATACCGGCGGTCATCGCTGGCTTCCACAGCAGTAGGCATTGACACAGGCCTAGGTGGAGAAGGTGCCTGTGTCAGTCGAAAGTCAGGAGTTTGCACAGGTGGAACAGTCTCTTTGACTTCCTGTGTTGGAGAAGAGCACTGTGGCAAAGGATGCTGGTTTGCGGTATCATCCGGAAATAGTTCAGGCCAACCAGCCGTTGGAGCCTCTGTGGCTGTCTCTGCTCCTAGCAACAGTTGATCTGTGTGTCTTCTCCAGACGACGTCCTCAGCAGTCTCAACCATGTAAGACACAGGACCCGTCTGCGCGATCACCGTAGCAGGAACCCATTTCGGTCCAGTGTTGTAGTTTCGAGCTAGGACGTGCTCTCCCAGATGAAACCGTCTCTCCTTGGCTCTTTTCTCTCTCTTTTCAACTTGAGCTTGTTGTTGACGATGGGCAACCTGCTCTGCCCTTGGAGGTTTGAGTAAGTCAAAACTTGTCCGCAACTGCCTCTTCATCATGAGCGAAGCGGGGGAAGTTTTGGTTGTGTCTTGCGGCTCGTTCCTGTAGGACAACAGGAAGCTGTTCAGACGTTGGTGGATTGAGCCCTGACCTTGCGATGCCTTCAAGGCGTGCTTCAAAGTTTGCATGAACCTTTCTGCCTGGCCGTTAGTAAAGGGATGATAGGGCGCAGACCTGATGTGTTGGACACCATTCGCATGCAGGAAGGTTGCAAACTCCTGTGATACAAATTGTGGACCGTTGTCACTTACAAGTTGTTCTGGTGAGCCATAACGGCTGAACATCTCACCAAGTTTCTCAATTGTTTTCTCTGCCGTGGTAGACCTCATCACAGCGACCTCCGGCCACTTGCTACGAGCGTCTACAACCACCATAAACATCTTCTCTTCGAAAGGACCGGCGAAGTCCACATGTACTCGCTGCCACACTTCTGCAGGCCAACCCCAGGGGTGTAGGGTTGCCAGCTGTGGAACATTCCGGACCCTTTGACATGGGGAACATGTTTTGGCTTTCTCCTCAATATTCCCATCGAGACCTGGCCACCAGAAGTAGCTTCTTGCCATTTCCTTAATTCGAACCATCCCACTGTGGCCTGTATGAAGCTGTTGCAGTATAGGTTCCCTCAGAGGTGGCGGAATGATGACACGGCATCCCCAAAGAAGACAACCTGCCTGGATGGAGAGCTCATTTCTTTTTGAAACGTAAGGTTTCAAACTAGGAGAATCTCCTATAGCTCTCCCTCGAATGACATCGTCCATTACCTCAGACAGGACTGGATCGTTGCGGGTGTACCTTCGCACCTGAACTGCAGTGACAGGTGCTCCCTCCACTTGTTTAAAGTAGAAGATGTCTATCTGACGAGGCTCTGGGGGAGTAACAGGCAAGGGTAGCCTCGAGAGACCGTCTGCGTTGCCGTGCAAGTCTGATTTGCGATATTTGATGTCGTATGTGTGTCCTGACAACAGTAAAGCCCACCTTTGCATCCTGCTTGCAGCGAGAGACGGAATTCCGGTGTGGGGCCCGAAGATTGAAGTCAATGGACGGCGGTCCGTCAGGAGTGTGAACCTTCTCCCAAACAGGTACTGATGAAATTTTCGAATTCCAAAAACGATTCCCAAGGCCTCGCGCTCGATCTGCGCCTAGTTACTCTCGGCCTTGTTCAAGGTGCGTGATGCGAAGGCGATAGGTTTCTCTTCACCCGAAGGCATGATGTGGGATATGACTGCTCCCACACCATATGGTGATGCATCACATGCTAGCTGCACGGGTAGCTTTGGGTCGAAGTGTGTCAGGACCTCCGATTTCAGCAATGCTTTCTTTGCTTGGGCGAAAGCTTCGTTGCACAGTTCAGTCCATTTCCATGTTTTGCCTTGACATAGCAACTGATGTAACGGCTTCAGCAATGTTGCCAAGTCTGGAATAAACTTCCCATAGTAGTTAAGTAGCCCCAGAAATGAACGTAACTGGCTCACATTCTGGGGTGCTGGGGCCTCCACGATCGCCTTGACCTTTGACGGCGCCTTATGCAGGCCAGTAGCGTCAATCACATGCCCCAGGTACTCAACTGAAGACTGAAAGAATTCACATTTGTCTTTACGAACTCTGAGTCCGTACTCTTTCAGTCATTGTAGTGTCGCATCCAAGTTCAGAAGATGATCCTCCTCATTTGTCCCAGTGACAAGGATGTCGTCCAGGTAGCACTGGACTCCTGGCAGTCCACTCAAAATCTGATCCATTGCCCTTTGGAATAGAGCAGGGGCCGACGTAATTCCAAACGGAAGGCGGCAGTACCTGTATAGCCCCTTGTGTGTCACAATTGTCAGCAGCTCCTTTGATTTGTCATCGACATGCATTTGTAGATAAGCCTGGCATAAGTCTATTTTGCTGAACTTTTGCCGTCCGGCCAGGCCCGTAAACAGATCATCAATGAGGGGAAGAGGGTCCTGTTCCACAGACAGCACCGGGTTACTAGTCACTTTAAAATCCCTGCAGATTCGAACAGATCCATCCTTTTTCAGGACAGGAACAATGGGTGTGGCCCATTTGCTCACGCTCACAGGCTCCAGGACGCCATTCTCGACTAAGGCCTCCAAGTTAGCCTCAACTTTTGGCCTAATTGCATAGGGTACAGGTCGGGCTTTGTGAAACTTCAGCTTGCTGTCAGGTTTAATGTCCAGTCTCACGCTAATCTTTTTCATGCTCCCAAGTTCCCCATTGAAGAGTTATGTATGTTTGTTTAACACTGCAGTCAGACTTGACTCCCCTTTTGACATCATGCGGACTGCAGGCCAGTCCAGCGTGATTTTCTCTAGCCACGCACGTCCCAGTAGCGATGGGTAATTTCCCTTTACCACATATAGTGGCAGTTTTGCAGTCTGTCCGTTCAATTTAACTGTCACCTCAATGACGCCTCTCATGGCCACAGGTTCGCCGGTATACGTCTTTAGCACAATGTTTGTTGGCTGAAGGGTAAGATGCTTTAGCATTTTGTTGTAGACAGTGTCTGAAACAAGGGACACAGCCATGCCTGTGTCCACCTCCATCCGCACTGATTGTCCCTCCACCAGTGGTGACACCCAGTAGCCATTTGAATCACTTGCAACCGTCAGTATGTGCACCTCTTCCTCCTCAGAGGTGTCACTCCCCTCTGTTTTGCTTGTTCCATCATACTGCACTGAATGAACACTTTTTCCTCTCTTGTCCAAATACAGACATTTTGCTTCCATGCTTCCCAGCTCTGTCTGTTCTTTTTTTACCTCTACAGGCGCGTTCAATGTGACCCTTTTTGCCACAATTTCGGCATTCCAGCTCCGTACACCAGCAGTCATTAGCGTGATGGCCCGCTTTCCCACAACGGTAACATGTGCCGTTCCGCACACCTTTAGGCTCAGACGACACCTTGTGAACTCTCCCTGTTGAACTCAACTGGTGAGCCTCCTTTTCCGCCATCTCCATGGAGACACTAACTTCAATGGCCTTTTCAAGAGTAAAGTTGTCCTCAGTAAGGAGGCGCTTCTGTGTGGCTGCATTTTGCAGACCACACACGAGTCTGTCTCTAATGGTGCCCTTCAGCACCTCCTTGAACTCGCAGTGTTCTGATAACATTTTTAAAGCAGCAATAAACATCGTCACTGATTCCCCCTCCTCTTGATTCCGTTTGTGAAATCTAAATCTCTCAGCAATAACCAGAGGTTTTGGTGAAAAATGTGCTCCAAGAATTTCCACTAGTTGCTTATATGTTTTAGTTCCTGGCTTATCTGGCTGCACGAGGCTGCGAAGTAAATTGAATGTCTTCGGCCCGATTACACTCAAAAAGGTAGGCACGACCTTTTCATTTGCCACCGCATTCGCCAATACAAAATAGTCAAAACGTTCCGTATATGCGCTCCATTGCTCCACATTTTCATCAAAATCACCGATGTTTCCTAATATAGTAGCCATCTCATGTTTCAAATTAAAATTTCTGTTTAGTCACTGCACCCGTAATGTACACAGATTCATCCGCTCCTCGTTGCCTCTTGTTGTGTCAGTACCTTTCTACCTAGACACAATTTAGGACTCAGAACTCAGAGATTCAAACATGAAGTGCTTTATTGGAAGGAAAGGAAGTTCTGGCAAGTTCCGAACAAAGAGAGCTAAACTTAACAGAGAACACCCAACCATTTATCTCCTGTGACAGCGCCACCACAGGTGGGAGGAGAACACACAATACATAACACCGGAGACTCCCTCTAAGTACTGACGCACTCCCCGGAGTCTCCCTGTAAATATTGACACACTCCAGGAGACTCCCAGTAAATACTGGCACACTCCCCGGAGACTCCCTGTAAATTCTGACACACTCCCGGAGACTCCCTCAAAATACTGACACACTCCAGGAGACTCCCTGTAAATACTGACACACTGCCCGGAGACACCCTGTAAATACTGACACACTCCCGTAGACTCCCTGTAAATAATGACACACTCCCGGAGTCTCCCTGTGAGTACTGACACACTCCCGGAGACACCCTGTACATACTGACACACTCCCGGAGACTCCCTGCAAATAATGACGCACTCCCAGAATCTCCCTGTGAATGCTGACCCACTCCCGGAAACGCCCTGCAAATACTGAAATGCTCCCGGAGACTCCCTGTAAATACTGACACGCTCCCGGAGACTCCCTGTAAATACTGACACGCTCCCGGAGACTACTTCTAAATATTGACACGCTCCTCGGAGACCCCCTGTAAATACTGACCCACTCCCGGAGAATCCCTGTAAATACTGACACACTCCCGGAGACTCCCTGTAAATACTGACACACTCCTGGATCTCCCTGTGAATACTGACACACTCCCGGAGACTCCCTGTAAATACTGACACAAACCCGGAGTCTCCCTGTAAATACCGACACGCTCCCGGAGACTCCTTGTAAATACTGACACGTTCCCGGAGACTCCTTGTAAATACTGACACGTTCCCGGAGACTCCTTGTAAATATTGACACGCTCGCGGAGACTCCCTGTAAATACTGACACTAGTCCTGGAGACTGCCTGTGAATACTGACACACTCCCGGAGACTCCCTGTAAATACTGACACTAGTCCCGAAGACTCCCTGTAAATACTGACACGCTCCCGGAGACTCCCTGTAAATACTGACACGTTCCCGGAGACTCCTTGTAAATATTGACATGCTCCCGGAGACTCCCTGTAAATCCTGACACTAGTCCCGGAGACTCCCTGTAAATACCGACACATTCCCGGAGAACCCCTGTAAATACTGACACACTCCCGGAGACTCCCTGTAAACATTGAAACACT
This sequence comes from Somniosus microcephalus, assembly GCF_052327205.1. Taxonomy (NCBI): domain Eukaryota; kingdom Metazoa; phylum Chordata; class Chondrichthyes; order Squaliformes; family Somniosidae; genus Somniosus; species Somniosus microcephalus. The sequence goes on from NC_141007.1 coordinate 16,474,814, forward strand.
CCCGGAGACTCCCTGTAAACACTGACACACTCCCCGGAGACTCTCTGTAAATACTGACCCACTCCTGGAGACTCCCTGTAAATAATGACACACTCCCCGGAGACTCTCTGTAAATACTGACACACTCCCGGAGACTCCCTGTAAATACTGACACAGTCCACGGAGACTCCCTGTAAATACTGACACACTCCCAGAGACTCCCTGTAAACATTGACACACTCCCGGAGACTCCCTGTAAACATTGACACACTCCCGGAGACTCCCTGTAAATACTGACACACTCCCCGGAGACTCTCTGTAAATACTGACACACTCCCGGAGACTCCCTGTAAATACTGACACACTCCCCGGAGACTCCCTGTAAATACAGACACACTCCTGGAGACTCCCTGTAAATATTGACACAACCCAGAGACGCCCTGTAAATACTGACATGCTCCCGCACAGTCCCTGTAAATACTGACACATTCCGGAGACTCCCTGTAAATACTGACACACTCCCGGAGACTCCGTGTAAACACCGACACACTCCCGGAGACCCCCTGTTAACACTGACACACTCCCCGGAGACTCCCTGTAAACACCAACACACTCCCGGAGACTCCCTGTAATTACTGACACACTCCCCGGAGACTCCCTGTAAATACAGACACACTCCTGGAGACTCCCTGTAAATATTGACACAACCCAGAGACGCCCTGTAAATACTGACATGCTCCCGCACAGTCCCTGTAAATACTGACACATTCCGGAGACTCCCTGTAAATACTGACACACTCCCGGAGAATCCCTGTAAACACGGACACACTCCCGAAGACTCCCTGTAAATACTAACACACTCCACGGAGACTCCCTGTAAATACTGACACACTCCCGGAGACTCCCTGTAAACACTGACACGCACCCGGAGACTCCCTGTAAATCCTGATACTAGTCCCGAAGGATCCCTGTAAATACTGACATGCTCCCGGACACTCCCTGTAAATCCTGACACTAGTCCCGAAGACTCCCTGTAAATACTGACACATTCCCGGAGAACCCCTGTAAATACTGACACACTCCCGGAGACTCCCTGTAAACATTGACACACTCCCGGAGACTCCCTGTAAATACTGACACACACCCTGAGTCTCCCTGTAAAGACCGACACGCTCCCGGAGACTCCTTGTAAATACTGACACGTTCCCGGAGACTCCTTGTAAATATTGACACGCTCGCGGAGACTCCCTGTAAATACTGACACACTCCCGGAGACTCCCTGTAAATACTGACACACTCCCGGAGACTCCCTGTAAATACTGACACTAGTCCCGAAGACTCCCTGTAAATACTGACACGCTCCCGGAGACTCCCTGTAAATACTGACACATTCCCGGAGACTCCTTGTAAATATTGACATGCTCGCGGAGACTCCCTGTAAATACTGACACTAGTCCCGGAGACTCCCTGTAAATACTGACAAACTCCCGGAGACTCCCTGTAAATCCTGACACTAGTCCCGAAGACTCCCTGTAAATACTGACACATTCCCGGAGAACCCCTGTAAATACTGACACACTCCCGGAGACTCCCTGTAAACATTGGCACACTCCCGGAGACTCCCTGTAAATAATGACACACTCCCCGGAGACTCTCTGTAAATACTGACACACTCCCGGAGACTCCCTGTAAACATTGACACACTCCCGGAGACTCCCTGTAAACATTGACACACTCCCGGAGACTCCCTGTAAATACTGACACACTCCCCGGAGACTCTCTGTAAATACTGACACACTCCCGGAGACTCCCTGTAAATACTGACACACTCCCTGGAGACTCCCTGTAAATACAGACACACTCCTGGAGACTCCCTGTAAATATTGACACAACCCGGAGACGCCCTGTAAATACTGACACGCTCCCGGAGAGTCCCTGTAAATACTGACACATTCCCGGAGACTCCCTGTAAATACTGACACACTCCCGGAGACTCCGTGTAAACACCAACACACTCCCGGAGACCTCCTGTTAACACTGACACACTCCCTGGAGACTCCCTGTAAACACCAACACACTCCCGGAGACTCCCTGTAAATACTGACACACTCCCGGAGACTCCCTGTAAACACTGACACACTCCCGGAGACTCCCTGTAAACACGGACACACTCCCGAAGACTCCCTGTAAATCCTGACACTCGTCCCGAAGACTCCCTGTAAATACTGACACGCTCCCGGATACTGCCTGTAAATACTGACACGCACCCGGAGACTCCCTGTAAATCCTGATACTAGTCCCGAAGGATCCCTGTAAATACTGACACGCTCCCGGACACTCCCTGTAAATCCTGACACTAGTCCCGAAGACTCCCTGTAAATACTGACACATTCCCGGAGAACCCCTGTAAACACTGACACACTCCCGGAGACTCCCTGTAAATACTGACACGCTCCCGGTGACTCCTTGTAAATATTGACACGCTCGCGGAGACTCCCTGTAAATACTGACACTAGTCCCGGAGACTCCCTGTATATACTGACACACTCCCGGAGACTCCCTGTAAATCCTGACACTAGTCCCGAAGACTCCCTGTAAATACTGACACATTCCCGGAGACTCCCTGTAATTATTGACACACACCCGGAGACTCCCTGTAAATACTGACACACCCCCGGTGTTGTGTATGCACCTTTAAGGGAAAACTGGTTTTAGACTGCAGTACCGGCAGTGACCACCCCTGTATAAAAGGCCCTAGCAGGCTTCTGTATTTCAGTCTGACGCTGCCTCCTGTTCAGTAAAGTACCTGTTAAACTGTTCTCCCGAAGTCCATGTATTATTGAGGCGCGGACTTTACAGTGGCGACAAGTAAGTTCAAACTCACCTGCAGTGTGGCATCATCTCACGGGGATCTCGCTTGAGAGGAGGGTTCTGGAAGGTCGTAGTCTGAGCAACGGGCGTCGACCGAGGGCAACCGCCCAAAGAATTCATCGGTGTTCGGAGAATTGCGGGAGAGACTGTGGAGAGTTGTGCTTGGCTCCCGAGTTAAGGTGTTCCAGCAAATCGTGCTGGTAGCAGGTAGCGCGCTGACCCTTCCGGACTGCGGCAGGCTCAAGCTCGATCGAGCGGCTCTACAAAACGGGCCGCGGAGCGTCGCCGGGAAAAGAAAACAAGAGACAGAGAGGGTGGAGCGCACAGTGCTCAAGAACAGGGCAGCGGAGAGAAACTAAATGGGGGGGGAAGGAAAGCGAGACGCGCTGAAGCTGCAGGTCGCCACCATTACCCTGTAGAACGCTAGGAGCTGCGTGGCAGCAAGGGGAAGAAGCAAAAGCGCGGGAGGCGCCATTTTATTCCGTTGGGGAAGAAGCAAAAGTGCGGGAGGCGCCATTTTATTCCATTGGGGAAGAAGCAAAAGCGCGGGAGGCACCATTTTAAATCACCCAAGATGCCGAAAAGTGGCAACGACAACGAGGTAGAAGACTGGACCACGTATGTGGAAAGAATTGAAGTGTACTGCAAGGCAAATGAGGTGGCCGATGGAAAGAGGGCGTCGGTATTATTAAATCTGATGGGTGCGAGTACGTACGGCTTATTGCGGAATTTAATTACCCCAGCTAAACCAATGGAGAAAAAATTTGAGGAGATTGTTCATATCTTACAGGAACACCTAAGCCCTACACCACTGCTGATAGCAGAAAGATTCAAGTTCCATAAAAGAAACCAGCACAAAAATGAGAGCAATGCTGACTATCTTACGGAACTACGCAAGTTATCAAAGCACTGCCAGTTCGGAGCAGGATAAGTTTGTCTGCGGGCTCCAGAGTGAAGGAACCCAGAAACGACTACTTTCAAAAAAGGACCTGACGCTAGAACAGGCTTTCAGCGTGGCAGTATCCTACAAAGCAGCAGCACGGGGAGCTGCGGAAATACAACAGAAACCACAAGAATACAGCGCTAACGAAATGCGTATGGAGCAGAAAAGTGCTATCGCTGTGGCAGAACAACCCATGAGCAGAAGGACTGCTGGTTTAAAGACAAAATATGCAGGCAATGCGGAAAAATGGGACATATAGCAAGAGTCTGCAGGTCGGGAAAGAAAACCAACACGACAAGAACTACTAAGGAACAGTACAGGAAAGTAAAGAAACTGACAGACAGTAGTTCAGAAGATCAGGAGAGTGATAAGGACTCCGGGAGCAGGAGACTAAGTTACACAACGTGATCGCAAAGGAAGATCACCGAACCATTTGGGTCACCCTCATGATAGCAGGGTCCCCAGTAAAGATGGAATTGGACACAGGATCAGCCCTGTCATGAATTGACGAGACTATGAGCGGCTATTCTCACACATACCCTTAAAGGACACGTCCATTGTATTGAAGACATATGCGGGGCAAAAGGTCTACCCCAGAGGAAAAATAAGGGTGCCAGTTGAATATAACGGAAAGGAAACACAGAAACTATACATGTATATACTACGAGATGGAGGACCACCATTATTGGGACGTGAATGGATCCGAAAAATACAATTGGATTGGCATTCCATTCTGGCACTAACTGTGACTGACAAAAAGGATGATGACGTCGCACCTGGACGTCTGTCACAAATTCTATCTGACGCAGAAGAGGTGTTCCAACAAGGACTTGGGACTCTAAAAGGATTGAGGATAACGCAACCCCAAAATTTTTCAAGGCCAGACCGGTGCCATACACGATCCGCCCAGCCGTGGAAGCTGAACTGGAGAGTCTGGAGCGTTCGGGGGTGCTGTCTAAGGTGGACTGGAGCGAGTGGGCCACACCCATCGTTCCTGTAATGAAGAAAGCATTGAGCAGCACGCCTGGGGAGCCAGGGAAGGTTCGCATCTGTGGGGACTTCAAGGTGACTGTGAACCCAGTCCTGCACACAGTACAGTATCCACTTCCGCGGATAGAAGATATTTTCGCCTCACTATCTGGAGGGAAACGTTTTACAAAGATTGATCTGGCTCAAGCGTATCTACAAATGGAGGTGGAAGAAGCATCTAGGAAATACCTCACGATAAACACTCACAAAGGCCTTTACCAGTACAATCGACTGGTATTCGGGGTAGCATCGGCCCCGGCTATTTGGCAGAGGGCAATGGAACAAGTCCTGCAAGGGATCCTGGGGACCCAGTGTTATTTGGACGACATCCTGGTTACGGGCGAAAATGACAATGAACACCTTGCCAACCTGGAACAGGTGCTCACGAGATTGCAGGAATATGGGCTACGAGCCAACCGCCCCAAATGCGAGTTCTTCAGGAGACAAATCTCGTATTGTGGCCACATGATTGATGAGGAAGGGTTGCATAAGTCGCCGGACAAGATTGAGGCTGTAGTCAAGGCTCCAGCACCGGAAAATGTGTCGCAACTGAGGTCGTTCCTCGGGTTGGTGAACTACTACCATAAGTTCTTGCCGAATTTATCTACAATTCTGCACCCACTGAATGCCCTGCTTCAAACTGGTGTAACATGGAAATGGAGTGATGAGTGTAAGCGTGCCTTTCAGGAATGTAAATGCCTAATCACTTCAGAAGAAGTATTGGCCCACTACAACCCAACACTACCAATTCGGTTGGCATGTGATGCGTCACCTTACGGCATTGGAGCGGTGCTGTCACACAAATTCCGTGACGGTTCAGAGAGGCCAATAGCCTTTGCATCACGCTCGCTAACCTCAGCCGAGCGTAACTATGCCCAGATTGACAGGGAGGCCCTCAGCCTGGTGTGGGGGGTGAAGAAGTTCAATCACTATCTGCACGGGCAGAAATTCACCCTACTGACTGATCATCAACCCCTGGTCTCAATTTTTAACCCAAAGAAGGGCGTTCCGGTGATGACGGCACAACGGCTGCAAAGATGGTCACTTTTTCTAGGGGCACATCAGTATGACATAGAGTACAAAGGTACGAAACAACATGGAAACGGTGATGGGCTGTCACGCCTACCGTTGCCTACGGCGGAAGAAGCACCTGCAGTGGACCCTGTGGAGATATTCCATGCGACCATAGTCGAATGTCTGCCTGTTACAAACGCAAGTATTGAGAAGGAAACCCGAAATGACCCGACAGTCTCTCGGGTCTATGATTTGACGGTGAAGGGATGGCCAGCATATGGCGACTCACTGTTGCCAGCATTCTCGCCAAGGAGAGAACAGCTGTCAGTGTGCCGGGGAACCTTGATGTGTGGATCCCGAGTGGTAATTCCACCCAAGTTGAGAGATGGAGTGCTCAATGAGCTTCACGAGGGTCATCTGGGAGGGGTAAAAATGAAGAGCCTAGCCAGGGCGTTTGTGTGGTGGCCGGGAATCGATAAAGAAATCGAGGATATGACCAAGAGATGCACAGGATGCCAGAAGGTCCAAAACGCTCCACCACAGGCCCCGCTACATCCATGGGAGTGTCCCTCATCTCCATGGCAACGGGTACACATTGATTTCGCTGGTCCATTTATGGACTCAATGTTTCTAATCGCTGTGGACGCCCATTCGAAATGGCCAGAGGTCATTAAAATGTCCTCCACCACCACGGAGAAAACTATTGCAGTCCTAAGGACCATCTTCGCCAGGAATGGGTTGCCAGAACAGATTTGCTCCGACAATGGCCCACAGTTTGTGTCTGAGGATTTCCGGAGGTTCCTGAAGAATAATGGGGTGAAACATTACACATCTGCCCCATATCATCCAGCCACAAATGGATTGGCTGAGAGGTTTGTTCAGACCTTTAAAAAGGCCATAAAGGCAATGTATAATGATGACATACCACTACAACACAAGGTGGATAATTTCTTGTTTGCTTACCGGAATGCGACACATGCAGTAACCAACCAAACTCCAGCCGTACTGTTTTTCAACCAGAGACTAAGATGTCGCTTGGATTTGCTCAAACCAAACATAAGACGAGATGTTGAGGATAAGCAGTTCCAGCACATAAATGAGAAGCCAACCAGGAGCTTCAAGATAGGGCAACCAGTCTTGGCCCGCGACTACCGAACAGAAAAATGGCAGCCAGGAACAATATGCACACAGCAGGGACCACTAATGTACACAGTGGACGTTGGAGAGAGCATTGTGAGACGCCATGCTGACCAGATTCTAGAGTCACAGGAACAAGTCAAACCTATACCACAAGCATGTGCACCTGGTAATCAACCTGAAGTACAGATTGCGTCTACCTCAGAAGCAGGGGTATTGGAAGCTGATGAACCAACCAATGACAATGAGCCAGAATCGACTCCACCGCAAGAACAGGATACTCGAGAAAGGCGCTATCCAGTCAGGATCAGGAAGCCTCCTCAAAGACTAAACTTATAAATGACTATTTCAGTTGATGTATATAGTACCGAGAAAATTGTAATTGTAATTAGTTATTATTTAGTTGTTAAATGAATGTTATGTACTGTTTATCTAAAAGGGGAGGAATTGTTGTGTATGCACCTTTAAGGGAATAACTGGTTTTAGACTGCAGTACCGGCAGTGACCACCCCTGTATAAAAGGCCCTAGCAGGCTTCTGTATTTCAGTCTGACGCTGCCTCCTGTTCAGTAAAGTACCTGTTAAACTGTTCTCCCGAAGTCCGTGTATTGTTGAGGCGCGGACTTTACACCTGGAGACTCCCTATAAATATTGACCCACTCCCGGAGACTCCCTGTAAATACTGACACACACCCCGGAGACTCCCTGTAAACACTGCTACATTCCCAGTTACCCCCCCGTAACTACTGAATCACTCCCAGGGACCTCCTGCAAATTGTGACGTATTCACTATTGCCCCGTTCACTACTCCTCTATTCACTATTGCCCCGTTCACTACTCCTCTATTCACTATTGCCCCGTTCACTACTCCTCTATTCACTATTGCCCCGTTCTCTAGTCCCTCAATCACTGCTCCTTCTTTTCTTGTTCCCCCATTCATTGCTGCCAACCTATCTCTGAGAAATGCCCGATAGCCATCTCCTCCCCCTCACTGAGGACCCCACTTTAATTTGTTTAAAGCATTGACTGCCCAGTCATCACCTTAAAGCACTTGAAGCCGGTTCCTGGGCCATGGACGATCGTTGCTCGAGAGCATTTCTCAGGGCGGGGAGGCAGTTGTCCATTCCTGACACCGACCCAGGAATGAACTTTGTTATTTAAAGCACAAAGTGCACCTACATTGTATTTGCCGACATAAGTCCATAAGTACAGTTCTTTAAAGTTACTAAAACAGGCAACCCAGTTCATTGCTGGGACATCACATTTATAAAACATTGGGGAGGGGAGAGAGGCACTGAAGCTTACAGCATTCATACTGATTCACCCCGTCCCCCCCAAAATATAACAAAACCTCAAACCCCCGCCCACCCCCCCGGCCCACCTCAGTCACTACTGCATTCCAAATGGGATCCCACATCCCAAGACCACCCACCAATCACTGCCAGAGCCCAGTGGCATTACCACCACTTCAACACTCACAACGCACCCAGTACTGCCAACCCTCCCACTACCCCCAGACCCACCACGCCCAGTACTACCAACCCCTCCCACTACCCCCAGACCCACCACACCGAGTACTGCCAACCCTCCCACTACACCCAGACCCAACACACCCAGTACTGCCAACCCTCCCAGTATTCCCAGACCCACCACACCCAGTACTGCCAACCCCTCCCACTACCCCAGACCTAACACACCCAGTACTGCCAACCCCTCCCACTACCCCCAGACCCAACACACCCTGTACTGCCAACCCTCCCAGTACTCCCAGACCCACCACACCCTGTACTGCCAACCCCTCCCACTACCCCCAGACCTAACACACCCAGTACTGCCAACACCTCCCACTACCCCCAGACCCAACACACAGAGTACTGCCAACCCCTCCCACTACCCCCAGACCCAACACACCCAGTACTGCCGACCCACCCACTACTCCCAGACCCACCACACCACACCCAGTACTGCCAACCCTCCCACTACCCCCAGACTCACCACACCACACCCAGTGCTGCCAACCCTCCCAGTACCCCCAGACCCACCACGCCCAGTACTGCCAACCCCTCCCACTAACCCCAGACCCAACACAACACACCCAGTACTGCCAACCCTTCCACTACTCCCAGACCCAACACACCACACCCAGTACTGCCAACCCTTCCACTACTCCCAGACCCAACACACCACACCCAGTACTGCCAACACCTTCCACTACTCCCAGACCCAACACTCCTGGTACTGCCAACCCCTCCCACTACCCCCAGACCCAACACACCACACCCAGTACTGCCAACCCTTCCACTACTCCCAGACCCAACACACCACACCCAGTACTGCCAACCCTTCCACTACTCCCAGACCCAACACACCACACCCAGTACTGCCAACCCTTCCACTACTCCCAGACCCAACACACCACACCCAGTACTGCCAACCCTTCCACTACTCCCAGACCCAACACACCACACCCAGTACTGCCAACCCTTCCACTACTCCCAGACCCAACACACCACACCCAGTACTGCCAACCCTTCCACTACTCCCAGACCCAACACACCACACCCAGTGCTGCCAACCCTCCCAGTACCCCCAGACCCACCACGCCCAGTACTGCCAACCCCTTCCACTACTCCCAGACCCAACACACCACACCCAGTACTGCCAACCCTTCCACTACTCCCAGACCCAACACACCACACCCAGTACTGCCAACTCTCCCACTACTCCCAGACCCAACACACCACACCCAGTACTGCCAACCCTCCCACTACTCCCAGACCCAACACTCCTGGTACTGCCAACCCTCCCACTACTCCCAGACCCAACACTCCTGGTACTGCCAACCCTCCCACTACTCCCAGACCCAACACACTACACCCAGTACTGCCAACCCCTCCCACTACTCCCAGACCCAACACACCACACCCAGTACTGCCAACCCCTCCCACTACTCCCAGACCCACCACTCTGCTTCCAGTACTGCCAACTACCCGACTACTCCCAGACCCAAGGGACACCTCCCACCGTTCACTAATACTGCCACACCCCATCACCCTATTTTAACTGCTCTCCAAACCACCCTCACAGCACTATCAAACCACATGACTCCGTCCCTCCCCGGTATTGCTGCCCAGCTCTGGAACATAAAGGCCATGATTTTGCCGGTGCTCAGAGGGCGGGTTTGGAGGCGGGTCAGGTGGTAAAATCGCAAATATTGACAGCGGGTTCCAATCCCGCCATCAACCCGCCTCCGTGCAACTTTCCCAAAGGCTACCTCCCAGACTCTCGATCGGTCCCGCCACTAGGCGGTGGGATAATGCTATTTTGACAGCGGTTTTAGATTTTGCCACTTTTTCTGCATGTTCCACACCGTTCCCAAACCACGCCAGCTGATTGTGGCGGGCTCACAAGTGGCTGCCTTCTTCACAGCTGCAGCTCCAGCATAAAAAACGGAGCTCTCAACAAGGATCAGTTACAGATGGCAGAACTTTGTTTTTTCAGGTCTTGGAAAACTTTTTGCAGGTCTACTGATCTTGGAAGTGGTGAAGCTGAGACCCATCTCCGCTGTGACCTCCTGGAAAAACCCTCTCCCCACATTGACTGAGCGCTTCCTCAACTGAGATATCTACCAGCAGCATGGGAACAATTTATTTCCTTTCATCTTGGTCCTCAGGTTCGGAGGAAGAGCAGCCGTGGTAGCAGCAAAACCAGGCACAACAGCAGCGCCAACAGGAGGAGCGCCAACCTCCTGCTCACCCACCTGATGCTACACAGGGCAGAGGGCATCAGCGCAGGGCTGCACGTCACTGCAGAAGATACCCCCAACACAGGGGTTACAGACCGAGGGTGACCTTCCTCAACATGACTGAGCAGCAGTGCCAAAGGAGGCTGAGACTTTCGCAAGAGGTGGTTGCTGACATCTGCGCAATGCTGCAGCAAGACCTGGAGCCCAGGGGAATGGGTGGACACCCCTTACCAGTGGCTGTCAAAGTCACCACCACACTCAATTTTTTTGCTTCAAGGTCCTTCCAGGGCTCATCAGCAGACATCAGCGGCATCTCCTAGTCGGCTGCACACACTTGCATCACGCAGGTAACCGATGCCATCTAGGGTCCTGAATTTAAGTAAAGGAAACTACGATGGTATGAGGCGCGAGTTGGGTAGGATTGATTGGGGAATGTCACTCAAAGGGTTGATGGTGGATAGGCAATGGCAAACATTCAAAGACCGCATGGATGAACTACAGAATTTGTTCATCCCAGTTTGGCATAAAAATAAAACAAAAAAGGTGACTCAACCGTGGCTAACAAGGGAAATTAGGGATAGCATAAGACCCAAGGAGAGGACATATAAGTTGGCCAGAAAAAGCAGTAAACCTGAGGATTGGGATCAGTTTAGGATTCAACAAAGGAGGACAAAGGAATTAAGCTTGCAGGGAACATAAAAACTGACTGTAAAAGCTTCGATAGATATGTGAAGAGAAAAAGATTGGTGAAGTCAAGCGTAGGTCCCTTGCAGTCAGAATCAGGGGAATTTATAATGGGGAACAAAGAAATGGCTGGCCAATTAAATACATATTTTGGTTCTGTCTTCACAAAGGAGGACACAAATAACCTCCCAGAGATGTCGGGGAACATAGGGTCTGATGAAAGGGAGGAACTGAAAGAAATCAGTATTTGTAGGGAAATGGTGTTAGGGAAATTGATGGGATTGAAGGCCGATAAATCCCCAGGGCCTGATAATCTACATCCTAGGGTACTTAAGGAAGTGGCCCTAGAAATAGCAGATGCATTGCTGATCATCTTCCAACATTCGATGGAATCTGGAACAGTACCCATGGATTGGAGGGTGTCTAATGTTACCCCACTATTCAAAAAAGGTGGTAGAGAGAAAACGGGGAATTACAGACCGGTAAGCCTGACATTGGTAGTGGGGAAAATGCTAGAGTCCATTATAAAAGATGTAATAGCAGAGCACTTGGAAAACAGTGACAGGATCGGACAAAGTCAACATGGATTTACAAAAGGTAAATCGTGCTTGACTAATCTACTGGAATTTTTTGAGGATGTAACTGGTAAAATAGATAAGGGAGAACCAGTGGATGTGGTGAATTTGGACTTTCAAAAGGCTTTCGATAAGGTCCCACATAAGAGATTAGCGTGTAAAGTTAAGGCGCATGGGATTGGGGGCAAGGTATTGACTTGTATAGAGAACTGGTTGGCAGACAGAAAGCAAAGAGTTGGAATAAACGGCTCTTTTTCCGAGTGGCAGGCAGTGACTAGTGGGGTACCGCAGGGATCGGTCCTCGGACCCCAGCTATTCACAATATATATTAATGATCTAGACGAGGGAACTAGATGTAATATCTCCAAGTTTGCAGACGACACAAAGCTGGGTGGGCGTGTGTGCTGTGAGGAGGATGCCGAGAAACTCCAGGATGATTTGGACAGGTTGGGTGATTGGGCAGAAGCATGGCAGATGCAATATAATGTGGACAAATGCGAGGTTATCCACTTTGGTGTCAAAAAGAGGAAGGCAGATTATTATCTGAATGGCAATAGATTGGGAGAAGGGGAAGTGCAACGAGACCTGGGTGTCCTTGTGGAGCGCTACAATGCCAGCCACATTTCGACCAGATCCATCATCGAGCAAACCATCGGCTTGCTGAAGATGTGATTCAGATGCCTTGATAGATCAGGTGGAGCCCTACTGTACTCAGCAGCCAGGGTCTCCAGAATAATTGTGGTTTGCTGTGCACTGCACAACATCGTGGCTTGCAGCCTCCTCAGATGAGGACGAGGAGGAGGAGGTGGAGGAGGAGGAGGAAGAAGACCTTGCAGAGGCGGATGAGCCAGCTGCAGCAGCACACGAGCACATTGTTGCCCGGGATGCAAGGGATGCACTAATCTTTGCCAGATTCGCTTGGGTAGATGAATCAAATACATGTGGCTGGCACCTTCTTATCACACCATAGACAATGGACAAGAACCTGTGCGTTCCTATCACTCTCACCACCATCATTACAAATGCAAGTTGCCCTGAGCCCTCAATGTGCAACTTCCATTTCCCAGATCACATAGGCCAGAACTTCAACTGTTTGCCATCACGTCTGTTTAATCAATGCACAAAAGGATGACAATAGCAAAAATTAAATACAACAGAACAGAACACCCAAGTGACTACCCTTGTGACTAATTGTGCTTTATCTTCCTCTTACGCATGCTTCTACGTGGTGCCCCCCCTGTGGCTTCAGCAGATGTGGAGACACCTTGCTCACTTTCATGCTGCTTTTGCTTCGACACCTTTGGCGGGCATCCTCTGGATGTGCGAGCCTGTGAGGTCTCAGCAACAGTCTGCTCCTCCTGCGGCTGTGCAGGGGCTGAGACGCCCATCTCAGTTGGGTGAGGACTCTGGTGGGGCTCTGACCGAGGGCTCCGCAGTGGCATGGGAGTGTGAGCACTTGGAGAGGAGCCCCCACTTCCTTGTTGCCTGCCACCAAAATCCCTCTCATGGGTCAGCCCCACTTCAGAGCTAGCAAGTGGCTGGACAGCACCTTGCTGCACATCAGGGGGGCCATGAGGATCCATATCTGCACTGGCAGTCCTCCTCAAAAGGACTTCCATGAAGCTCTGGTTTCTCTGCTCTAGCTGACCATCGCTCCTCAGGAGATGTCAATTAACCATGTTTTCCAGACTTTGGTGACTTAGCTCCTCCATGGCCGTAGCTATCCTCTCCTCTACTGTAGCCATCCTTTCCGTGGTCATGCGCTCATGCGCCAATGCCTCCACAAAGGCTCTGCTCATGTTAGAGATGGACCCTTCCATCCTCTCCACCCTCGCAGTAACCCTGGAGACAAAACCTGCCAGAGACTCCTGTACCTATTCCTGGAGTTCCAGCGCCGCTCTCCTTCTGGATGGACCCGGAGGCACAGGGTCAACATGCAGCTGAGCAGAGCTGGGAGCGCCCTGCAGCTTCTGACAAGGACTCTCCACCGCTGTCCCTGTCTCCACCATCTGCTGATGCTCACTTGTGAGCTGTGATACACCAGGTGACAACACTGCTCTATGTCCCGAAGGTCCCACTGAGGTGTGAGTATCTGCGCTGGTGCTGGGTGGGCTTAATTCTGCTGACGCTGCGCCCTCAGAGGTTGCAGCTTCCTCTGAGGTGTCTTCTGGCTCAGGCTCTTCCTCCTGGACAGTGGGGAGGGGGGCTGTCGATGGTCCTGTGGGGGAGTAAAGGCATGAGTTAGAGATGTGATATTAACATAGCATGCACATTGAATTGTGCAGATGATCATAAGTCAATCTGTGTGAGCATCAGAATCATTATCAGTCACTCATGCAATGTCAATGAGATGCAAATCTATTCTGTCACCCGCCCCTCTGACCGTCCCCCACTTCCAGATCCTCATCGCCTCCAATTACCTCCAGGGCCGCCTCCTCAGCGTTGGTGAGATGGGCTATTGAGGGTGGACCTCCTCCTGTCCTGCCCCTCTCCCTCTTATTGTGGGTTCTCTTTTCCTGCAATGAGGGACACAAGTGGAGTTTGAGTGAGAATGATGGAGTGAGTATAGAGAATCCATAGCATAGATGCTTAGAGGGAGACAAAGATGGAGTGAGGTGCCAATGCCAAGGGCCCTCCCTGTGCGTTGTTAGTCATTGTCATAGCATCACAGTGATAGCGAGTGTGAGGGCAGCATAGTCGAATAGTGAAGTGATTGTGTACATAGAGAGAGAGGGAGGGTTAAGAGTGCAAGGGATGTAAGGGTAAAGTGGGATGTGGAGGAGTAGGTTGACAATGCAGAGTGCTGGCGATGAGAGGAGATGGGGAGCAGATTGAGGGTAATGGTGATGTTATACTCACTTTTCCTAAGCGGACCAGGTCATTGAACCTTTTTTCTGCACTGCACCCAGGTTCGAGTGCAGATGGATCTGGAGCTCACCTCCTCAGCAATTTGCAGCCAGGCTGTTTTTGTTTGCTGTGGTGGCTTCTTCCGCCCAGAGGATGAGAAGAGTTCCTTCCAGCGCCCTCTGACTCCCTCCACAAGAGCATGAAGGGAATCATCATCAAATCGGGGGGAGGCCTCGGCCCTTGAGGTAGTCATGGCAACAGTTGTCAGAAGGAAATCCAGTGGTAAATAATGAGAGAATAAACCGAGGCTGCACGGGCCTCTTAAAAGCAGCTGGCTCACAGACGTCAGCAGAGGCGCGTTCAAGACCCAAAACACTAATTGGCCAGGACAGCGTGCATGCAGGGACTCAATTGCCCAATTAGGGCAAAATTGCACATTTTTACCGGCTGAAAGCGGCAGCGGGACCGGAACCCGCCACCAATGGGAAAATCGCGGCCTAAGAGTCAGCCATGTAGAGTGGGATTTCACGGCTCAATGAATGCTCCTAATCAGCCAATGACTCCTCAATGATCTTTTTCCCTGCAGACTATCCTGGTGGGCGACAGTGGAGTTGGGAAGACGTCGTTGCTGGTGCAGTTTGACCAAGGAAAGTTCATCCCGGGATCATTCTCCGCTACTGTGGGAATCGGATTCACAGTAAGTTCCTGGTTCTGGGCAGTCACTGTGCCTGGCAGAGGATGCTGCGGCTTGTTGGTCATATCCAGCGGCAGTGTGGACAGGGAGCAGCATGAGCGGCCGGCTGATCATCTGCAGAGCCAGCTGTATTCAGCCGGCGCTATTTAGCTGATAGTCTATGGTTTGGTGGAGCTATTAACGTGGCAGGGAGATGGTTCACCAGCGAGTGTTGTTGTTGAGTGTTGGAAAAAAGACAAATAGATTATTCACTGAAGAATAGATTTCATTGTTGAGATTAGAAGTGTAATAGAGGTTATTTCATACATATATATATTCCTGGGATGTGGGCGTCGCTGGCAAGGCCGGCATTTATTGCCCATCCCTAATTGCCCTTGAGAAGGTGGTGGTGAGACGCCTTCTTAAGCCACTGCAGTCTGTGTGGTGAAGATACTCCCACAGTGCTGTTTGGGAGGGAGTTCCAGGAGTTTGGCCCAGCGACAATGAACGGTGACGATATATGACCAAGTCGGGATGGTGTGTGACTTGGAGGCGATCGTGGTGGTGATGGTGTTCCCATGCACCTGCTGCCCTTGTCCTTCTAGATGGTGGAACTTGTGCGTTCAGGAGGTGCACCTGCTGTGGAATACAGTGCCAGGGAAGTACATTGAAGCACAATGTAATAGGGGTCAAAGAACTGGAATGTGTTTCTGGAGAACAAGGGATAGAGAAAGATGTGAGAATGTAGATAGGTGGGATTGACCTATAATGAGGGACTGAGAGATATGGTGAGACGGTGGGTTTGAGGGACATGGTGAGAAGGTGACTAGGTTGGAGGGGTACGATGGGTAGGTGGGGTTGAAGGATATAATGAGATGGTGATTAGGTTGGAGGGATACGATGGGTAGGTGGGGTTGAAGGATATAGTGAGATGGTGACTAGGTTGGAGGGATACGATGGGTAGGTGGGGTTGAAGGATATAGTGAGATGGTGACTAGGTTGGAGGGATACGATGGGTAGGTGGTGTTGAAGGATATAGTGAGATGGTGACTAGGTTGGAGGGATACGATGGGTAGGTGGGGTTGAAGGATATAATGAGATGGTGATTAGGTTGGAGGGATACGATGGGTAGGTGGGGTTGAAGGATATAGTGAGATGGTGACTAGGTTGGAGGGATACGATGGGTAGGTGGGGTTGAAGGATATAGTGAGATGGTGACTAGGTTGGAGGGATGCGATGGGTAGGTGGTGTTGAAGGATATAGTGAGATGGTGACTAGGTTGGAGGGATACGATGGGTAGGTGGGGTTGAAGGATATAGTGAGATGGTGACTAGGTTGGAGGGATACGATGGGTAGGTGGGGTTGAAGGATATAGTGAGATGGTGACTAGGTTGGAGGGATACGATGGGTAGGTGGGGTTGAAGGATATAGTGAGATGGTGACTAGGTTGGAGGGATACGATGGGTAGGTGGGGTTGAAGGATATAGTGAGATGGTGGGTAGGTGCAACTGATCTATGAGGAGGAACTGAGGGCCATGGTGAGATGGAGAGCAGGTTTGAGGGATATGGTGGGTATGTGGGCTGGAGGGTTATAGTGAGAAGGTGACTAGGTTGGAGGGATACGATGGGTAGGGGGGTTGAAGGATATAGTGAGATGGTGACTAGGTTGGAGGGATACAATGGGTAGGTGGGGTTGAAGGATATAGTGAGATGGTGATTAGGTTTGGGGGGATATGATGGGTAGGGGGGTTGAAGGATATAGTGAGATGGTGATTAGGTTTGTGGGGGGCCATCTTGAGCAGGTGGGCTTGATCAATGAAGAGGCTTGTTGGGCCTAATGAACTTTTGCTGTTGCTAAAATTCTCCAGTTTTTCAGGATGTGACCAATACTGAGTGGCAGGTTCTCAGCCAACACATTCCCAGTGCCATATCCCACTCTGCTGACTACATATTACTGTGCCCCAGGGATAGAGTCTCTCACACTGATTACCATCACCAACCTGTTCCTGAGCAACCTCCAGGGAAAGTGTGACACCAAACAATCGAACAATCCATGAGAAACACTTTCCAGAGGAGACATTTGGAATCAGAGTGGCAGTGAAATGGTCCCACTTCAGGTGAACGATTTGGGCCCAGGTTATTTGGCTCATTTATAAAGGCAAACAATAGTCAGACTGCTTATCGCACAGTACAAGAAGCAGGGTCACTACATCAAACTTAAACTATAATTCAGGCCTTTCAACAGCCAACACAATCACATCTGACAGAGACAGTTGATGCAAACCTAGTTAATACATCTCCCACAATCCACTCAATACATATCCCACAATCCAGTAGGGGGATCAATAACAAGGGGGCATAGATTCAAGGTAAGGGGCAGGAGATTTAGAGGGGATTTGAGGAGGAACTTTTTCACCCAGAGGGTGGTTGGAATCTGGAAAACTCTGCCTGAAAGGGTGGTAGAGGCAGGAACCCTCACAACATTCAAGAAGCATTTGGATGAGCACTTGAAATGCCATTGCATACAAGGCTATGGACCAAATGCTGGAAAATGGGATTAGACTGGACAGGGATTGATGGACGTCGCAGACACGATGGGCCGAAGGGCCTCTTTCTGTGCTGTAAAACTCTATGACTCTATCACTCAATACATATCCCACAATCCACTCAATGCATATTCCACAATCCACTCAATGCATAGCATATCCCACAATCCGCTCAATACATATCCCACAATCCACTCAGTGCATCTCCCACAATCCACTCAATACATATCCCACAATCCACTCAATACATATCCCACAATCCACTCAATACATATCCCACAATCCACTCAATGCATATCCCACAATCCACTCAATACATATCCCACAATCCACTCAATACATATCCCACAATCCACTCAATACATATCCCACAATCCACTCAATACATATCCCACAATCCTCTCAATACATATCCCACAATCCACTCAATATATATATTTTTTTATTCGTTTATGGGATGTGGGCGTCACGGGCAAGGCCAGCACTTATTGCCCATCCCGAGCCACCTTCTTGAACCGCTGCAGTCCGTGTGGTGAAGGTACTCCCACAGTGCTGTTAGGGAGGGAGTTCCAGGATTTTGACCCAGCGACGATGAAGGATCGGCGATATACTTGTAAGTCAGGATGGTGTGTGACCTGGAGGGGAACTTGGAGGTGGTGGTGTTCCTATGCACCTGCTGCCCTTGTCCTTCTAGGTGGAAGAGGTCGTGGGTTTGGGAGGTGCTGCCGAAGAAGCCTTGGTGAGTTGCTGCAGTGCAGATGGTACACACTGCAGCCACGGTGCGCCGGGGGTGGAGGGGGTGAATGTTTAAGGTGGTGGATGGGATGCCAATCAAGCGGGCTGCTTTGTCCTGGATGGTGTCGAGCTTCTTGAGTGTTGTTGGAGCTGCACTCATCCAGGCAAGTGGAGAGTATTCCATCACACTCCTGACTTTGCCTTGTAGATGGTGGAAAGGCTTTGGGGAGTCAGGAGGTGAGACACTTGCCGCAGAATACCCAGCCTCTGACCTGCTCTTGTTGCCACAGTATTTATGTGGCTGGTCCAGTTAAGTTTCTGGTCAATGGTGGGATATATCCCACAATCCACTCTATAGATATCCCACAATCCACTAAATACATACCCCACAATCCACTCAATACATACCCCACAGTCTAGTAAGTACCTATAACAGTATATAAAGTATTGTCCAGTCTATACATAACCCATTGCCGGGTCAGTATATACAGTATACAGGTTTAAAGGGTGTCTTAAAGGAGGACAGAGAGCTAGAGAGGCAGAGTGATTTCGGGAGGGAATTCCAGAGCTTAGGGCCTAGACAGCTGAAAGCACGGCCACCAGTGGTGGAGGGAAGGAAGTGGGGGATGCGCAGTAGGCCAGATTTGCAGGAAAGCAGAGTTGTTGGACAGTTGTAGGAGGTTATTGATAGGGGAAGTTCCATTTGGACAATTCCTCAGATGAACCTAGACGTCACCTCCAGGTGGTAAGAACAAGCTTCAAACACAGTCAGTGCCTATTTAGCACCAGGTCCAATGCTCCAACCCCCTGGATTTGCCCTTCCACCTAATCTGAGGGTAAAGTTCAATCACTTTAGATGTGGAATGATCAGATGTGCTGCAAATGACTATAACTGTGGCCTCTGTGACTCTCCCCTTTGCCACTGTGGCCACTTGGAAGATGTAGGATACACACTTGCAGGCTGTACCCATCGACAAGGGCTGCCCAGTTCCCTAATGGACCTGCGCCATGTCTTTCACTCAGCCATCGAATGGCTAGAACACGTAGACTAACGCGTTTGACCTGACTGTCTATGTAGCTGCAATTGCAAGTAAAAAGCATTAGGTTGAAAGAGGGAATATGCTTCCGTTCTGATCGCTCTCGGTGACTCACACAGATTCACTGGTACTGAAGAGCTGGAATTGGTGGAACTGGATATTCAAAGACAGAATCTTATTCAGCAATTGTCAGATCTTTTTGTGTCGGAAAAGAAAAGATCAGCTCCCTCAGAAAATCCCAAAGTGAGTCACAATTCTACGAAATCTTTTACATAGAAACATAGAAACATAGAAGATAGGAGCAGGAGTAGGCCCTTCGAGCCTGCTCCGCCATTCAATGTGATCATGGCTGATCATCCAAATTCAGTACCCTGTCCCTGCCTTTTCCCTTGATCCCTTCAGCCTCAAGAAACATATCCAACTCTTTCTTGAATATATTTAATGAACTGGCCTCCACCGCCCTCTGTGGCAGAGAATTCCACAGGCTCACCACTCTCTGGGTGAAGAAATTCCTCCTCATTTCAGTCCTAAATGGCTTACCCCTTATCCTTAGACTGTGACCCCTGGTTCTGGACACCCCGGCCATCAGAAACATCCTTCCTGCATCTAGTCTGTCCAGACCTGACAGAATTTTATAGGTTTCGATGAGATCCCCTCTCAATCTTCTAAACTCCTGTGAGTATAAGCCCAATCGACACAATCTCTCCTCATACGTCATTCCTGCCATCCCAGGTATCAGCCTGGTGAATCTTCGCTGCACTCCCTCCATGGCAAGAACGTCCTTCCTCAGGTATGGTGACCAAAACTGCACACAATACTCAAGGTGCGGTCTCACCAAGGCCCTGTACAACTGTAGCAAGGCATCCTTGTTCCTGTACTCGAACCCTCTTGCTACGAAGGCCAACATATCATTTGCCTTCTTAACCGCCTGCTGCACCTGCATGCTTACCTTCAGCGACTGGTGCACAAGGACACCCAGGTCTCTTTGCACTTCCCCTTCTCCCAATCTATTGCCATTCAAATAATAATCTGCCTTCCTGTTTTTGCCACCAAAGTGGATAACCTCACATTTATCCACATTATAGTGCATTTGCCATGTTTCTGCCCAATCACCCAACCTGTCCAAATCGTACTGGAGTTTCCCGACATCCTCCTCGCAGCTTACCCTCCCGCCCAGCTTTGTGTCGTCTGCAAATTTGGAGATATTACATCCAATTCCCTCGTCCAGATCATTAATATATATTGTGAACAGCTGGGGTCCTAGGACCGATCCTTGCAGTACCCCACTAGTCACTGCCTGCCACTCGGAAAACGACCCGTTTATTCCAACTCTTTGCTTTCTGTCCGCCAACCAGTTCTCTATCCAAGTCAATACCTTGCCCCCAATCCCATGTGCCTTTATTTTGCACGCTAATCTCTTGTGTGGGACCTTATCAAAAGCCTTCTGAAAGTCCAAATACACCACATCCACTGGTTCTCCCTTATCTATTTTACCAGTTACATCCTCAAAAAATTTCAGTAGATTAGTCAAGCATGATTTACCTTTTGTAAATCCATGTTGACTTTGTCCGATCCTGTCACTGCTTTCCAAGTGCTCTGCTATTACATCTTTTATAATAGACTCTAGCATTTTCCCCACTACCGATGTCAGGCTTACCGGTCTATAATTCCCCGCTTTTTCTCTACCACCTTTTTTGAATAGTGGGGTAACATTAGCTACCCTCCAATCCATGGGTACCGTTCCAGAGTCTATCGAGTTCTGGAAGATGATCAGTAATGCATCTACTATCTCTAGGGCCACTTCCTTAAGTACCCTGGGATGTAGACCATCAGGCCCTGGGGATTTATCGGCCTTCAGTCCCATCAATTTTCCTAACACCATTTTCCTACAAATACTGGTTTCTTTCAGTTCCTCGCTTTCATCACACCCTATGTTCCCTGGCATCTCTGGGAGGTTATTTGTGTCCTCCTTTGTGAAGACAGAACCAAAGTATGCATTTAGTTGGTCTGCCATTTCCTTGTTTCCCATTATAAATTCCCCTGATTCTGACTGTAAGGGACCTACGCTTGACTTCACTAATCTTTTTCTCTTCACATATCTATAAAAGCTTTTACAGTCAGTTTTTATGTTCCCTGTTAGCTTACTCTCATATTCTATTTTCCCTTTCTTAATTAATCCCTTTGTCCTCCTTTGTTGACTCCTAAACTGCTCCCAATCCTCAGGATTATTGCTTTTTCTAGCCAATTTATATGTCCTCTCCTTGGATCTTATGCTATCCCTAATTTCCCTTGTTAGCCACGGTTGAGTCACCTTTTTTGTTTTATTTTTACGCCAAACTGGGATGAACAAATTCTGTAGCTCATCCATTCGGTCTTTGAATGTTTGCCATTGCCTATCCACCGTCAACCCTTTGAGCGCCATTCCCCACTCAATCCTACCCAACTCGCTCCTCAGACCATCGTAGTTTCCTTTATTTAAATTGAGGACCCTTGTCTCTGAGTCAACTACTTCATTCTCCATCTTAATGAAGAATTCGATCATATTATGATCGCTCCGACCCAAGGGGCCTCGTACAACAAGATTGCTAATTAATCCTTTCTCGTTGCATAATACCCAGTCTAAGATGGCCTGATCTCTGGTTGGTTCCTCGACATATTGGTCCAGGAAACCGTCCCGTAAACACTCCAGGAATTCCTCCTCCACAGTATTGTTATTAATTTGGTTGGCCCAATCTATATGTAGGTTAAAGTCACCCATGATGACTGCTGTGCCCTTATTGCACGCTTCTTTAATTTCCCTTTTAATGCCATCCCCAACCTCCACCTTACTGTTTGGAGGTCTATATACCACTCCCACTAATGTTTTTTTCCCCTTAGTATTTCTCAATTCTACCCATACAGATTCCACATCATCAGAGCTAATATCCTTCATTACAATTGTATTAATCCCTTCTTTAACCAGTAATGCTACCCCACCTCCCTTTCCTTTTTGCCTATCTTTCCTGAATATCGAATACCCCTGGATGTTGAGTTCCCAGTCTTGGCCATCCTTGAGCCACGTTTCTGTAATCCCAACCAAATCGTATTTGTTTACCTCTATTTGCGCAGCCAATTCATCCACCTTATTACAAATGCTCCTCGCACTAAGACACAAAGCTTTCAGGCTTGTTTTTTTAATGCTCTTAGACCTATTAGAATTATTATTTACTGTGGCCACGTTTGATTTAAACCGTTGATTTCTCTGACTGCCACTTTTGTTTTTCTCCTTCCTATCTTTTGCTTTTATCCCTGTTTTCCTTTCCTCTGTCTCCCTGCTCAGGTTCCCAACCCCCTGCCATTTTAGTTTAAACCCCTCCGAACAGTGCTAGCAAACCTCCCCGCAAGGATATTTATCCCGCTCTGGTTCAGGTGCAACCCGTCCGACTTGTACAAGTCCCACCTTTCCCAGAAGCAGGCCCAGTGATCCAGGAAACTAAAGCCCTCCCTCCTGCACCAACTCTTTAGCCACGCATTCATCTGCTCTATCCTCCTATTCCTATACTCACTAGCACGTGGCACCGGGAGTAATCCAGAGATTAGAACCTTTGAGGTCCTGCTCTTTAATCTGCTACCTAGCTCCCTAAATTCTTGTTGCAGGACCTCATCCCACTTCCTGCCTATGTCGTTGGTCCCAATGTGAACCACGACCTCTGCCTGTTCACCCTCCCCCTTCAGAATGCCCTGCAGCCGTTCAGTGACATCCTTGACCCTGGCACCAGGGAGGCAACAAACCATCCTGGAGTCACGTCTACGGCCACAGAACCGTCTATCTGTTCCCCTTATGATAGAATCCCCTACCACTATTGCTCTCCCACTCTTTTTCCTCCCTTCCTGAGCAGCAGCAACACCCCCGGTGCCAGGAAGTTGGCTGCTGCTGCCTTCCTCTGGTGAGTCATCCCCCTCAACAGTATCCAAATTGGTATACCTGTTTGAAAGGGGGATGGCCACAGGGGTCTCCTGCACTACCTGCCTGCTTCTACTGCTCCGCCTGGTGGTCACCCATTTCCCTCCTGCCTGTGCAGCCCTACCCTGCGGCGTGACCAACTCATCAAACGTGTAATCCACGACCCTCTCAGCATCGTGAATGCTCCACAACCCATCCATCCGCAGCTCCAGCGCCTCAATACGGCCCATTAGTAGCTGCAGCTGGATGCATTTCTGGCACACGTGGTCATCAGGGACACTGGCAGCATCCCTGAATTCCCACATAGAGCAAGAGGAGCATAACATGGGGCTGGGCTCTCCTGGCATGACTTACCCCTTTAATTAATTTAAATTAATTCAATACCACCAGTTAAAGATATACTCTAGGGCGCTTATTTACCAACTGTCCCCACTACACCACAGAGACCCAAGAAAATATAAACCGCAGAATTTAAGCTTGTAATAACAGAAATACTCACCAACCAATCACTTACCTGCTTCCTGGTGACATCACACTTGGATTACTTTTTACCTCTCTCCTCTGCTGTTGAATTGGTGCGCCTCACCTCGCAACTGCCGCCGCTTTTAAGCTCTGCCGCCGGTCACTGCCCCCTCACAGGTCCGATGCTCTGATCGGGCCTCACCTCGCAACTGCCGCCGCTTTCAAACTGCCGCCGGTCACTGCCCCCTCACAGGTCCGATGCTCTGATCGGGCCTCACCTCGCAACTGCCGCCGCTTTTAAGCTCTGCCGCCGGTCACTGCCCCCTCACAGGTCCGATGCTCTGATCGGGCCTCACCTCGCAACTGCCGCCGCTTTTAAGCTCTGCCGCCGGTCACTGCCCCCTCACAGGTCCGATGCTCTGATCGGGCCTCACCTCGCAACTGCCGCCGCTTTCAAACTGCTGCCGCTTTTAAGCTCTGCCGCCAGAGGCTGTTGCTCGGTGGGTGAATGAGGTTGAATATTTACACAGTGAGACACAACAAATAGCAATAAGATAAATAACCACATCATCTGTTTTTGGTGGTGGGGGTTAAGGGAGTTGGTCAGGTCACTGGAAGAACTTTGAATAGCGCCCTGGTATCTTTAATATCCACCTGAAAGGTAGACGAGGTCTCGGTTTAATGCACCTCCGACAGTGCATCATGTGCAGTACATCCCACAGTCCTGCACTGCAGTGTCAGGCTAGATTTTTGTGCTCACCTCCCTGGAGTGGGACTTGAACCCACGACCTTCTGACTCAGGTGAGAGTGTCCGGCAACGCCTTGAATTTTAAATTCTCATCCTCGTGTTCAAATCCCTCCACGGCCTCGCCCCTCCCTTTCTCTGTAACTTCCCCCAGTCCCACAACCCTCCGAGATCTCTGCACTCCTCCAATTCCGGCCTCTTCAGCATCCCTGATTTTAATTGCTCCACCATTGGCGGCCGTGCCTTCAGCTACCTAGGTCCTAAGCTCTGGAATTCCCTCCCCAAACCTCACTACCTCACTCTCCTCCTTTAAGATGCTCCTTAAAACCTGCCTCCTTGGTCAGCTGTCCTACTCAAACCCATGAACTCCTGACAGGAATGCTACCACTGAGCCAAAACTTGCTACATTTGGAAGGGTAATTGAAAATAAATATGTTACTGCTTTAGCTGTAAGGTCTGGTCTGAGGTGTACCCAATACGTTGCAGCTTGGCTCAGTTGGTAATGTGATCCCAGTTTTGTCAGAAGTTCCTGGGTTCAAGCCCCACATCAGGGCATGATCTAGGAGAAGAAGAACTTGTATTTATATAGTGCCGGAAGTCCTAAAGCACTTCAGAGCCTGTTGTGTATGTACCTTTAAGAGAGAACTGTTTTTATACTGTAGTACCGGCAGTGACCACACCTGTATATAAAGCCGTAGCAGGCTTCTGTACTTTCAGTTCCAGCATACCCTCTGTTCAGTAAACACCTGTTATTATCGTTCTCCTGCAGCCCGTGTGTTATTGATACGCGGACACTACAGAGCCAATGAAATACTTTTTAAAAGTGTTGTCACTGTTGTAATATAGGAAATGTGGCAGCTGAATTGTGCACAGCAAGATCCCACAAACAGCAATGAGATAAATGACCAGGTAATGTTATTTTAAGTGTTGGTTGAGGAATACATTTTGGCCAGGACACCGGGGAGAACTCCCCTGCTTATGGGACCCTTTACGTCCACCTGAGAGCAGACGGGGCCTCGGGTGTCTCATCTGAAAGACGGCACCTCCAACAGTGCAGCACTCCCTCAGTACTGCACTGGAGGGTCAGCCTAATCTTTGTGCTCAAGTCTCAGGAGTGGAGTTTGAACAGGTTGCACTCCTTGGCCCTGTGCACACTTTCATACAAAGCCACCACCTACATGAATAGGAAAGGACTCTGCTCTCTGAATGATTGCAAGCATTATGTGCGTCAATGGTCACTGTCCAGGGTCATCTGCCTTTAGTTTCAGGATGTCCACCGGCCCGCCAATATTTGACCGACACAGGCAAGTCTCAGAGTGCCTCCTGAGCGATCGAGGCCGTGCTCCGCAGACCTGGCTCATTGTCTACTCTGAGGGCGTGAGTTGAATGCCAATAGAAGATGCCAGCCTCCAGCTAAGGTGGCATAAAGCACAGCATTGGCATTGCTCACACTGTACTCCGGGGGGGTCTCTGTACTCCGGGGGGGTCTCTGTACTCCGGGGGTGGGGTCTCTGTACTCCGGGGGGGGGTCTCTGTACTCCGGGGGGGGTCTCTGTATTCCGGGGGGGGGGGTCTCTTACCCTGGGGGGGTCTCTGAACTCCAGGGGGGTCTCTGAACTCCGGGGGGGGGGTCTCTGTATTCCGGGGGGGGTCTCTGTACTCCGGGGGGGGGTCTCTGTACCCTGGGGGGTGTCTCTGTACACTGGGGGGGGTCTCTGTACTCCAGGGGGTCTATGTTCCCTGGGGGGGTCTCTGTACTCCGGGGGGGTCTCTGTACTCCCGGGGGGGGGGTGTCTCTGTACCCTGGGGGGGTCTCTGTATTCCGGGGGGGGGGTCTCTGTATTCCGGGGGGGGTCTCTGTACTCCGGGGGGGTCTCTGTATTCCGGGGGGGGGGTCTCTGTACTCCGGGGGGGGGGTCTCTGTACTCCGGGGGGGGTCTCTGTACTCCGGGGGGGGTCTCTTACCCTGGGGGGTCTCTGTTTTCCGGGGGGGGTCTCTGTATTCCGGGGGGGTCTCTGTACTCCGGGGGGGGGGGTCTCTGTACTCCGGGGGGGGGGGTCTCTGTACTCCGGGGGGGGTCTCTTACCCTGGGGGGTCTCTGTACTCCGGGGGGGGGGGGGTCTGTACTCCGGGGGGGGGGGGGTCTGTACTCCGGGGGGGGTCTCTGTACTCCCGGGGGGGGTCTCTGTACTCCGGGGGGGTCTCTGTACTCCGGGGGGGGGGTCTGTACTCCGGGGGGGGTCTCTGTTCCCTGGGGGGGTCTCTGTACCCTGGGGGAGGTCTCTGTACCCTGGGGGAGGTCTCTGTACCCTGGGGGGGGGGGTCTGTACTCCGGGGGGGGTCTCTGTTCCCTGGGGGGGTCTCTGTACAATACAATACAATACAAATCGCTTTATTGGCATGATAAGGTACATCTTATGTTGCCAAAGCATCAAAATACATTTATGGTTGAACACATAAACGCGGTTCCATTCATACAGTGTATAAACAGGTATATCCCTGAGTTTATAAATATATTTTCGCCTTGTTTATATATACTCTTGTCTTAGTTTACTGGTTGTCCCTCTGTTCATGGCAAGCTGTAACATAGTGTGCCGCCAGTGTTACACAGCTTCTCTCCTCCCCCAGTAGGAATGGGAGTTTTTGGTTGTCAGTCAGATTTCTGAATTCAGGGCATATTTGTGAGAATTTTTGATAGAAATTCTCTCTGATGCCCTGATATTTTCCACAGGCTGTGAGGAAGTGCATCTCTGTCTCAACTACTCCCTGACTGCAGTGAGAGCATATCCTGTCTTCTCTTGGCAGCCTGGTCTGCCTGTGTCTGCCTTTTTCGATCGCTAGGCTATGTTCGCTAAGTCTGTACCTTGTCAAGGTTCTTGTCAGTTTGTTATCCTTTACCATGGTCAGGTAATCAGCTATGTTGTATTGTCTGTTTAGGGCCAAGTAGCAATTGAGTTTGCTTTGGGTTTTTGTTGTTTCTGCCCAATATGACAGATATTTTTCCTTTTGCTTAGCGACGATTGTGTTGGGTCGAATTCTTTGTGTTACCCTGTCACTGTCCTGGGGCTGGTTATTGTTAGTATTGTTATTAGTTACTTTATTGAGTCCCAGGACTAGTTGACTGAGGGTATTCTTCTTTATGGTCAGCTCTTGGCATTTCAGGGCGTCGTAGTGATAGCATTGGGGGTTGCTCATTTGTAGGTGATTCCAAAATTTGGTGGCTCTTTTTTGGATAGTGATTATTAATGGGTATTGGCCTAGTTCCGCCCTGCATGCGTTGTTTACTGTTTTCCTTTGAGTCCGGAGGATACTTTTACAGAATTCCGCATGTAGGATCTCAATTGGGTGTTTGTCCCATTTTGCAAAATCTTGTTGTGTTAGTGGTCCCCAGACCTCACTGCCATAGAGTGCAATTGGTTCAATTACTGATTTGAAAATTTTGAGCCAAATGCTAATTGGGATTTCTATTTGGATTGATTTTTTGATGGCATAGAAAGCCCTTCTTGCTTTCTCTTTCAGTTCATTCACAGCCAGTTTGAAGTTTCCCGTAGAACTGATTTTTAAGCCCAAGTATGTGTAGTGAGTGGTTTGTTCAATTTTGGTTGTTCCTACTGTGAAATTTATTGTGGGTCCATGTTGTTTGGATCTTTGCTGGAACACAAGGACTTTGGTTTTTTGGGGATTTATTGTCAGGGCCCAAGTCTGGCAGTACGACTCCAGCAGGTCCAGGTTCTGCTGTAGACCCTCCTTAGTTGGTGACAGCAGAACCAGGTCGTCGGCATAGAGGAGGAATTTAACCTTGGATTCATATAGGGTGAGGCCGGGTGCTGTAGATTGTTCAAGTAGTTTTGCCAATCCATTAATGTAAATATTAAAGAGTGTCGGTGAGATTGGCGAGCCCTGCGTCACCCCCCGCCCCTGTGGGAAGTATTTTGTTTGTTTGTCTCCAATTTTAACTGCACATTTATTGTTTGTATACATTGATTTAATTACATCATATGTTTTCCCTCCTACCCCGCTTTCGATAAGTTTCAGGAATAAACCGTCATGCCAGATGGAGTCGAAAGCCTTCTGGAAATCTACAAAGCATGCGTAGATTTTGCTTTTGTTATGGTGAACGTGTTTGTCAATTAGGGTCTGTAGGGTGAAGATATGATCGGATGTTCTATAGTTTGGCAGGAATCCAATTTGGCTTTTACTCAAGACATTGTGCTCTTCAAGGAAGTTTATAAGTCTTTTGTTTATGATGCTACAGAATACCTTCCCCAGGTTACTGTTTACACAGATGCCTCGATAGTTGTTTGGGTCGATTTTGTCCCCACTTTTGTATATGGGTGTTATGAGTCCTTTGTTCCAGATGTCAGGGAAATAACCGACACTCAGAACCAAGTTGAAGAGTTTTAGGATAGCCAGTTTCAGTTTGTCGTCTGCGTGTTTAATCATCTCGTTTAGTATGCTGTCTGTCCCGCAAGCTTTTCCTGGTCGCAGGTCCTTGAGTTTTTCAAGAAGTTCTTTTTCTGTTATTATGGCGTCTAGCGGGTTTTGGTTATCTTTTATGGCCATTTCAAGCTTTTCAAGTTTTTTGCGTATTTGGTGTTGCTCTGGTCCTAGTGTGTTTTTCTGGTATAATTTTTCAAAGTGGTTTACCCATGTGTCCCCATTTTGAATGGACAAATCGTCGTGTTTTTTGTGTAGTGTTTTCAAGTTGTCCCAGAAACAATTCGACTCAATGGATTCCTCCATGGAGCTGAGTGTATTCTTAATAAATTGCTCTTTTTTGGTCCTGAGTGTGTTTCTGTATTGTGTTAGCGTCTGACAATAAGTAAGGCGTAATTCCTCGTTTTCTGGATGTCTGTGTTTTTGGTTTGATAGTTTTCTAAGTTTTTTCCTCATGTTATGGCAATCATGGTCAAACCATTTTTCATAGTTTTTTGTTTTGGGTTTGTTCTTGCGAGCTTTCAAGTTTGCATTTGTTGCCAAATTATCAAAAATATTGTTTAGTTTACTAACTGCCCGGTTTACGCCTTCTTTATTGTGAGTGTATATGTTATCCAGAAAGGTGTCTAAGAGAGCTTGAGTTGATGCATTGCTAATTGTTTTCTGGTATTTTTCCGTGTCGTTTTTGGCCCATCTGTACGATTTTTTGGTGTTGTACAGTTTACTGGGTTGTGTTTCTATGTTTGTTTCTGTCTTTTTGAGAAACATAGTAATTTGACTGTGATCTGACAGTGTTGTTTGTGGTTTGACTGTGAATGCTCTGAAAGAGGATGGGTCCAAGTCTGTAATCATATAGTCTACTGTGCTGCAGCCAAGAGGTGAGCAGTAGGTCGATCTTCCTAGGAGGTCTCCTATGAACCTACCATTGACAATGTACAGACCCAGGTTTCGACAGAGCTGTAGTAGCTGTTTACCGTTGGTATTTGACTGCTTGTCGCAGTTATGCCTGTATGGAAGGGAAGGGATGTCAGTGGTTATTCCCGAATACGTAATTGTTTCCCTGATTATTGGTGAAGTCTGGTTCTTCGCCCGTTCTTGAATTGAGGTCCCCACAGATCAACACGTTCCCCTGGGCCTGGTATTGGATAATTTCCCCCTCCATGTTGGAGAAGGTGTCCTCTTTGTAGTACAGGGAATCGATTGGAGGGATATAAAGTGCGCAAATGTAAACATCTTGGGTGTTTGAGATAATCTCCCTCTCAAGTTTGAGCCACATATGGTTTTCGCCCTTTTTTATAAATTTGATGTAATTCTTAAGTTCTGTTTTAAACCAGATCAGTATGCCTCCGGAGTCTCTGCCTTGGGTTACACTTGGTAATTTATTGGAGGGGACCACTAGCTCAGTGTACCCTTGGGGACAGCCGGTGTGTCCTTTTCCTTTATACCAAGTTTCCTGTAAAATGATAATATCTAGATCTTTAGTTTCCTCTATGAACTCTGGGGTCCTACTCTTCACTTCTCGCAGTGAAGAGCGTAGACCTTGGATATTCCAGGTCGAAATATATAAGGATTTCATGTTAAGTTTTATCTTTTTCTATGATAGGTTAAAGAGTGGTACGTGTTTGTCGTGTCTAAGTGTGGGGAAAAAAAAAGATCACCCCAGTTGTCTACAAAAGTTAATACAATTTGGTTACAGTTCTTTCTATTAATTAGTCCTTGATCCATAAGGCGGAAGTAGATGCTGCTGCACATCTGCTTATTGTCTCTTAATGGATTGTTTCTGTCTGAGGTATTGCGTACGTCCTGTGCATCTCTCCCTCTGTCTGGCTGGTAGCGATCCTATTCCCCTGTGGGACAGGAGTGGTGCAGGTCTGATAATGTTGTTTTGCATGGGGATCCTCTCCGGTCTCGGTTGGTGTGGTGGTGGTCTTTGTAGTGTTCCTGATATGTACCCCGCTGATCTCTGGTGGTCGGGGGGGGGGTCCTCTTGGAGTCTGGGTATGGACCCGGTTAAAAGCGAAGTCCTTCAGGGCTTTAGCAAAGATCGATATTTTTTGCCTTTGGATGTGGACGTGGTCGTAAAGACATTCTTCATCGAGGGTGGGGTGTTGGGCCAGGTGTACGTTGTGGTTTGATTCGCATTCTGTTGCTATGCTGGCATTTATCTCATGAATTGTGTTGTTGTTGAAGTCTGTTCTCGGCAATATTGTGGAAACAGTGATTCTAGTGTTTGGAAATGTACTGCTTGCCTTCCTAATCATTGCTCTGAGCGATGTTGCTACCTCTTTCTGTTTGGCCTTTAGGTCATTTGTGCCCGTGTGTATTATTATGTGTTGGGGGGAGCCTAATCTGGCTTTGGTCAGCCATCCCATGGCTCTGTCTGTTGTTGGGCACCAAATCTTTTCTACTTTACTTCTAGGGAAGAGCTTTTTCTCCCATAGAAATTTCCCATTTGAGTCTGAGTATTACGACGTCAGCCTTGTTTGTGTTTACTGTCTGGTGGCTTTCGCCTGGACTCATAGTGTGTGTGCTGGGCTGGGGTGTCTGGTGTGTGCATACCTCTTGTGAGCGGCTCGCTTGTGGTTCCATGGTGGTGGGGGAAGATTGCGAGTCAGCATGCTGGTCGGTCTGTGTGGCACCCCTTGTATTGTGTGTCTGTTGCTTTTGTTCCGTGTGGGAGTGCAGCCGTTCCGTCCGGCTCTGTCTTGTCTTATCTCTAGTCTCTGGTTGCTGGTCTAATGGTGTTTTCTCTCCTCTATGGCTCTCTTCTTTTTCCTGCAGCTCTTTCACCTGATTCTTAAGTAGATTCACCTGGTTATCAAGTCTATTCAGCTCTCTCTTGTGTCTCTCCCTCTCCTGCTTTTGTTTGTCATTCAATTTGAGGACCTCCTCTCTAAGTTTAACCATCTCTATCTCTAATTGATAAAATTTATCTTTTGGTTGTATCTGGCTGTGTGATCCCGGGGTATGTGTCTGGTCGGCCCTGGAAGGCTCACTCACTTCCTGGCTAAGCTGGTCGGCCCTGGAAGGCTCACTCACTTCCTGGCTATGCTGCTCTTCTCTTGGTGGGCTGGGAATGGTAGGGGAACTATGTGTGGCTTCCTCCGTGGTAGTTATGCTGGGGTTTGTCAGTTGTATCGTGTGGCTGTGGTTCCCCGGGGTTAGTGTCTGGTTTGAACTGTGTGGCTCGTTCATCCCTTGACCATGCAGATTTTCTCCTGGTAAGTTGTCAATGTTGGGGGGAGTGCGGGCCACTCTGGGGCTGTTCATTCCCCTCGTAGTTGATCTTTTCAGTGTCCTGAAGGCCGTTGCAAATTTGTCGAGGTTGCCTTGCACTAATATTGTTCCGGTATTGTACGCGTTGACAGTCGTGATTGAACTGTCTCCTGGTGTGTTAATTTTCATTATGGACCCATTTGCGGTATTTTTTAGCTTAACACTGGTATAGTGTGATTTTATTGCTCTGATCCAAGCCGCTGGCTGATCTGAGTAGAATATGAGGTTACTTTTTGTCCCATTGTTGTAACAGTCAGTAAAGAGAGTTTCTGGTTTTTCTCTCATCTGAGCATGCTTGATCGTTTTTATAGCTTTTTTTGTGGTGTTGGGGGGAATCTGGAAGCGGGGCTGTTGTGGATCTTCTGATTCGCTCATTTTTGGTAAAGTATTGTTGATCTTAGAATAAGCTTTTCTGGGGCCCTGGGTTTGGTGTTACCCTCTCCCTGTTCGCGAACTTTCCCGGTCCCCCTCTCCGACCCCGTGGTCCCTGGGCCTCGGCACCTGGGTTCACCCTTCTCAGGTCTGAGTCTGTGAGCCACTGTTTCCCGGTGCCTTCGGGCTGTTCCCCTCCCCCCTCAGAGGTCTCTGGGCCTCTGTTTCGGCCTGGCTCCTCGGGCCTTTCCCTGGGCCTCCCTCCCTGGGCCCTGTACTCACGGTCTTGGTTGCGAGCCTTCTGGTTGCTCTCCTTCTCCTCAGAGGTCTCTGTGCCTGCTGGCCTGGCTCCTCGGGCCTTTCCCGTGCTGGATTGTTGGGCTGTGGCCCGAGTCCCCTCGGCTGTGCTGATTGCTGGATTTCCGGGCTGCGTTCCGAATCTCCTCGGCTGTGCCGATTTCTGCGATGCGGCCCGAGTCCTCTCCGCTGTGCCGATTGCCGGGCTGCGTTCCGGATCTCCTCGGCTGTGCCGATTTCTGGGCTCTGTACCCCGGGGGGGGGGTCTCTGTACCCCGGGGGGGGGTCTCTGTACCCCGGGGGGGGGTCTCTGTACCCCGGGGGGGGGTCTCTGTACCCCGGGGGGGGGTCTCTGTACCCCGGGGGGGGGTCTCTGTACCCCGGGGGGGGGTCTCTGTACTCCGGGGGGGGGGTCTCTGTACTCCGGGGGGGGGGTCTCTGTACTCCGGGGGGGTCTCTGTACTCCGGGGGGGGGGTCTCTGTACTCCGGGGGGGGGTCTCTGTACTCCGGGGGGGGTCTCTGTACTCCGGGGGGGGGTCTCTGTACTCCGGGGGGGGGGTCTCTGTACTCCGGGGGTGTCTCTGTTCCCTGGGGGGTGTCTCTGTTCCCTGGGGGGGGTCTCTGTTCCCTGGGGGGGGTCTCTGTTCCCTGGGGGGGGTCTCTGTTCCCTGGGGGGGGTCTCTGTTCCCTGGGGGGGGTCTCTGTTCCCTGGGGGGGGTCTCTGTTCCCTGGGGGGGGTCTCTGTTCCCTGGGGGGGGTCTCTGTACCCTGGGGGAGGTCTCTGTACCCTGGGGGAGGTCTCTGTACCCTGGGGGAGGTCTCTGTACTCTGGGGGGGTCTCTGTACTCCGGGGGGGTCTCTGTATTCCGGGGGGGGTCTCTGTACTCCGGGGGGGGGGGTCTCTGTACTCCGGGGGGGGTCTCTGTACTCCGGGGGGGGGTCTCTGTACTCCGGAGGGGGGTCTCTGTACTCCGGGGGGGGTCTCTGTTCCCTGGGGGGGGTCTCTGTAATCTGGGGGGGGTCTCTGTACCCTGGGGGAGGTCTCTGTACTCCTTCGGGGGGGGGGTCTCTGTACTCCGGGGGGGTCTCTGCACTCCGGGGGGGGGTCTCTGTACTCCGGGGGGGGTCTGTACTCCCGGGTGGGAGTCTCTGTACTCCGGGGGTCGCGATAGTTCAGAGGGTCGCAATAGTTCACTGGGTTGCGATAGTTATGGGGTCGTGATAGTTCAGGGGGTCGTTCTGCAATAGAGCCCAGGATCGGGAGCAAGGATAACGATCATCTGCTGAATGTGGCCCAGTTGTGCCCGCAACGAGGCTTCGGGGTGGATGCCCCGGGAAGGAAGCAGATTTGCCAACCTGCCAGGATTCTCCTGAAGTCTCGAGGAATAAAAGATTGATCTCCTGGTTACAGCTGCGAGCAAACCCAGCAGAAATATCATCGGGGCATTAAAAAATTGTGTGTTTCAATTTTCATTGAACTCTTCAGTTTATTAGTTAATAAAAATATTGGGGATGGAATAAAGGCTGTTTGGCCGGGTGAGGCAGTTGGAGGCAGGAAGTCATATGGTGACACCTCCAGGAATATGTCCGACCAGAGTTGGCAACACTCGATGGAAGATCCTCAGATAGAGCTAACGGACCAGGAGGGGCAGGAGCAACATGAAGAAACTAAGGAAGAGAGGCCATTGTGTGCTGCATCAAGCTCTCATACAGAAACTACTGCCTTAATAGTACTGCCTGAATCCTCTCCTGCCCCTCCACATACACCCTTCCCCTACAGGCCTTTAAACCTTCGTGCCAACTCACAAATCTCCCATTCAGCCACTGGGGGAATACTCTCCGTCAACACAACAGAGAAAGGGTGAGAGAGAGTGAAAGCAAGAGGTACAGAGAGAGAGAGAGGGAAAGAAAGGGAGAGAAAGAGATGGCGAGAGAAACAGAGAGAGCAAGAGAGAAAGAGGGAGAGCAAGGGCAAAAAATTGAGCGGTGTCCCCTTTGGGGCGCTAACTTGGCCAGGGCGCTACGTTTAGCGCCCCGGAAAAATTAGCGCCCCTGTCGCTGAAATTGAGTGGTAGCACCCCAAGAGGGAAGCGGGGTGCTACTGGAAGCGCCCCGCCTCCCTCTTGGGGCACTGCGAGGGAATATCGCGATGCTACATGCCGAGGTATTGCAGGCCTTCCTCCCCTTCTTAAAGGGAAGGGGCCTTGCGCAGCACGGCACAAGGCCCAGCTGGGCCACCGGGGATCGGAGTGCCAGCAAAAGAGCCCGGCACTCAAGTTTGGGGCGCCATTATCGGCCGTGCGCAAAGTTTAGCGCCTGGCACTAATTATCGGCTCCGACGGCAAACTTGGCTTTTATCGTCCCTGGAGGTGATTGGAGCGCTAAATCAGGCGCTTCACACCTGTCTTAAGGCACAAAGGCCGAGGAGCGAGGCGCTACCATAGAGAGCTGGTGAAGCAAGGAAGGGCAAGTCAAAATGAACCTACAAAGTGTTATATCCGTGTATCTTAATTTTGTGTCCTTCAATAATCAGACAACAGACTGCAGGGAACGATCAACAGGTGTTTACTGAATCAGGGTTACTCTAGAACTAACTGTACAGACCACTACTCAGGGTTTATATACAGGTGTGGTCACTGCCGGTACTACAGTATACAGGAGCTGTAAAAAGTAGTTCTCTCCCTTAAGGTATATATACATTACATACATTACAATTCCTCCCCGTTTAGATTAACAGTACCATAGTGCTCATTTAACAACTGACATTTTTAATATACAATGTTATATGAAAATAGTCCATTCATATATTCAGTCTCTGGGGAGGCTTCCTGATTCTTTCTGGATAACGCCTTTCCCGAGTGTCTCGCTCTTGGTGCGGAGGCGATTCTAGCACCCTGTCGTCAGTTGATTCATCAGCTTCCAATGCTATTGTTTCTGAGGTAGATGCGACATGTACGTCGGGTTCCTCACCAGGTACGTATGGCCGAGACATGGGGTTGACTCGTTCCTGTGACTCTAGGATCTGGTCAGCATGGCATCTCACAATGTTCTCCCCAACATCCACTGTGTACATTAGTGGCCCCTGCCGTCTGCATATCGTTCCTGGTTGCCATTTCTCTGTTCAGTAGTCGCGGGCCAAGACTGGTTGCCCTACATTGAAGCTCCTTGTCGGCTTCTCATTGATGTGCTGGAATTGCTTACCCTCAACATCTCTTCATACATTTGGTCTGAGCAAATCCAGACGAGATCTCAACCTTCGGTTAAAGAACATCATGGCCGGGGCCTGGTTGGTGACTGCATGTGTCGTATTTCTGTAGGCTAACAGGAAATTGTCCACCTTATGCTGCAGTGGAATGTTATCATCGCACATGGCCTTTACTGCTTTTTTAAAGATTTGTACGAACCTCTCAGCCAATCCATTTGTGGCTGGGTGATACGGGGCGGATGTGTAATGCCTTACCCCATTCCTTTTCATAAATCTTCGAAACTCTTCGGACACAAACTGTGGTCCATTGTCAGAGCAAATCTGCTCTGGCAAGCCGTTCCTGGCAAAAATGGTCCGTAGGACTGCAATAGTTTTCTCCGTGGTGGTGGAGGACATTTTGATCACCTCAGGCCATTTCGAGTACGCATCCACAGCTATTAAAAACATTGAGTCCATGAATGGACCAGCAAAATCAATATGCACCCGTTGCAATGGAGATGAGGGCCACTCCCATGGGTGTAGAGGGGCATGTGGTGGTGCATTTTGGACCTTCTGGCATCCTGAGCAGCTCTTTGTCAGGTCCTCAATTTGCTGATCGATCCCCGGCCACCACACACAAGCCCTAGCAAGGCTTTTCATTTTCACCCCTCCCAGATAACCTTCGTGAAGCTCATTGAGCACTCTCTCCCTTAACTTGGGTGGAATTACCACTTGGGATCCACACATCAAGGTCCCCTGGCATACTGACAGCTGTTCTCTTCTGGATGAGAATGCTGGCAACAGTGAGTCGCCATGTGCTGGCCATCCATTCACCGTCAAATCATATACCCGAGACAGTGTCGGGTCATTTCGGGTCTCCTTCTCTATACCAGCGTTAGTTACTGGCAAGCATTCAATTATAGTCGAATTAAATATTTCGACAGGATCCACTGCTGGTGCTTCCTCCGCAGTAGGCAGTGGCAGGCGTGATAGCCCATCAGCGTTTCCATGCTGTTTCGTGCCCTTATACTCGATTTCATATTGGTGCGCCCCTAGAAAAAGGGACCATCTTTGTAGCCGTTGCGCAGTCATCACCGGAACGCCCTTCTTTGGATTAAAGATGGAGACAAGTGGTTGGTGGTCAGTCAGCAAGGTGAACTTCTGCCCGTGCAGATAGTGATTGAACTTTTTCACTCCCCACACTAGGCTGAGGGCCTCCCTGTCAATCTGGGCGTAGTTACGCTCGGCTGAGGTTAGTGACCGAGACGCAAAGGCTACTGACCTCTCCGAGCCGTCCGGGAATTTGTGCGACAGCACCGCTCCAATGCCATAGGGTGATGCATCACACGCCAACCGAATTGGTAGTGCTGGGTTGAAATGAGCCAACACCTCTTTTGATGTGATCAGTGCTTTGCTCTTCTGGAAAGCTCGTTTACATTCGTCACTCCACTTCCATGGTATCCCCATTTACAGTAGGGTGTTCAGTGGGTGTAGTACGGTAGACAAATTCGGCAAGAACTTATGGTAGTAGTTCACCAGCCCGAGGAACGACCTCAGTTGTGACACATTTTCTGGTGCTGGAGCCTTGACTACTGCCTCAATCTTTTCAGGGGACTTATGTAACCCCTCTTTATCAATAACGTGGCCACAATACGAGATCTGCTTCTGGAAATCTCGCATTTGTGGCGATTAGCTCGGAGCCCATATTCCTTCAATCTAGTGAGCATCTGCTCCAGGTTGGCTAGGTGATCACTGTCATTTTTGCCTGTGACCAGGATGTCGTCCAAATAACACTGGGTCCCTGGAATCCCTTGCAGGACTTGTTCCATTGCCCTTTGCCAAATAGCCGGAGCTGATGCTACCCCGAACACCAGCCGGTTGTATTGGTAGAGACCTTTATGAGTGTTGATCGTGAGGTACTGTTTCGAGGCTTCTTCTACCTCCATTTGCAGGTACGCCTGGGCCAGATCAATCTTAGTGAAGCGTTTCCCTCCAGATAGCGAGGCGAAAATATCTTCAATCCGCGGAAGCGGATATTGTACAGTGTGAAGGACTGGGTTCACTGTCACCTTAAAGTCCCCACAGATGCGAACCTTCTTTGGTTCCCCAGGTGT
Source organism: Somniosus microcephalus (assembly GCF_052327205.1). Taxonomy (NCBI): domain Eukaryota; kingdom Metazoa; phylum Chordata; class Chondrichthyes; order Squaliformes; family Somniosidae; genus Somniosus; species Somniosus microcephalus. Next base: position 16,513,460 of record NC_141007.1, read on the forward strand.
ATTACTCAACGACCTCTTCATTACAGGAATGATGGGTGTAGCCCACTCGCTCCAGTCCACTTTGGACAGTACTCCTGAACGTTCCAAACCTTCCAGCTCTGCTTTGACGGCTGGGCGGATCGCATAAGGTACTGGTCTGGCCTTAAAAAAACTTTGGGCTTGCATTTTCCTCTATTTTGATCGTCGCTGTTATGCCTTTTAGTGTTCCGAGTCCCTGCTGGAACACTTGTGCGTCAGTTAGCATTTTTGACAGTCATCCAGGTGTGACGTCGTCATCCTTTTTGGCATCTACATTCAGTGCTTGTATGGAATGCCAATCTAGCTATATCTTCCGGATCCATTCACGTCCTAGTAGTGGTGGTCCTCCATCTGGCAATACATATAGGTCCATTTTTGGTGTTTCCTTGCCGTTATATATACCGTTCACCCTTATTTTTCCTTTGGGGTAGACTTTTTGCCCCGTGTACGTCTTCAAGACAATCTTTGTATCTCTCAAGGGTATATCTGAGAATAGCCGCTTGTAGACCCTTCGGTATATGACTGTTAGGGCTGATCCTGTGTCCAATTCCATTTTCACTTGGACTCCCGCTATCTTGAGCGTGACCCAGATAGTTTGGTGATCCTCCATTTTGATCACATTATGTAGTTTCAGACAACCCAGCTCCTTGCTTCCGGAGTCTGTATCACTCTTCTGTTCGTCTGAGCTACTCTCCGTCACCTTATGTACCTTCTTGTACTTCTCCTGTGGAGATTTCTTGCTGCTGGTTTTCTTTCCCGACCTGCAGACTCTTGCTATGTGTCCTACTTTTCCACACTGTCTGCACACTTGGTCCTTGAACCAGCAATCATTATGGTTGTGTGTTGTTCTGCCGCAGCGATAGCACTTCACTGTTCCGTATGACATTTCATTTGTGCCATATTCTTGCGGTCTCCGTTGTATCTCTGCAGCGCCCCGTGCTGCTGCTTCGTGTGATACTGCAATGCTGAAAGCCTTGTCCAGCGTAAGATCCTTTTCTGATAGAAGCCGTTTCTGGGTTCCTTCACTTTGAAGCCCACACACAAACTTGTCCCTTAAAGTATCTGCTAGTCCCGTTCCAAACTGGCAGTGTTTCGATAGCTTGTGCAGTTCCGTTAAATACTCAGCATTACTTTCATCTTTATGCTGGTTCCTTTTGTGAAACTTAAATCTTTCTGCTATCAGCAGCAGTGTGGGGTTTAAGTGGTCCTGTAGGATTGACACTGTTTTCAAAATCCTTTTCTACTGGCTTCTCTGGGATTACTAGGTTTCGTAGTAAGCCATACGTTTTTGCACCCATTGAATTCAACAATATCAGCGCTTTCTTGTCATCTGGCACTTCATTCGCCTTGCAGTATACTTCTATGCGTTCGACATATGTCGTCCAATCTTCGACTTCATTGTCGAACGCTGTGATACTGCCACTCTTCGGCATTTTTGGGTGTGGTTAGACTGGCTTAAAATGACGTCTCCCACGCTTTCCTTTCTTCCCCGCTGCGGCTTAAAATGGCGTCTCCCGCACTGCTGCCAACGCCGCTCTCGGCGGTCCTCGTGGCAAATGGTGACGCCCTGTGGGTTTCGTGCGCTGCTCCTGCGCTGCTGCCAATGCCGCTCTCTGCGGTCCTTGTGGCAATGGCAGCGCCTCGCGTTTTCCTGCGCGCCTCTCTCCCCCGTTGACGCTGCTCGGCCCTTGAACACCGGCTGCGCTCTGCTCTCTCTCGTCTCTCTGCCCGTTGACGCCACTCGGTCCTGAACACCGGCTGCGCCCTGTGCGCTCTGCCCTCTCTCCCCCGTCGACGCTGCTCGGCCTTTTTCTGTGCCGCTCGGTCGGCTCTAGCCGCCGCTGTCCGGGAAGGGTCTGCGCAGTACCTGTTGCCAACCCGTTTCGCTGGACCACCGTGACTGGAAAGCCAAGCCTGGCTCTCGACAGCCTCCCCTGCGATGCTCAAATCTCCACTGGATGACTGGGCGGTTGCCCGTGGTCAACGCCCGTGCTTCTGGACTCGACCTCCTTCCACTGTTCTCCAGGAGCGAATCCCTGGGAGGTGATGCAGAGTTGCAGGTAGGTTCGAATCTGCCTCGTCACCAATGTTATATCCGTGTATCTTAATGTTGTGTCCTTCAATAATCAGACAACAGACTGCAGGGAACGATCAACAGGTGTTTACTGAATGAGGGTTACTCTAGAACTAAATGTACAGATCACTACTCAGGGTTTATATACAGGTGTGGTCACTGCCGGTACTACAGTATACAGGAGCTGTAAAAAGTAGTTCTCTCCCTTAAGGTATATATACATTACATACATTACACAAAGTGCTGCTCAGTACCCAAAACTCCTTCACACAGTGTTGAATCTCTCCAGAAGTCTCTCTCTCTCTCTCAGAATGCGTGGTGCAAAAATGTCACCAACAAAAAAAGGCAGGAAGCGGTCACCTTTAAATAGCGCTCCCCCAGTCCCTTTCTAATTGCAAAACGCTCCCCTCAACCTGTCGTTGCCAGCGGCAGGCGGTAAGGCAGGGGGCACCACTCAATATCCAGTCCAGGGCGCTAACGGGGAGTTGCACACTCGACTGACGTCATGATCTGCCGGCGCAGGAGATCGTGGCGGTATTGTTTAGTGCTGCCGCAAAATGTCGAGTTAATTTTGCGAGCGGTGCAAAATCACCGCGCACGGGCGCTAGTTGCTTTGCGCCCCATTAGCGCCCTCTTAAGGCGCTAACAGGAGGCGCAAACACTGAATTTTTCCCCCAGAGAGTGAGATAGAGACAGAGTGAAAGATGGAGTGATTTAGATAGTAAGAGAGAGATAGAGAGCAAGCGATGAAGAGAGTGATAAAAAGAAAGAGGGAGAGAGACACATTGAGCTAGAAAGGGAGAGAGAGAAACAGACAAAAAACAAGAGAGGGACAGAGTGAGTGGGAGAGATACACAGAGCAAGAGGCAGAGAGAGGGAGCAAGAGATAGAGATAGAGGCAGCAAGAAAGGCACAGAAAACAAGAGGAGCGAGGTGGAGAGAGAAACAGTGAGTATCAGAGTGCCAGAGACAGAGAGGGGGAATGACAGAGATCAGAAATGTGGAGAGAGACAGACAGCAAGAGACAGAGAGCAAGAGAAAGAGATAAAGATCAAGAAATGGCGAGGTAGAGAGCAAGAAATGGAGAGATAAAGTGTGAGACAGAGAGCAGGATAGAGACACAGAGCAAAAGACAGAGAAAGAGAGAGAGACAGAGCGAGAGATACAGACAGAGGCAGAGAACAAGAGATGGAGAGGGAAAGATACAGAGAGAAATGGAAAGGAAGAGAGAGACAGAGCAAAAAGACCAGATAGAGAAAGAGACTGAGGGAGATATATTCAGGCAGACATGGTGAGACGGAGACACAAAGATAAATAGACAGACCAGAGAAAGACACAGAAAAAGACAGAGAAACAGACAAAAAGCAAGACAGACGGAACTAGAGAGACAGACAAGGATGAAGAGGCACACAGAAAGATATAAGGAGAGAGATGGAGAGGAAGAAAGACAGAGATGGAGAATGAGAAACAGTGATATAAAGAGAGACAAAAACAAGAGAATGAGGGAGAAGCAGAGAGACAAACAGAGGAACAAAGGAAACCTGCGCGAGGGACTGACTGAGAGCCAAGTTCTGAAGGGCTCCAGTGTCACCATGTGGGGACTAGTGAGAGTGCAGCTGCCACCAGGTGCCAGCAACTCATTAAATAATGATATTCAAACCAGTCTTCATAGAATCATAGAATGGTTACAGCACCGAAGGAGGCCATTCAGCCCGTCGAGCCCGTGCCGGCTCTCTGCAAGAGCATTTCAGCTCGTCCCACTCCCCCGCCCTTTCCCCGTAGCCCTACAAATTTTTTTCCTTCAGGTGCTTATCCAACTCCCTTTTGAAAGCCACGATTGAATCTGCCTCCGCCGCCCTCTCAGGCAGTGCATTCCAGATCCTAACCACTCGCTGCGCAAAAAAGTTTTTCCTCATGTCGCCTTTGGTTCTTCTGCCAATCACATTAAATCTGTGTCCTCTGGTTCTCGACCTTTCTGCCAATGGGAACAGTTTCTCTCTATCTACTCTGTCTAGACCCCTCATGATTTTGAACATCTCTATCAAATCTCCTCTCAAACTTCACTGCTCTAAGGAGAACAACCCCAGTGACGTAAGAAAACTACTAGGCACTTGGTCAGAGTATTAACCAAGGCTTTATTCGACTGTTTCACAACATGGAAGTCTAGTTATCCTTCACTAGTTCCTATTTACAAAATGTCCCTGAGCAAGCTGGGCCCGTGCCCAAGTATTTATACTCTCCCTGGACAGCGCCACCAACAGGCCACCCAGTATATTTCATAAGCCCTTTCTACATAAATGGCACGATTTATGTCACCCAGCTTCTCCAGTCTATCCACGTAACTGAAGTTTCTCATCCCTGGAATCATTCTCGTAAATCTTTTCTGCACCTTCTCTAAGGCCTTCACATCCTTCCTAAAGTGCGATGCCTAGAATTGGACACAATACTCCAGCTGAGGCCGAACCAGTGTTTTGTAAAGGTTCATCATAACTTCCTTGCTTTTGTACTTTATGCCTCTATTTATGAAGCCCAGGATCCCGTAAGCTTTTTTAACCACATTCTCCACCTGCCCTGCCACCTTCAATGTTTTGTGCACACATACCCCCAGGTCTCTCTGTTCATGCACCCCCTTTAGAATTGTACCCTTTAGTTTATATTGCCTTTCCTCGTTCTTCCTACCAAAATGTATCACTTCACACTTTTCTGTGTTAAACTTCATCTGTCACATTACGACGGACATTGCAACATAACTCCAGATAAATAGGAAACAGAGAAAGAAGGAGCCCACTCCAGATTCCCCCTGACACTCTCCCATCAGTTTGATTCAAATCATCGACGTGAAGATACAAACATGATTTACGACAGCTGGTTCTGTAGGGCAGGATTTTTACATAAAGGGGCTAGAAATTCATCTCGGGCAAAGGTACAAAGCAGGCGGTATTGATTCGGCTGCCCGTTATAGGCAGCGCCCGATATTCAGTCCCTGGGCAGTCCATGGAACGGAATATCAGGCGTTGTGTTTAACGGGCGGCCAATCCGATACTGCCCGTTTTTCACCAAAACTCGAGACGAATTTCTCAGCCAAGGTCTCAATAAACCTGTTCCGATCACCCCCAGCATATTTCACCTTATTGTATTCCACAGTCCCTCATCCTAAACCCTCTCACTCCGCACAGTCTCAGGCCCCTCACTCCTCACTCGGGCCCCTCACTCCACACAGACTCAGGCCCCTCACTCCTCACTCGGACCCCTCACTCCTCACTCGGGCCCCTCACTCCTCACTCGGGCCCCACACTCCTCACAGACTCAGGCCCCTCACTCCTCACTCGGACCCCTCACTCCTCACAGACTCAGGCCCCTCACTCCTCACTCGGACCCCTCATTCCTCACACGGGCCCCTCACTCCTCACTCGGGCCCCTCACTCCTCACTCGGGCCCCTCACTCCTCACTCGGGCCCCACACGCCTCACAGTCTCAGGCCCCTCACTCCTCACTCGGGCCCCTCACTCCTCACTCGGGCTCCTCACAGTCTCAGGCCCCTCACTCCTCACTCAGACCCCTGACTCCTCACTCGGACCCCTCACTCCTCACTCGGGCCCCTGACTCCTCACTCAGGCCCCACACTCCTCACAGTCTCAGACCCTTCACTCCTCACTCGGGCCCCTCACTCCTCACAGTCTCAGGCCCCTCACTCCTCACACGGACCCCTCACTCCTCACAGTCTCAGGCCCCTCACTCCTCACTCAGGCCCCTCACTCCTCACAGTCTCAGGCCCCTCACTCCTCACTCAGACCCCTCACTCCTCACAGTCTCAGACCCTTCACTCCTCACTCGGGCCCCTCACTCCTCACAGTCTCAGGCCCCTCACTCCTCACACGGACCCCTCACTCCTCACAGTCTCAGGCCCCTCACTCCTCACTCAGGCCCCTCACTCCTCACAGACTCAGACCCCTCACTCCTCACTCGGACCCCTCACTCCTCACAGTCTCAGGCCCCTCACTCCTCACTCAGGCCCCTCACTCCTCACAGACTCAGACCCCTCACTCCTCACTCGGACCCCTCACTCCTCACTCGGGCCCCTCACTCCTCACTCGGGCCCCTCACTCCTCACTCGGGCCCCTCACTCCTCACTCGGGCCCCTCACTCCTCACTCGGGCCCCTCACTCCTCACTCGGGCCCCTCACTCCTCACTCGGGCCCCTCACTCCTCACTCGGGCCCCTCACTCCTCACTCGGGCCCCTCACTCCTCACTCGGGCCCCTCACTCCTCACTCGGGCCCCTCACTCCTCACTCGGGCCCCTCACTCCTCACTCGGGCCCCTCACTCCTCACTCGGGCCCCTCACTCCTCACTCGGGCCCCTCACTCGGGCCCCTCACTCCTCACTCGGGCCCCTCACTCGGGCCCCTCACTCCTCACTCGGGCCCCTCACTCGGGCCCCTCACTCCTCACTCGGGCCCCTCACTCCTCACTCGGGCCCCTCACTCCTCACTCGGGCCCCTCACTCCTCACTCGGGCCCCTCACTCCTCACTCGGACCCCTCACTCCTCACTCGGGCCCCTCACTCCTCACTCGGACCCCTCACTCCTCACTCGGACCCCTCACTCCTCACTCGGACCCCTCACTCCTCACAGTCTCAGGCCCATCACTCCTCACTCGGACTCCTCACTCGGACCCCTCACTCCTCAGTTGGACTGCTCACTCCTCACTCAGGCCCCTCACTCCTCACTCGGACCCCTCACTCCTCACTCGGACCCCTCACTCCTCACTCGGGCCCCTCACTCCTCACTCGGACCCCTCACTCCTCACTCGGGCCCCTCACTCCTCACTCGGGCCCCTCACTCCTCACTCGGGCCCCTCACTCCTCACTCGGGCCCCTCACTCCTCACTCGGGCCCCTCACTCCTCACTCGGGCCCCTCACTCCTCACTCGGACCCCTCACTCCTCACTCGGACCCCTCACTCCTCACTGAGACCCCTCACTCCTCACACGGACCCGTCACTCCTCACACGGACCCGTCACTCCTCACACGGACCCCTCACTCCTCACTCGGACCCCTCACTCCTCACTCGGACCCCTCACTCCTCACTCGGACCCCTCACTCCTCACTCGGGCTCCTCACTCGGGCCCCTCACTCCTCACTCGGATCACTCACTCCTCACTGGGCCCCCTCTCTCCTCACTCGGGCCCCTCACTCCTCACCCGGACCCCTCACTCCTCACCCGGACCCCTCACTCCTCACCCGGACCCCTCACTCCTCACCCGGGCCCCTCACTCCTCACCCGGGCCCCTCACTCCTCACCCGGGCCCCTCACTGCTCACCCGGGCCCCTCACTGCTCACCCGGGCCCCTCACTGCTCACTCGGTTCCCTCACTCCTCACTCGGTTCCCTCACTCCTCACTCGGTTCCCTCACTCCTCACTCGGTTCCCTCACTCCTCACTCGGTTCCCTCACTCCTCACTCGGTTCCCTCACTCCTCACTCGGTTCCCTCACTCCTCACTCGGTTCCCTCACTCCTCACTCGGTTCCCTCACTCCTCACTCGGTTCCCTCACTCCTCACTCGGTTCCCTCACTCCTCACTCGGTTCCCTCACTCCTCACTCGGGCCCCTCACTCCTCACTCGGGCCCCTCACTCCTCACTCGGGCCCCTCACTCCTCACTCGGGCCCCTCACTCCTCACTCGGGCCCCTCACTCCTCACTCGGGCCCCTCACTCCTCACTCGGGCCCCTCACTCCTCACTCAGGCATCTCACTCCTCGCTCGGACCCCTGACTCCTCACTCGGACCCCTCATTCTTCACTCGGGCCAATCACTCCTCACTCAGGCCCCTTACTCCTCACTCAGACCCCTAACTCCACACTCAGGCCCCTTACTCCACACTCAGGCCCCTCACTCCTCACTCAGACCCCTCACTCCACTCTCAGATCCCTCACTCCACGCTCGGGCCCTTCACTCCTCACCCAGACCCCTCAGTCCTCACTCGGTTCCCTCACTCCTCACTTAGAACCCTCACTCGGATCCCTCACTCATCACTCGGACCCCTCACTCCTCACTCGGACCCCTCACTCCTCACTCGGGCCCCTCACTCATTCAGACCCCTTACTCCTCACTCGCGCCCCTCACTCCTCGCTCAGACTCCTCAATCGATCCCCTCAATCCTCACTCAGACCCCTTACTCCTCACTCAGACCCCTCACTCCTCACTCGGACCCCTCACTCCTCACTCGGTCCCCTCACTCCTCACTCGGGCCCCTCACTCCTCACGCGGGTCCATCACTCCTCACTCAGACCCCTTACTCCTCCCTCGGGCCCCTCACTCCTCGCTCGGGCCCCTCACTCCTCGCTCGGGCCCCTCACTCCTCACTCGGGCCCCTCACTCCTCACTCGGGCCCCTCACTCCTCACTCAGACCCCTCACTCCTCACTCAGACCCCTCACTCGTCACTGGGGCTCCTCACTCAGGTTCGTCACTCAGACCCCTCACTCCTCACTTGTACCCCTCACTCCTCACTCGGACCCCTCAGTCCTCACTCAGGCCCCTCACTCCTCACAGTCTCAGGCCCCTCACTCGTCACTCAGGCCCCTCACTCCTCACAGTCTCAGGCCCCTCACTCCTCACTCAGGCCCCTCATTCCTCACAGTCTCAGGCCCCTCACTCCTCACTCAGACATCTCACTCCTCACTCAGAACCCTCACTCCTCATTCGGACCCCTCACTCCACACTCGGACCCCTCACTCCTCATCCTGGCCCCTCACTCCTCATTCGGACCCTTCACTCCTCACTCGGATCCCTCACTCAGGCCCCTCACTCCTCACAGTCTCAGGCCCCTCACTCCTCACAGTCTCAGGCCCCTCAATCCTCACTCAGGCCCCTCACTCCTCACTCGGGCCCCTCACTCCTCACTCGGACCCCTCACTCCTCACCCTGGCCCCTCACTCCTCATTCGGACCCTTCAATCCTCACTCGGATCCCTCACTCCTCACTCAGGCCCCTCACTCCTCACAGTCTCAGCCTCACTCCTCACTCAGACTCCTCACTCAGACCCCTCACTCCTCACTCAGACCCCTCACTCCTCACTCAGACCCCTCACTCCTCACTCAGACCCTTCACTCCTCACTCAGACCCTTCACTCCTCACTCGGACCCCTCACTCCTCACTCGATCCCCTCACTCCTCACTCAACACCTTACTCCTCACTCGGGCCCCTCATTCCTCACTCGGACCACTCACTCCTCACTCGGACCCCTCACTCCCCACTCGGGCCCCTCACTCCCCACTCGGGCCCCTCACTCCCCACTCGGGCCCCTCACTCCCCACTCGGGCCCCTCACTCCCCACTCGGGCCCCTCACTCCCCACTCGGGCCCCTCACTCCCCACTCGGGACCCTCACTCCCCACTCGGGCCCCTCACTCCCCACTCGGGCCCCTCACTCCCCACCCGGGCCCCTCACTCCCCACCCGGGCCCCTCACTCCCCACCCGGGCCCCTCACTCCCCACCCGGGCCCCTCACTCCCCACCCGGGCCCCTCACTCCCCACCCGGGCCCCTCACTCCCCACCCGGGCCCCTCACTCCCCACCCGGGCCCCTCACTCCCCACCCGGGCCCCTCACTCCCCACCCGGGCCCCTCACTCCCCACCCGGGCCCCTCACTCCCCACCCGGGCCCCTCACTCCCCACCCGGGCCCCTCACTCCCCACCCGGGCCCCTCACTCCCCACCCGGGCCCCTCACTCCCCACCCGGGCCCCTCACTCCTCACCCGGGGCCCTGACTCCTCACTCGGACCCCTCACTCCTCACTCGGGCTCCTCACTCGGGCCCCTCACTCCTCACTCGGGCCCCTCACTCCTCACTCGGACCCCTCACTCCTCACTCGGACCCCTCACTCCTCACTCGGACCCCTCACTCCTCACTCGGACCCCTCACTCCTCACTCGGACACCTCACTCTTCACTCGGACCACTCACTCCTCACTCGGACCCCTCACTCCGCACTCGGGCCACTCACTCCTCACTCAGACCCCTCACTCCACACTCAGACCCCTCACTGCTCACTCAGACCCCTCATTCCTCACTCGGGCCCCTCACTCCTCACTCGGGCCCCTTACTCCTCACTCAGACCCCTCACTCCACGCCCGGGCCCTTCACTCCTCACTCAGGCCCCTCACTCCTCACTCGGACCCCTCACTCCTCACTTGGTTCTCTCACTCAGCACTCGGGCTCCTCACTCTGACCCCTCACTCCTCACTCTGACCCCTCACTCCTCACTCTGACCCCTCACTCCTCACTCTGACCCCTCACTCCTCACTCGGGCCCCTCACTCCTCACTCTGACCCCTCACTCCTCACTCTGACCCCTCACTCCTCACTCTGACCCCTCACTCCTCACTCGGATCCCTCACTCCTCACTCTGACCCCTCACTGCTCACTCGGGCCCCTCACTCCTCACTCAGACCCTTACTCCTCACTCAGAATCATCATTCCTCACTCGGGCCCCTCGCTCCTCACTCAGGCCCCTCGCTCCTCACAGTCTCAGGCCCCTCACTCCTCACTCAGACCCCTCACTCCTCACTCAGACCCCTCACTCCTCACTCAGACCCCTCACTCCTCACTCGGGCTGCTCACTCCTCACTCGGGCTGCTCACTCCTCACTCGGGCTGCTCACTCCTCACTCGGGCCGCTCACTCCTCACTCGGGCCCCTCACTCCTCACTCGGGCCCCTCACTCCTCACTCGGGCCCCTCACTCCTCACTCGGGCCCCTCACTCCTCACTCGGGCCCCTCACTCCTCACTCGGGCCCCTCACTCCTCACTCGGGCCCCTCACTCCTCACTCGGGCCCCTCACTCCTCACTCGGGCCCCTCACTCCTCACTCGGGCCCCTCACTCCTCACTCGGGCCCCTCACTCCTCACTCGGGCCCCTCACTCCTCACTCGGGCCCCTCACGCCTCACTCGGGCCCCTCACGCCTCACTTTATTCTCTCACTCCTCAATCGGACCCCTCACTCCTCACTCGGATCCCTCACTCCTCACTCGGGCCCCTCAATCCTCACTCGGGCCCCTCACTCCTCACTCAGACCCCTCACTTGGTCCCCTCACTCCTCACTCGGACCCCTCACACCTCACTCGATCCCCTCACTCCTCACTCGGTCCCCTCACTCCTCACTCAGACCCCTTACTCCTCACTCGGGACCCTCACTCCTCACTCTGACCGCTCCCTCCTCACTCAGGCCCCTCACTCCTCACCCGGACCCCTCACTCCTCACTCGGGCTCCTCACTCGGGCCCCTCACTCCTCACTCGGGCTCCTCACTCGGGCTCCTCACTCGGGCCCCTCACTCCTCACTCGGGCCCCTCACTCCTCACTCGGGCCCCTCACTCCTCACTCGGGCCCCTCACTCCTCACTCGGGCCCCTCACTCCTCACTCGGGCCCCTCACTCCTCACTCGGGCCCCTCACTCCTCACTCGGGCCCCTCACTCCTCACTCGGGCCCCTCACTCCTCACTCGGGCCCCTCACTCCTCACTCGGGCCCCTCACTCCTCACTCGGAAACCTCACTCCTCACTCGGACCCCTCACTCCTCACTCGGGACCCTCCCTCCTCACTCGGGCCCGTCACTCCTCACTCGGGTCCCTCACTCCTCACTCGGGCCCCTCACTCCTCACTCGGGCCCGTCACTCCTCACTCGGGGCCCTGACTCCTCACTCGGGACCCCTCCCTCCTCACTCGGGACCCTCCCTCCTCACTCGGGCCCGTCACTCCTCACTCGGGTCCCTCACTCCTCACTCGGGCCCCTCACTCCTCACTCGGGCCCGTCACTCCTCACTCGGGGCCCTGACTCCTCACTCGGACCCCTCACTCCTCACTCTGACCCCTCACTCCTCACTCTGACCCCTCACTCAGGCTCCTCACTCGGACACCACACTCTTCACTCGGAACACTCACTCCTCACTCAGGCTCCTCACTCAGACCCCTCACTCCGCACTCGGGCCACTTACTCCTCACTCAGACCCCTCACTCCACACTCCGACCCCTCACTCCTCACTCGGGCCCCTCATTGCTCACTCAGACCCCTCACTCCTCACTCGGACTCCTCACTCGGGCCCCTCACTCCTCACTCGGGCCCCTCACTCCTCACTCGGGCCCCTCACTCCTCACTCGGGCCCCTCACTCCTCACTCGGGCCCCTTACTCCTCACTCAGACCCCTCACTCCACACTCAGTCCCCTCACTCCTCACTCAGACCCCTCACTCCACTCTCAGATCCCTCACTCCTCACTTGGGCCCCCTACTCCTCACTCAGACCCCTCACTCCACGCCCGGGCCCTTCACTCCTCACTCAGACCCCTCACTCCTCACTCGGACCCCTCACTCCTCACTTGGTTCTCTCACTCCTCACTCGGGCCCCTCACTCCTCACTCGGGCCCCTCACTCCTCACTCGGATCCCTCACTCCTCACTCGGGCCCCTCACTCCTCACTCGGGCCCGTCACTCCTCTCTCGGGCCCCTCACTCCTCACTCGGGCCCCTCACTCCTCACTCAGGCCCCTCGCTCCTCACAGTCTCAGGCCCCTCACTCCTCACTCAGACACCTCACTCCTCACTCGGGCCGCTCACACCTCACTCGGACCCCTCACACCTCACTCAGGCCCCTCACTCCTCACTCAGACATCTCACTCCTCGCTCGGACCCCTCACACCTCACTCGGACCCCTCACACCTCACTCGGACCCCTCACTCCACACCAGGACCCCTCACTCCACACCCGGACCCCTCACTCCTCACTCAGGCCCCTCACTCCTCACTCGGACACCTCACTCTTCACTCGGACCACTCACTCCTCACTCAGGCCCCTCACTCCTCACTCAGACCCCTCACTCCGCACTCAGGCCACTTACTCCTCACTCAGACCCCTCACTCCACACTCAGACCCCTCACTCCTCACTCGGGCCCCTCATTGCTCACTCAGACCCCTCACTCCTCACTCGGACTCCTCACTCGGGCCCCTCACTCCTCACTCGGGCCCCTTACTCCTCACTCAGACCCCTCACTCCACACTCAGTCCCCTCACTCCTCACTCAGACCCCTCACTCCACTCTCAGATCCCTCACTCCTCACTCGGGCCCCTTACTCCTCACTCAGACCCCTCACTCCACGCTCGGGCCCTTCACTCCTCACTCGGTTCCCTCACTCCTCACTCAGACCCCTCACTCCACTCTCAGATCCCTCACTCCTCACTCCGGCCCCTTACTCCTCGCTCAGACCCCTCACTCCACGCTCGGGCCCTTCACCCCTCACTCAGACCCCTCACTCCACACTCAGACCCCTCACTCCTCACTCGGGCCCCTCATTGCTCACTCAGACCCCTCACTCCTCACTTGGGCCCCTTACTCCTCACTCGGACCCCTCACTCCACACTCGGGCCACTTACTCCTCACTCAGACCCCTCACTCCACACTCAGACCCCTCACTCCTCACTCGGGCCCCTCATTGCTCACTCAGACCCCTCACTCCTCACTCGGACTCCTCACTCGGGCCCCTCACTCCTCACTCGGGCCCCTTACTCCTCACTCAGACCCCTCACTCCACTCTCAGATTTCTCACTCCTCACTCGGGCCCCTTACTCCTCACTCAGACCCCTCACTCCACGCTCGGGCCCTTCACTCCTCACTCAGACCCCTCACTCCTCACTCGGTTCCCTCACTCCTCACTCAGACCCCTCACTCCACTCTCAGATCCCTCACTCCTCACTCCGGCCCCTTACTCCTCGCTCAGACCCCTCACTCCACGCTCGGGCCCTTCACCCCTCACTCAGACCCCTCACTCCACACTCAGACCCCTCACTCCTCACTCGGGCCCCTCATTGCTCACTCAGACCCCTCACTCCTCACTTGGGCCCCTTACTCCTCACTCGGATCCCTCACTCCTCACTCGGGCCCCTTACTCCTCACTCAGACCCCTCACTCCACGCTCGGGCTCCTCACTCAGACCCCTCACTCCTCACTCAGTTCCCTCACTCCTCACTCAGACCCCTCACTCAGATCCCTCACTCCACACTCAGACCCCTTACTCCTCACTTGGACCCCTCATTCCTCACTGAGACCCCTCACTCCTCACACGGGCCCCTCACTCAGACCCCTCACTCCTCACTCAGACCCCTCACTCCTCACTCAGACTCCTCACTCGGGCCCCTCACTCCTCACTCAGACCCCTCACTCCTCACTCAGACCCCTCACTCCTCATTCGGACCCTTCACTCCTCACACGGATCCCTCACTCCTCACTCAGACCCCTCGCTCCTCACTCAGACCCCTCGCTCCTCACAGTCTCAGGCCCCTCACTCGTCACTCAGGCCCCTCACTCCTCACAGTCTCAGGCCCCTCACTCCTCACTCGGGCTCCTCACAGTCTCAGGCCCCTCACTCCTCACAGTCTCAGGCCCCTCACTCCTCAGTCTCAGGCCCCTCACTCCTCACTCGGACCCCTCACTCCTCACCCTGGCCCCTCACTCCTCATTCAGACCCTTCACTCCTCACTCGGATCCCTCACTCCTCACTCAGGCCCCTCACTCCTCACTCAGGCCCCTCACTCCTCACTCAGGCCCCTCACTCGGCTCCTTCACTCCTCACTCGGAGCCCTCCCTCCTCACTCGGAGCCCTCCCTCCTCACTCAGACACCTCACTCCTCACAGTCTCAGGCATCTCACTCCTCACTCGGACCCCTCACTCCACACTCGGACCCCTCACTCCACACTCGGACCCCTCACTCCACACTCGGACCCCTCACTCCACACTCGGACCCCTCACTCCACACTCGGACCCCTCACTCCACACTCGGACCCCTCACTCCACACTCGGACCCCTCACTCCACACTCGGACCCCTCACTCCACACTCGGACCCCTCACTCCACACTCGGACCCCTCACTCCACACTCGGACCCCTCACTCCACACTCGGACCCCTCACTCCACACTCGGACCCCTCACTCCACACTCGGACCCCTCACTCCACACTCGGACCCCTCACTCCACACTCGGACCCCTCACTCCACACTCGGACCCCTCACTCCACACTCGGACCCCTCACTCCACACTCGGACCCCTCACTCCACACTCGGACCCCTCACTCCACACTCGGACCCCTCACTCCACACTCGGACCCCTCACTCCACACTCGGACCCCTCACTCCACACTCGGACCCCTCACTCCACACTCGGACCCCTCACTCCACACTCGGACCCCTCACTCCACACTCGGACCCCTCACTCCACACTCGGACCCCTCACTCCACACTCGGACCCCTCACTCCACACTCGGACCCCTCACTCCACACTCGGACCCCTCACTCCACACTCGGACCCCTCACTCCTCACGGGCCCCTCAGTCCTCACTCGGGCCCCTCAGTCCTCACTCAGACCCCTCATTCAGACCCCTCACTCCTCACTCAGACCCCTAACTCCTCACCCGGATCCCTCACTCCTCACTCGGACCCCACACTCCTCACTGAGTCCCATCACTCCTCACAGCGACCGTGTCTGTGTGTATTGTACAGTCACTATTCACTCTCTGGTACTGGGCAGTCAGTGTCTGTGTGTATTGTACAGTCACTATTCACTCTCTGGTACTGGGCAGTCAGTGTCTGTTTGTATTGTACAGTCACTATTCACTCTCTGGTACTGGGCAGTCAGTGTCTGTGTGTATTGTACAGTCACTATTCACTCTCTGGTACTGGGCAGTCAGTGTCTGTTTGTATTGTACAGTCACTATTCACTCTCTGGTACTGGGCAGTCAGTGTCTGTGTGTATTGTACAGTCACTATTCACTCTCTGGTACTGGGCAGTCGGTGTCTGTTTGTATTGTACAGTCACTATTCACTCTCTGGTACTGGGCAGTCAGTGTCTGTTTGTATTGTACAGTCACTATTCACTCTCTGGTACTGGGCAGTCAGTGTCTGTGTGTATTGTACAGTCACTATTCACTCTCTGGTACTGGGCAGTCAGTGTCTGTTTGTATTGTACAGTCACTATTCACTCTCTGGTACTGGGCAGTCAGTGTCTGTGTGTATTGTACAGTCACTATTCACTCTCTGGTACTGGGCAGTCGGTGTCTGTTTGTATGCAGTCACTGGTTAGTTAGTGTCAGTAATATTTTGATCCCTGTTTTTCTCACTTAATGAAAGTGAATGTCAGAAATGTTTTCGAACGCTCTGAATCAGAACTTTTGTTGAAGTACTTTTGAAGCATTTAATAGCACTGATGTGACTGGTTGCCACGGTGACTGCACTCGCACTCTGCTGCTTGGTGGGCTTGTTTCACGCTGGGATGTTTTTAATGGGTAGAAAATGTTCAGCTCTAATTAAAACCAACAGGATCAATGGCAAGTACACAACAGACTTCTGGGCTTTTAGAAAATGACAGAGGCTCCCCCAAGAAATCTTTTGATGTGATGTTTAACATTAGGGCTTCGCCTTCGCAGGCCTGAGCTTTGGGCCGATGTGTGATGTGACACAGCTCACTCTTTACATCAAAACCATATCAAAGACAGGTCCTTAATTCCTCCGCCAGAACTCATGCTACTGCCGGTCTGTGTGATTACCAACAGTGGGTGATCATTCCTGTCTTTCTTTAATTGGATGCTCGCTCGATGTATAAATGTGAGAGTTATTTTGAGCAATAGATTTATTCTCTTTGCAGGATCCAATGTACTGCTGGTTCAGTGTCTGATCCCGGTTTGAAGTTATTCCCCCACTGGTACCTGCCTCATCAAACCACTGCTTACATGAACGGTGACGTAAGAAAACTACTAGGCACTTGGTCTGAGTATTAAACAAGGTTTTAATCAACTGTTTTTCAACATGGAGATCTAGTTGTGTCCTTCACTAGTTCCTGTTAAAGAATGTCCTGAGCAAGCTGGGCCCATGCCTGAGTATTTATACTCTCCCTGGACAGCGCCACCAGCAGGCCGCCCAGTATTATTTCATAAGTCATTTCCACATGAATAACCAGATTCATGTCACACGGTACCCGCCTCCTCACTCTCTCCGTTGCTGAAATTACTCTCTGCGATATTCCCTACTGTGACCACATTCAAATGGTGTAATGAAATGCTGAAATAGTGCGCACAGGAGTTCCAGGCATTGTTGGTGTAACATTGAGAGCACTTTCACCTCCTCAGCCACCACAAAGGAAAGACTTACATTTCTATAGCACCTTTCACGACCACCGGACGTCCCAAAGCCAAGGAAGTAGCTCAGAGGTGCAGTCACTGTTGTGATGTGGGAAACGTGGCAGCCAATTTGCGCACAGCAAGCTCCCGCAAATAGTGATGAGATAATCTGATGTTGCTTGATGGATAAATATTAGCCAGGACACCTGGAGAACTCCCTTTGCTCGCTAGCACCGGGAGTGGTTGAGGCCAATAGCATAGCTCCATTTCAGGGGAAGCTAGATAAACACATGAGGGAGAAAGGAATCGAAGGATGTGCTGATGGGGTGAGGTGATGCAGGGTGGGAGGAGGCTCGTGTGGAGTATAAAAGCCAGTATAGATCAGTTGGGCCGAATGGCCTGTTTCTGTGCTGTAAAGCTCGATGTAAATCTGCTGCTCTTCGTGGAAATAGTGCCGTGGGATCTTTTACATCCACCTGAGAGGGAGCAGACGGGGCCTCGGTTTAACGTCTCATCTGAAAGATGGCACCTCAGACAATGCAGCGCTCCCTCAGTACTGCACTGGGAGTGTCAGCCTAGATTTTTGTGCTCAAGTCTCATTGGAGTGGGACTTGAACCCACAACCTAGTAGATTTAGAGGCGAGAGTGCTACCCACTGAGCCACGGCTGACACAAGCCAGTCTACGGGCAGAGGGCAGGTGCGTGACTGCCCTGACCTCCACTGACACCGCTCTATGCCAGGGCCAACTATCAGGTCCCTTTAAGGAACCGTGTAGAATCTTCCGTCCACCCGAGTTGGCCCTCCCAATGAGGGGCACTTTGCTCCCATTCACACATCCTAATAAGGCATGGTTTAAATCAAGAGCTCTTTATGGGCTGATTCACCCACTTGGTGACACAGGGACACTAGACAGGGATGTCCTCCCACCACAACCCCCCCATCTGGCTTGGTCCAGAATGTCTGGGTTCTGTGGCGACACCAAACACTAGCAAAAGTGATGTATTCTGAGAGGAAGAATGGGGAGAGACAATGTAAACTAAACGGTACAATTCTCAAAGGAATGCAATGACAGAGAAACCTGGGTGGTGTAGAGACACAAATCTTTAAAGGTGACAGGACAAGTTGAGAAGGCTGTTAAAAAAGCATATGGGATCCTGGGCTTTATCAATAGAGGAATAGAGTACAAAAGCAAGGAAGTTATACTAAACCTTTATAAAACACTGGTTAGGCCTCAGCTGGGGTATTGTGCTCAATTCTGGGCCCCGCACTTTAGGAAGGATGTCAAGGCCTTGGAAAGGGCGCAAAGGAGATTTACTGGGATGGTACCAGGGATGAGGGATTTCCGTTACGTGGAGAGACTGGAGAAGCTGGGGTTGTTCTTCTTGGAGCAGAGACGGCTAATGGAAGATTTAATAAAGGAGTTCAAAATTATGATAGAGAAACTGTTCACAGAGTGTCCACTGACACCACTGTCAGCCAATTAGTTGGAAGCAGGGCGGGGCTTACGACGGGACTTACAGCAAACAGTCTGCAGGGTCTATTTTAAAAGAGTCTCTACGAACTACAGCAAATAGAACTCATGGCTGGCTGAAACTACAGCAACGTCTCCCGATAAAAGCAGGATAATTTCTCCAGCAAAATGCAGTGAGTGGAGGATAGTTACACAATACCAATGATGTGCGTAAAATCAATCCCAGTCACTTACAGCAGTGCGATCTCCAGGCGTGATTGACAGGGGAATTAACCAATCATCTCCATTCCGGCCGGGAATAGTGGTGTCACTATATGCAGTCGAAACCAGAAGGCACAGAACCAGAGGAGAAATGTTACTACTCAGCGAGTTGTTATGATTTGGAATGCACTGCCTGAAAGGGTGCTGGAAGCAGACTCAATAGGAACTTTCCAAAGGGAATTGGATATAGACTAGAAAAGGAAAGATTTGTGGGGCTGTGGGGAAAGAGCAGGGAGAGTGGGACTAATTGGAGAGCTCTTTCAGAGAGCCGGCACAGGCACGGTGGGCTGAATGGCCTCCTTCTGTGCTGATTCAATGATTCTAAGGGGTAGAATTTCCACAGGGGCTTGTCCCGATCTTCGGTGGGAGATGGGCGGAAGTGCAGGAGAAACGGGGCCAGCGGCTGGTCACGATGTTTCTCCAGGGGGTTTCTGCTGAACTCCCGTTCTGGGATCGGAAGGACCAGCGAGGAAATTCCAGGCATAAAAGTCTGACTTTTGAAATTCCACATGCTTACTTAGAAACTACAGACAGACGGAGGGTGTTTGGCCCATCGCGCCGATACCCGGACCAGTTTTTCAACTGCCGATAGCTACACTTTCCTTTTATAGTCTTCCATTTTCAAATACCAATCCAGTTCACTTTTAAATGGTCCTGTGGGGGATGAAATTGGTGTTTGGCGATAGCACACAGCGGGCGACAGCGAATCGGAAGCCCGTTTCACACCCGATTTTCTTTTCTGATTGGGCGGGTGCAAAAGGGGGCGGCCAATTCGCTATCGCCCATTTTGCACTGCGCCCAAAACCAATTTCAGCCCCGTAATCGCTACTTCAATCCCCACCCCGCCTGTGACAAAGTATTCCACATCCGTGTTTCACAGTGAAAGAAAGAAAGACTTGCATTTCTATAGCGCCTTTCGTATCCTCAGGACGTCCCAAAGCGCTTCACTGCCAATGAAGTACTTTTGAAGTGTGGTCACAGTTGTAATGTTGAAACGGTAGCACAGTGGTTATGTTACTGGACTTGTATCGCAGAGGTCTGGACTAATGATCCACTTGGACATGAGTTCATAATCCCACCACGGCAGCTGGGGAATTTAAATTCAGTTAATTAAATAATCTGGAATAAAAAGGTAGAGGTGATCGCATTGAAACCTACACAATTCTTACAGGGCTTGACCGGGTAGATGCAGGGAGGATCTTTCCCCTGGCTGGGGAGTCTAGAACCAGGGGTCACAGTCTCAGAATAAGGGGTCGGCCATTTAGGACTGAGATAAGGAGAAATTTCTTCACTCAGAGGGTGGTGAATCTTTGGAATTCTCTACCCCAGAGGGCTGTGGAGGCTCAGTCATTGAATATGTTCAGGACAGGGAGCGATAGATTTTTTGAGACTAAGGAAACCAAGGGATATGGGGATAGTTCAGGAAAATGGAGTTGAGGTAGAAGATCAGCCATGATCTTATTGAATGGCGGAACAGGGTTGAAGGGCCGAATGGCCGACTCCTGCTCTTATTTCTTATGTTCTTATAGATGTTTGGGGAGTTAGTTATTGCTGATTGCCTTTGAATACATGGCCACAGAAGAAATATAACTGCCCTACAAAACAACAGTGACCACACTTCACAAATAATTAATTGACTTTGAAGCATTTTGGGGTGTCCTGAGGATGTGAAAGGTGTTATAAAAATGGAACTTCTTTAATTTTTTTAATTCTACCTATTTGTAATACATGACTAAATATACAAACATTTAACAAATCAACATTTCAAAATGCCACTTGTCACATAGGCTCAGACACCCAAAAGCTATCAGGAGCGAAGGCCCAGCTGAACAAAGCAAGCTCTGGGAAAGGAGCAAAACTCAAGCCCCAGGCTTAAGAGAGATGGTAGGCCTTTGGGGTATAAACTTACTGGAAAGATTTGCATGAGGACAAGGACAATTTCATGGGTAAGTTGAAAGGTTATTTGCGAATGATTTAAGTTATGTTATGTTATGGGGGTACGGTAGCATAGTGGTCATGTTATTGGACGAGTAATCCAGAGACCTGGACTAACGATGCTGGAGACAGCTGTCGTGCTGAAGACTTTGTTCCAGAACTAGCCGCACCTATGGCCAAGCTGTTCCAGTACAGCAATAACTCTGGCATTTATACGACAATGTGGAAAGCTGCCCAGGTATGTCCTGTCCACAAAAAACAGAACCAATCCAATCCGGCCAATTACCGCCCCATCAGTCTACTCTCTATCATCAGCAAAGTGATGGATGATGTTGTCGACAATGTTATCAAGCGGCACTTACTCACCAATAACCTGCTCAGTTCAAGTTCCGCCAGGACCACTTGGCTCCCGACCTCATTACAGCCTTGGTCCAAACATGGATAAAAGGGCTGAATTCCAGAGGTGAGGTGAAAGTGACTGCCCTTGATATCAAGGCAGCATTTGACCGAGTGTGACATCAAGGAGCCCTAGTAAGATTGAAGTCAATGGGAATCAAGGGGAAAACTCTCCACTGGCTGGAGTCATACCTAGCACAAAGGAAGATGGTCATGGTTGTTGGAAGCCAATCATCTCAGCCCCAGGACATCACTGCAGGAGTTCCTCAGGGCAGTGTCTTCGGCCCCAACCATCTTCAGCTGCTTCATCAATGACCTTCCCTCCATCATAAGGTCAGAAATGGAGCTGTTCGTTGATGACTGCAGTGTTCAGCGCCATTTACAACTCCTCAGATAATGAAGCAGTCCATGCCCGCATGCAGCAAGACCTGGATGACATTCAGGCTTGGACTGATAAGTGGCAGGTAACATTCGTGCCACACAAGTGCAAGGCAATGACTATCTCCAACAACCACCGCCCCTTGACATTCAACGGCATTACCATCACCGAATCTCCCAACATCAAGATCCTGGGTGTCACCATTGAGCAGAAACTTAACTGGACCAACCATATAAATACTGTGCCTACAAGAGCAGGTCAGAGACTGGGTATTCTGCGGCGAGTGTCTCACCTCCTGACTCCCCAAAGCCTTTCCACCATCTAGGCACAAGTCAGGAGTGTGATGGAATACCCTCCACTTGCCTGGATGAGTGCAGCTGCAACAACACTCAAGAAGCTCGACACCATCCAGGACAAAGCAGCCCGTTTGATTGGCACCCCATCCACCACCTTAAAACATTCACTCCCTCCACCACCAGCACACCGTGGCTGCAGTGTGTACCATCTACAAGATGCACTGCAGCAACTCATCAAGGCTTCTTCAACAGTACCTCCCAACCCCGCGACCTCTACCACAAGGGCAGCAGGCGCATGGGAACACCACCACCTCCAAGTTCCCCTCCAAGTCACACACCATCCTGACTTGGAAATATATCGCCGTTCCTTCATCATCACTGGCTCAAAATCCTGGAACTTCCTCCCTAACAGCGCTGTGGGAGTACCTTCACCACACGGACTGCAACGGTTCAAGAAGGCGGCTCACCACCACCTTCTCGAGGGCAATTAGGGATGGACAATAAATGCTGGCCTTGCCAGTGACGCCCACATCCCATGAATGAATTTTTTAAAACGCAGCTGCCAAATGGCACACAGCAAGCTCCCACAAACAGTAATGTTATAATGACCAGATTATTGAGGGTTTTAAATGAACCTTTTAACAGCAAAACAAACAGTGGAATTCAAACTCAAATCCAGTGCCCTGTTCCCACCCATCCCCCACCCAATTTTCCGACTGAGGGTTTGGCAAACGGCACCAGCCATCGACAGAGCTGCTGCTTGACTGAAGTTTTAGATCCATTTTAGAGCTGGGATCACTCGTCACCCGGTTCCAGGGGAGTCGAACAGGAGCTGCTGACAGGGTGCCTCTGCCACCATCTGTCAGAACATCACGTGCTTCAGGTGGGCTCCCAGGACCCAAAACACCCACCTGCCGCTCAGCATTCAATTATTTACCACTAAAAAAAGTTCTCTATTTCCACCCTGAGTCTACAGTCTGCAATGGCAATTAAGGAGCGCTGATCCTTGAACACTGAAACAATTAAAGACTAGGGATTATTAACGCTGTGTGCTGCAGCTCACAATCCATTCCTGTTACTTGATATTTTGAAATGTCATTAATTTGTTTTCTACTGTGCCAAGCAGCAACAGTACGTGTGCAAAGAGGGAACGTGCAAGAAGAAAGAGGGAGTGATCTCTTTAAGGATGCGGAACACTGTATCCTCACTGCCAATCTCTCTTTATGACTCTGATGCTGGGTGGGGTCTCGAGTCACTATTTCCAAGGCTTGGGGGAGTCTGGGATGGTTGCCGGGGGTGAGCGTTGTACTGACATCTGGGTAATAGGTGTCAACAGTGACCCAGTGGTAGCGCTTTACGCTCTGAGTCAGAAGGTCGTGGGTTCAAGCCCACCGGATGAGACGTTAAACCGAGACCCCGTCTGCCCTCCCAGGTGAATGTAAAAGATCCCATGGCACTATTTCGAAGAAGAGCAGGGGGAGTTTATAAGAGATTCTGAAGGAAACTGAACCAATATGGTGTGTAGCGAGTATATTTTATTAATCGATTTAAAATCCACTTTGGTAGAAAAAACAGAAAGGCAGGGTATTTCCTAAATGATGAAAGATTGGGAAATGCAGATGCTCAAAGGGACCTGGGTGTCGTTGTACATGAGTCACTGAAAGTGAATGTGCAGGTGCAGCAAGCCATTAGGAAGGCAAATGGTATGCTGGCCTTCATTACAAGAGGATTTGAGTACAGGAGTAAAGAAGTCTTATTCCAATTATATAGGGCCTTGGTGAGACCACACCTGGAGTACTGTGTACAATTTTGGTATCCTTACCTAAGAAAGGATATACTTGTCATAAAGGGAGTGCAACGAAGGTTTACGAGATTGATTCCTGGGATGGCGGGTGTGGTGTATGTAACCTGTTCCACCTTAAGAGAACTTAAGCCTGTTCCACCTTAAGAGATGTACTACTTTCTCTGGCTGCTGTATACGTAATACCGGTGGTGACCACCGGTATATAAGTACTGTGTAGTGATATTGTATTTAGTATAGTCCTGACCTCCAACTAGTAAAGACCTGTTGAACTTTATTCTTGTAGTCTGTGTCAGTAATTAATCTTAATACAACTGGAACACACAGACTTAACAGTGGCGACGAGTCCGATTCTTACCCTGCGGCAGTTTATATCCACGGCGGCTTCGTCCACAGAACGGGCGTCGAAGAGAGGCATCCACCCTCATCACCCTGCTGGAAGACACGTCGCGCGGCAGGCATCGAGAACCCGGAGTGTAGAAGACATCCTGAACTCGAAGCCTCCATCAGCGGCAGTCAGCTATCTTCTTTCTACCTCGGTGGTGGGTAAGCCGGTCAGCGACGCGAGCAGAAAGTCAGCCGCGTTGGCTGTACAGACGGGGGGAGGAAGACAGAGGAATAAGGGCGGTGAGATCGATCGCGACCGGAGATAAGGGCCGGGCCGCATTCGGGCCGAAAGGCGCAGCGTGGGGACATCGATCGCGGCTGGTGATAAGGGCCGGGCCACTTTCGGGCCAAAAAGGCGCAGCGTCTGGGGTGACTGAAGGCGCGAGAGCCGCGGTGAAGGCGAACGCAGCCGGTGCTAATAACCGGGCTGCAAGAAGGGCTGCGAGGCGCGACATCGGGGAAGCGCGAATGCCCGAGAGAGCCACGGTGAAGCGGAGACAGCGTCGGGGGAGTTACTAACCGCTGGGAAAGGGGAGCAGCAGCGGCACGCCAAACGCCATTGCAGCCAGTGGGTGAAGACCGCCAAGCGTGGGAAAACCGCCATTTTGTAGGCAGAGGACGAAGACAAGAGCGGGAAGCCGCCATCTTGGGATAAAATAAATTGCAACGATGACTAAACATGGGAACATTGATACCTTTGATGGCGACATCGAAGATTGGGCCATGTATGTAGAACGCATACAAAATTATTGTAAAGCAAATAAAATCCCAGATGCAGAGAAAGCACTAACGTTATTGAAGTTAATGGGTGCGAAGACATACGGGCAATTGAAACACCTTTTATCACCAGATGAACCGGCGGATAAGACGTTCGAGGAGATTGTTACTGTCCTGAAAAATCATCTAAACCCCACGCCGCTGATGCTAGCGGAACGATTAAATTTTACAGCAGAAGGCAGCTGAAGGATGAAAGCAATGCTGAATATTTAATGGAATTGCGTAAGCTGGCAAAGTACTGTCAGTTTGGAACGGGACTGACAGACGCGCTAAGAGATAAATTTGTGTGTGGATTATTAAAAGAAGATACACAAAAGCGACTGCTCGAGGAGAATGAGCTGACGCTTGAGAAAGCGGTCACTATGGCAGCAGCACACGAAGCCGCAGCGAGAGGCACGGCAGTAATGCAGCTACGGTCACCGGAACACAGTACAAATAAATTGGGTTTGAGTACTGTAAAATGTTATCGTTGTGGAAAGACAACACATGATCAGAACCAGTGTTGGTTTAAAAACCAAGAATGCAGAACGTGTGGCAGGCTTGGCCACATAGCTAAAGTATGCCGGTCAGGAAAGAAGACCAGCAACAAAAAGTCACCGCAAGGAAAATACATAAAGGTGCACAAGGTGACAAAGACCAGTTCGAATGAACAGAAGTCAGATTCAGACGCTAGCAGTAATGAACTGGGTAGCTTAAGAGTACACAACGTTGGTAAGGATGCAGATCTCCAGACAATTTGGGTCACTCTTCAGATAGCAGGAGTCCAAGTAAAGATGGAATTGGACACTGGATCGGCATTGACGGTCATGAATAAGAAAGATTACAAAAGGTTATTCCAACATATTCCCCTACGGGATACGGAGATTATATTGAAAACATACACGGGGCAAAGAGTGTACCCCATCGGAAAGATAGAGGTAAAAGTGGTCCACAAGGGCGAAGAAAGCCAAGTAATGGACTTATATGTGCTACCTGAAGGAGGTCCACCACTACTGGGACGGGAGTGGATTAGGAAAATGAATATGGACTGGCACTCCTTAAAAGCACTAACGGTAGATTCCGGGGAAACATGTCAAACCTAAACGATTGTCCAAAATATTGGATGATGCTAAAGAGGTGTTCCAGCAAGGACTGGGAACACTGAAAGGAATTACAGCAAACATCAAGATTGATGAACATGCATAACCAAAATTTTTCAAAGCCAGACCGGTACCCTATGCAATACGACCTACTGTAGAAGCGGAACTGGAAGCGCTAGAACGTTCAGGTGTTTTGTCTAAGGTAGATTGGAGTGAGTGGGCTACGCCCATTGTTCCCGTTATGAAACGTCCTTCGAGCAACAAGCCAGGAGAACCAGGGAAGGTTCGCATCTGTGGAGATTTCAAGATCACCGTTAATCCGGTGCTTCACACGGTGCAGTATCCGCTTCCGCGGATTGAGGATATTTTTGCTTCGTTGTCTGGCGGGAAACACTTCACCAAGATAGACCTGGCGCAGGCGTACTTGCAGATGGAGGTTGATGAAGAGTCACGCCAGTACCTCACGATCAACACGCATAGAGGTTTGTACCGGTATAATAGGCTGGTTTTTGGAGTGGCATCGGCTCCGGCAATTTGGCAGAGGGCCATGGAGCAGGTATTACAGGGAATTCCAGGCACACAATGTTACCTGGACGATATTCTGATTACAGGTGATGGTGATGAAGAACACCTCGCAAACTTGGAACTGGTGCTCAACAGACTGAAAGAGTATGGACTTAGAGTTAATCGGCAGAAATGTGAGTTCTTTCAGAAGCGGATCTCGTACTGTGGTCATGTCATTGACCGGGAGGGGCTTCATAAGTCTCCTGACAAGATAGCGGCAGTTGTAAAGGCTCCCGCTCCGGATAATGTCTCTCAGTTGAGGTCGTTTCTGGGATTGATTAACTATTACCATAAGTTTCTACCGAATCTATCCACGGTACTGCACCGGCTGAATGCTCTTTTACAGAAGGGGGTACCATGGGAATGGAGCGAAAACTGTAAGAAGGCATTTCGCAAAAGCAAAGAATTGATCACGTCAGAGGAAGTGTTGGCTCACTTCAACCCGACACTGCCTATTCGGTTGGCTTGTGATGCTTCTCCATATGGTATTGGGGCAGTACTCTCACACAAGTTGCCAAATGGCACAGAAAGGCCAGTCGCGTTTGCATCCAGATCATTGACCTCCGCTGAGCGCAACTATGCGCAGATCGATAGGGAGGCTCTCAGCCTTGTATGGGGAGTGAAGAAGTTTAATCATTACCTGCAGGGCCAAAAATTCACACTTCTGACAGACCATCAGCCGTTGGTATCCATTTTTAACCCTAAGAAGGGTGTTTCGGTGATGACAGCACAGCGACTCCAGAGATGGTCCCTTTTCCTAGGGGCACATCAATATCAAATAGAATTCAAAGGTACAAAGCAGCATGGCAATGCTGATGGGCTGTCGCGCCTGCCACTACCTGAAGCAGAAGAGACGACGAAAGTTGACCCTGTTGAGTTATTTCATTCGACCATCATCGAGTGTTTACCAGTCACCAATGCAAGTATTGAAAGAGAAACCAGGAACGACCCGACACTGTCCAGAGTCTACGAGGTGACAGTGAAAGGATGGCCAACACGTGGTGATCCTCTGTTACCGGCATTCTCGGCAAGGCAAGACCAGCTGTCCGTCTGCCATGGTACTTTGATGTACGGGACAAGAGTGATTATTCCTCCCAAGTTACGGGAAAGAGTTCTAAAGGAACTGCATGAAGGTCATCTGGGGGGAGTTAAGATGAAAAGTCTTGCTAGGGCTTATGTATGGTGGCCGGGCATTGACCAACAGATAGAGGAGTTGACAAAAAGCTGCGCTGGGTGCCAAAAAGTGCAAAATGCACCTCCGATCGCACCGCTACACCCATGGGAATGGCCTTCAGCCCCATGGCAACGCGTACATATTGACTTTGCTGGTCCATTCATGGACTCCATGTTCCTAATTGCGGTGGACGCACATTCCAAATGGCCAGAAGTGATCAAGATGAATACCACTACTTCAGAAAAGACAATTGCGGTGTTAAGAACAATATTCGCAAGGAACGGATTGCCAGAACAGATATGTTTGGACAACGGACCACAGTTCGTGTCGGAAGAATTCCAACAATTCTTAAAGAAGAATGGGGTGAAACATTATACCTCTGCCCCATATCATCCGGCGACAAACGGGTTGGCCGAGAGATTTGTCCAAACATTCAAAAAGGCAATAAAGGCCATGAACGATGATCAGATTCCGTTACAACACAAGGTGGACAATTTCCTAATGGCATATCGAAACGCCGCTCATGCAGTGACTAACCAAAGTCCTGCCATGATGTTTTATAACAGGAGGTTGCGGTCCAGGTTGGACTTGTTAAAACCAAATGTGCGGAGGGAAGTGGAAAACAAACAGTTCCGGCATATTAATAACAAGTCCACTCGAAGTTTCGACGTAGGACAACCAGTGTTGGCAAGGGGCTATGGAAACGAAAAATGGCAGTCCGGAACAATTCGGGCCAGACAAGGACCTCTGATGTACACAGTAGATATTGGTAACAATGTGATAAGGCGTCATGCGGATCAACTGGTAGAATCAAGAGCAAGGGTCGAACCCATGGTTGCGACAGAGACAACTGTGGAAGACGTTAATGAACCTGAAGCATCTACCTCGGCAGGGACTGTACCTGATGATGACGTCCAACACATAGGAAACCAACAAGAAGAGTCACCTCAGCAACAAGAATCAGAGACCACTGAAAGGCGTTATCCAAACCGAATCAGAAGGCCTCCTGAGAGACTGAACCTTTGAACTGTTTATACCTGAAGTTATATATGTATATATGTTATTATGTTATGTTAAATGGGGATATGACTGTTAAGCTAAAAAGGGAGGATTGTGGTGTATGTAACCTGTTCCACTTTAAGAGAACTTAAGCCTGTTCCACCTTAAGAGATGTACTACTTTCTCTGGCTGCTGTATACGTAATACTGGTGGTGACCACCGATATATAAGTACTGTGTAGTGATATTGTATTTAGTATAGTCCTGACCTCCAACTAGTAAAGACCTGTTGAACTTTATTCTTGTAGTCTGTGTCAGTAATTAATCTTAATACAACTGGAACACACAGACTTAACAGCGGGACTGTCGTATGAGAAGGGATTGAGTAAACTAGGCCTGTATTCTCTTGAATTCAGAAGAATGAGAGGGGATCTCATTGAAGCATACAAAATTATTACAGGGCCTGATAGGGTGGATGCTGGGAGTATGTTTCCCTTGGCTGGGGAGTCTAGAACCAGGGGGTACAGCCTCAGGATAAAGGGTAGGCCATTCAGGACTGAGATGAGGAGAAATTTCTTCACACAGAGGGTGGTGAATCTTTGGAATTCTCTACCCCAGAGGGCGGTGGAGGCTCAGTCATTGGGTATTCAAAACAGAAGTCGATAGATTTCTGACTAGTAAGGGCATCAAGGGATATGGCGATAGGGCCGGTGAATGGAGTTGAGGCAGAAGATCAGCCATGATCTCACTGAATGGCGGAGCAGGCTTGAAGGGCCGAATGGCCGACTCCTGCTCCTATTTCTTATGCTCTTATGTTCTTAAAAGAACACAGAGCAGTCACAGCGTTAACAAGCTGACTCACTTGCAAAACACAATCCTTACGCTCAAGAATGACCTAGTACTTCAACAAGTGAAAGCGATTATTACAACAGAAACAATGTTACCTGATGCTGTTGGCAGGAGGGTTGATGACAGGACTCTCTTCCTTCTCTGCCTCATCATGTGGAGCTTCACCTATTGTTTTACACCTTGCCTTATCTTTATGCTCATATTCTTTTTCGCCTGGCTATTGGTGGAGACTGATAGCGAGCTAGATCTAATCAAGGACTTCCCTCTCGTCTCATCATTCGCGGCTGTTTGTCTGGCTATTGTGGGCGAGTGATAGCTGCTACATCTCATCAAGGGCTTCTTGGCCTGTTGGAACAGCATGCTGGGATACTTACCTTTCCAGTGTATAAAATATCTAAATAAGCAGGTATAGGTGTTTTAGGCTATATCTTACAAGCTCTCCCCAGTGTGCTGGCCAATATTTAACTCTCAACCAACACCATCAAAACAGAACATCTGGTCATTTATCTCATTGCTGTTTGTGGGACATAGGAAGGAGGAGGTCATTCAGCCCCTCGGGCCTGCTCTGCCCTTCAATGAGATCATGGCTGATCAACTCCATTTACCCGCATTTGCTCCATATCCCTCGATACCCTTAGCCAACAAAAATCTATCAATCTCAGTCTTGAAAGCTCCAAATGACCCCCAGCGTCCACAGCTTTTTGGGTTTGCGAATTCCGAGTTCGACTAAACCTTGTTTGAAAAAGTGCTTCCTGATTTCCCTCCAAAATGGCTTAGCTCTATTAGTTAGATTTTGTCCCCTTGTTCTTGATTCCCCCACTAAAGGAAATAGTTTCTCTTTATCCACCCTTTCAAAACCTGCTAACATTTTAAACACCTCGATCAGGTCACCCCTCAATCTTCCAAACTCAAGGGACTACAAGCCAAGTGTATGCAACCTTGCTGGGCGCAAACTGGCTGCCATGTCTTCCTACATTACAACAGTGACTACACTTCCAAAGTACTTCATTGGCTGTAAAGCGCTTTGGGACGTCCTGCGGTTGTGAAAGACACTCTATAAATGCAAGCTCTTTCTTTTCTTTTGGGTGGGTGTAAGGCTGGAGACAACATGAGCTGGGATGGGACGAAAGCTACATCATGGCCCGGCTCTGACTGCGGTTGCCTGTGCTCATTTTGCCAAACATTCTCCCGAGGGCAGGGGGAGGCTGGCTGAGTCGATCCCTGTCCTTTGGCAGCCTCCCTCTTCCCTGTTGAGGATGCCCAATCCGAGTTCCCCTCTCTTTATAATTCGTGCTTGGGATGTGGGCGACACTGGCAAGGCCAGCCTTAATTGCCCATCCCTCAAAGTCAACCAAGGACTGGAGTCACATGTGGGCCAGAGCGGGTAGAGCTGGCAGGTTCCCTTCCCTGAAGGACATTAGCCTGTTGGGTGTTTAAGACAATCCGGCAACTTTCATGGTTATTTTCTGGTGGCAGCCTACAAATTATCGGATTTATTTTCATTGTCATGATCACCCTATTTACGCTTTAAAACGGGATGGTAGAGAGATCCTATTGAATGGCGGAGCAGGCCCGAGGGGCCGTATGGCCTACTCCTCCTCCTACTTCTTATGTTCTTATGTACCAAGATTACAGGAAGTGCCTACAGGTTGTCGCCGGTCCCGATTTTCGGGCAGAGCCCCATCCATGGGGGGCTCGAGGTCCTGGCAGAAACAGGCGGGAGACTCATGTGTACACGCAAATCCGGGTCCGGGGGCACACCTAGGTCCAACTTTCCCAACTCCATTTTTATCCTTGCCGACATGACCTACCATCAGTTCCTGCCCTCACCCCCACCCACCAATCATGGGCTGTACAAGTCAGGAATGGGACGCCTCCGCTGAAAATGAAAGGACTTTTCTGTTGCAGTCAGGGGAAACTGGGCGGAGGTTTGGGAGAAATTTATGTGGCGGTTGCTCTTGGGTTGTGCAACCGAGTGAAGCCGAGACATGGAACACCTTGATGAAGTCTTCAGTAACAATTGGGCAACAGTTTACACGTGCTGAGTCCAGACTATTTGCTAAAAGAATGGGCTTTCGTTCACACAACTCCAAGTCTGAACTGCCCACAGTCAAATGGACTCCAGACTGGAAGAGAACCATGGAACAGTGAGGCTGATGTGTGCAAGTCTCCCACTATATCGTAGCATTGGAGTGCCAGCTACCAGAGCAGCTGCTCATGGGCTGGAGACTAAAGAGTCAATCTCCCCATCAGAGAAGAGTCACTGAAGACTGGTACCTCAGTGATAGCAAGGGACAGAAAATAGCAACAGAACACAAGGATATTGGCCCAGAAATTCAGGTCCCCACGGGTGAGTACGCGCTGGGTACTCACCCGTAGGCCCAACGAAAGTGCCGGTTTCGTGCATGCACTGTGCATGCACGGGAAACCGGAACTTCCGTTCCCTTAAAGGAAGGGCTTCGCAGGTCGAACGTGTGCGCCGGAGAGGCAGCGCGTACGCCTGGGACTTCCATTTTTTTTGCAGGTTTCTCCGGGAGGGTAAGTCTCCAGGAGTTACACTTTTAAAAAGCAGGCACAAGGCCTGCTTTTAACAAGGTCAGTGGTGAATTAAGTAAAATTTAAAAAAAATTTCCACAGGTTTATTATTTTTAATAAATACTTTAAAGAAAGGTAAGTTTATTTTTAGCCCCGTTAGAAAATGTAATTAATTTTTTTTAACTAGTTATTTTTATGTAATTTATAGTTATTTTAAAAATGTGATTTAAAAAAAAATTTATTTGAAGTTTTAGTTATGTTTTGGGGCTGATTTGTATTTATAGTTTTGACAGCTCTTCCTGTCAAATTTATGAATGGGCATTCCCTGCTACCATTGGCTCTCCATGGCCCACGTGATCCCAGGGGACACTTCGCACTAACTGCGCCCCTGGGATACGCAAGCACTGCGCGCCAGCAGTTCGAGGAGGCCCAGGATCGGAATCCCACGCGGGTCCACAGCTCAACGGCCGGCGCGCTAGGTAAGTGCAGGTCGGAGGCTTGCACCCACAGGAAGCCCCCGACCCGAATTTCTGGGCCATTATTTTGATGGAGCACACAGTCTGCCAACTCTGAAACCAGGTGACAAAGCATGTCATAGAAATGACACCGAAAACATATGGACAAAGAAGAGGGCCGTCGAAGGGTAAATATATCTCGGGTCGTACTTAGTACGAACAGAAGACAGTACGTTACTTAGGCGTGATTATCAAGACATCAAAGAAGCAAATGAAGAGCCGGCACAGGCACGATGGGCCGAATGGCCTCCTTCTGTGCTGTAAGGTTTTATGATTCAATGAAAAGACTCATGAATCACATATTGAGGATGCAGAAAGCAAGGAGTCTGACCCACCTGTATCCCCTTTACCACCTGACAGGTCAGAGACCGAGGGAGAAGGGGACGTGAGACCACATCCACCACCAAGTGAACCTCCAGCTCACCCTTCATCGCAACAACCTGCGCAGGCTAGTATCATCAGGCTCCTCTCAGTCATGGACAGCTCCCTGTGAAGTGGGCAAGGAAACTCGGACCTGAAGATGTTGCCGAGTGATCCGATGCCAACCCTGAACAGAGTGGCGAAGTTAGTGATTTGGCAGCCATGACAGCAAGGGGCAATTGCTGCCAAGCCAGTGGAGGTCCACTGGACTCCCCAATTTTGTGGGGGGGGGGGTGAATCCTCCTCCTTGTGCATAGGTCTACAGAGTGGCCAAAACAGAGAGTGGGAGTAGAGAATTCACAGCAGGACCTCCTGTTAGAGACAGCAGCAAACATGGAGGTCATCAAGGGCTAGGGGAAGACAATTTTTTTTGTGGAATGTGCACCATGAAATTGGCCCAACATATTTGTCTTTGCTAACAGTATGAGACAGGGACAGGGTATCCTGAGAAACAAACGGATGCACTGGTGTCTGGGAGAGCCTAGGGCAGTGGCTTCCTTCTGACATTCTTAAACTAATAGAAAGGGTGGGATAGCCCTCACTGAGAGCAGCAGTGCCTATTCCTCCAGTCTTGAAGCAGACCATCTGATTTCAGGAGTTGCTGCCCATTAATTTGGGGAAATGAAAAGCGGGCAGTAAACATTTGGTTTCCCCCCACCCCGCCCCCGGAGTTTTAAAAAGGCCCAGCACAGATGTGGCATGTTGTGAGCTCCCGTGCATTGAACAGGCCCGGTTTTTGCACATAGTCCTATTTGAAATGATCCGCCCACCATCTAACTTTGCACCGAGCAAAAGATGGCTGCCCTATTCCTGCTCCCAGTGTTGTAATGCACTGTAACATGCAGTTCCCTCAAAACACCTCTATAAACTTTAGCTGTTATGTGTCCTGTTTAATTTCTTGTGTACAGTATCATTGGGTTTCAGTGCGTACAAGAATATCCAGGGGGCAATTTTGGCCAAATTCTTTAGGTGCTAAAGAGGCGGCAAAGATGGGGTCTTAAGCTGCAATGCCGGTTTAGCCCACGTTTAGCGCAAGACGCCATCTTGGTAAAGGAGTTGAAGCCAGCGCTTGGAACGGCCACCCAAAGGATCGTTAAGGGGCTGATTGACAATTAAATTGCCTGCTAGCGCTCATTAAAGAGGCTGCTCGTCATTTTGCTGGATAATGCTTCATCTAACGACCTCTCCTAACAGCGACCAGCTGAACAGGAGTAAACAAGTCCTTGTTGAGGATTGCGAGTGCTACTGAAAGGTACATCACCTTTTACTGTTCACTTGCTGCTGGAGGTATGAAGAGGACTTTTGAAACACATCGGGAGACTTTCGTGGAGCAATATAGGTGGGCTCCTCACACCCACTTCCACTGAAGGTGTGGAGTGGACTGGCTGACACACAGCGACATGTTTCAGAATGGCTCAGGGACCGAGTGAGAAGGTGCACAGGCTCTCGGAGCTGGTACTGGAGGTCCTGATGAGGAGGGATGTCCTGTAGCCGCAGTGGGGAAGCACCTCGCCCTCCTGTCCCTCTCTCCTGCAGCAGATGGTGCTGCTCTGCCTGGCCTCATGTCCTCCTCCCATTCCTCCTCCCATTCCTCCTCCAGACCAAGGGAGACTTTCTGGGACACTTTGTCAATACTTCATCAACACTCTATCAATTTATTCTGGAAATTCTCTGAGGACTTCATCTAAAAGGAGTGGGTGCTGTGCTACTCCACCTTATTGGACACCTCATAGGAGTTACCAGGAGCAAGGGAGTGCTTGGCCACGGGTATCTTGCTAGGGGTCCCCTCAGACTGGGCAAGGAATGGGAGGAGGAGATGAGGCCAGGCAGCACAGCACCAGCTGCTGCAGGAGAGAGGGACAGGAGGGCGAGGTGGCCCCCCTGCGGGTACAGGACATCCCTCCTCCACCCGGACCTCTTCCTTCGGGACCTCCAGTGCCGCCTCCGAGAGCCTGTCCACCTTCTCCCTCTGTCCCTGAGCCATCCTGAGACCTGCCGCTGTGTGCCAGCCAGAGCACGCCACACCTTCAGTGGAGGTGGGTGCGAGGAGCCCACCTACACTGCGCCACGAAAATTGCGTCTAATCAGCACTTGCGTGTTAAACCTGCAGGTGTCTGATTTAGTGCCTCCAGGCAAGTTCAAATTATGGTAATCAGCAATTAGGACCAAAATGGAGTGCTAAAACCAGACCTTCAAACAGGTGTGTCTTATTAGCACAGCACCCATTTAGTGCCTGTTTTCACCCTGTCACCTAAATAACCCCTCTTATGTCCTGTGTTCACAACCTATGGGATTTGGTACAGGCAAGAATGCCCACTATTATCAGTTATCCCGATGTGGAAGTTCATAGTATTCACTGTGAGAACCACTTATCCCAAAAAAACTGGTTCTCCAGACTGGCTGTGCCTCTGAGCACCCTCGAGATGTATAATCCTTTCATTGTTCTGCATAAGTCTGCGTATCAGATTGCAGTAACGCTGTTTAATTCAGCATAACATTGGCATTTAGCCTTTCAGTTTGGGGAGAAATGGATTAGATGGGATGGGAAGAGGCGTCTGTGAAACCAACAATAAAAGGAGGTTATTGAAATAAAAAACAGAACAATCCAATTAGGAAAAGGATGTTTTGAAGGAGAGACTTAAATATTTTTATATGAAAGCAAACAAGTACCAGGGATCAAACTGCAAAGCTTGAGGTGTGTACAACGAATACTTCGGTATTACTAGCGGACCTCCAGCGCGGTTGCTCACTTGCACCGTTTCTCTGAGTCTTCTGCTGATCATCCGCCAAAGTCACGGCGAAAGATTGGGAGAGCCTCCGCAGAAACTGAGGGCCTCTGTCTGTATCGCTGCTTCTTTCAGTCATTTAATTGCAGTTACGATCTGATCAGTAGTTTTGTTCAAACTGGTGATATTCTCCACCTTCCGTATGGACGAGCGATGCGGCCAGGGCGTCCCGTGTGCTCTCCAGTTAGTAACTTACTCTGGTCAGGGTCACTAACAATTAGTAAGAGATGTGGTCAGCTGACAGAAATGGTTATCGAGTCATTTGTTCGGGGAAGAAAAAGGCGCTGGGAAATATCCGAGTGTCCTACTTACAAGTAGAACAAGAGGAGGAAAGAAATCACGGTTAAGGCCACTTCACAGGACGACCGAAGAAGGTAAATTCTGTTTATTTTATTAGAAAAAAGAACAGCAGAACCTAAACTCGAGTGATTGATGCAGAGGTTCAAACTAGCCTAAAAGACAAGCTGAAAAACGATATAACTGATGCGCCTCAATAACTTCAAGACTCGAAGTTAGCAGAATAAAACAAGGCTTTTATTAGCAAAGAAAAGATGCCGGTGACTTCACCTAGTGTGCTGCTGTTCTACTGCAAGACAAGCCTGGACTTGTCTTAAGTAGGGCCAGGTATGGGTGGAGCCGACACACAAAGGGGGCGGTGCCTATACAATATATACAGTTAACTACAGAGTCTGATGAATGGCATATTTCATCACATTCACCCCTTCTACAGATTTAGTCTGTCCGGGGGTGTGATAGTCCTCTGTGACCGACGTAACGGTTGCGGTGCCGCGGGTGCCGGCTGGGTGTCCCGGGTGGTCTCCTGGGTCTCTGCCGGGGGCGCCACCGGGGTTGTTGAAGGAGTAGGTGGTGGGGGGGTAGGTGGTGGGGGTACCATTGGCTGGTGTTCTTCCGGGGGTGATGAAAGAATAGTGGGTGGAGTGGGTGGGTAATAGTTGTTGTGGTTGTTGTTGTTGTTGTTGTAGTCATTGTCGTTGTTGCTGTTGTTACCGGCTGGGGCGAGGTCTTTTATGGACACAGTGTCCTCCCGTCCGTCGGCGTGCCGGACATACGCATATTGTGGGTTGGCGTGGAGCAGGTGCACTGGCTCCACGAGAGGGTCCGTCTTGTGACCCCTCACATGCTTTCGCAGAAGTACCGGACCTGGGGTGGAGAGCCATGACGGTATGGATATGCCTGAGGTGGATTTCCGGGGAAACACAAACATTAGCTCATGAGGCGTGGCATTAGTGGCGGTACACAATAGTGACCGTATTGAGTGGAGCACATCTGGGAGGACTTCCTGCCAGCGGGAGATAGGGAGGCCCTTGGTCCTTAGAGTTAGGGTGACTGCCCTCCATACTGTCCCGTTCTCTCGCTCCACCTGACCGTTACCCCGGGGGATGTAGCTGGTGGTACGGCTCGTGGCAATCCCCTTGGACAGCATGTACTGGCGTAGCTCTTCACTCATGAAGGCCACCCCCCTATCCATGTGGATATAGCTTGGCATACCGAACAGGCAGAACAGGCTGTTGAGGCATTTAATGACCGTGGCGCTGGTCATGTCTGGGCAGGGGAAGGCGAATGGGAAACGGGAGTATTCGTCCACAATGTTCAGGAAGTAAACATTGCGGTCGACGGACGGGAGGGGGCCCTTGAAATCTAAGCTAAGCCGCTCAAAGGGCCGTGTAGCTTTGATTAGGTGGGCTCTATCAGGGCGGTAGAACCGAGGCTTGCACTCAGCGCAAGTGTGGCAGTTCCTGGTCAGGGACCGAACTTCCTCAATCGAGTAGGGTAAGTTGCGGGACTTTATGAAGTGGAACAGCTGTGTGACCCCTGTGTGGCAGAGGTCGTTGTGGAGGGTCTGTAGCCGATCCCCGGTGGCGTTGGCACACATCCCTCGTGAGGGGGCGTCGGGGGATTCGTTAAGGGCCCCCGGCCGGTATATGATGTCGTACTCGAAGGTGGAGAGCTCGATCCACCACCTAAGAATCTTATCATTTTTAATCTTCCCCCTCTGTTTATTATTGAACATAAACGCTACCGACCGCTGGTCGGTAAGTAGGGTGAAGCGTTTGCCGGCTAGGTAGTGCCGCCAGTGGCGCACTGCCTCCACCATGGCTTGGGCCTCCTTTTCCACGGAGGAGTGTCTGATCTCGGGCCCCTGGAGGGTCCTCGAGAAGAAAGCTACGGGCCGCCCTGCCTGGTTGAGGGTGGCCGCCAAGGCAAAGTCAGACGCATCACTTTCCACTTGAAAGGGAGTGTTCTCGTCCACTGCCTGTAGCGTGGCCCGCTCAATATCCTGCTTAATGCTTTTGAAGGCAGCATGGGCCTCAGCAGAGAGCGGGAAAGATGATGCTTTCAAGAGGGGACGGGCTTTATCGGAGTAGTTAGGGACCCATTGGGTATAATACGAGAGTAACCCCAGGCACCTTTTCAGGGCTTTGGGAGTGTTGGGCAGGGGCAGCTCCCGTAGGGGGCGCAATCGGTCGGGATCTGGTCCGATTTCCCCATTCTCCACCACGCTGCCTAGTATGCAGAGGCGCGTGGTGTTGAAAACGCACTTGTCCTCGTTGTAGGTGAGGTTGAGTTTTTGTGCGGTTTTCAGAAACCTCGCGAGGTTTGAGTCGTGGTCCTGTTGGTTGTGACCGCAGATGGTGACGTTGTCGAGATAGGGGAAGGTTGCCTGCAAGTCGTGGTCATCGACCGTGCGGTCCATCTCCCTCTGAAAGACCGAGACCCCATTCGTCACCCCAAAGGGGACTCTGAGGAACTGGTAGAGGCGTCCGTTTGCCTCGAAGGTGGTGTACGAACGGTCCTCTGGTCTGATAGGGAGCTGGTGGTACGCTGACTTGAGGTCGATGGTGGAGAACACCCGGTATTGGGCAATTTGGTTCACCATCTCGGATATGCGGGGTAGCGGGTAGGCGTCTAGTTGGGTATAGATGTTGACTGTTTGACTATAGTCAATCACCATCCGCTTCTTCTCGCTACCCCTCACCACCACCACTTGGGCGCACCACGGGCTGTTGCTGCGTTCAATAATGCGCTCCTTCAGGAGCCTGTCTACCTCGGTCGCGATAAACCGCCTGTCCTCCCAGCTGTACCTCCTGCTTTTGGTCGCTATTGGCCGGCAGTTAGGGGTAAGGTTCGCGAATAGCGAAGGCGGCTTTACCTTCAGGGTAGCCAGACCGCACACTGTGAGGGGCGGCTGGGTCCCACCGAAATTGAGCGTGATGCTTTGGTGGTGGCACTGAAAATCCAGGCCCAAGATCACGCTCACACATAAATCCTTCATAATTAACAGTTTAAAATTATTATATACAGTGTCTTTAACGGACAATCGTACCGCGCAGTAACCCACAATAGTCGATATCTGGGTTTTGTCAGCCATAGAGATCCTGCCCTGAGTAGGGACTATAGTTAGAGAGAGTCGTTGTACCAGATCAGGGTGAATGAAGCTCTCTGTGCTCCCGCTGTCAATTAAACATTTAACCTTGCACCCGTTTACCTCAATGTCCACCATCGATTTGGATAGTGGGTGCGGTCTGGACTGGTCCACTGTGATCGACGCCACTGTAGGGCCCTGATCGGGACAAGATGGTGGGCCACACGAGGCCGGGTAAGATGGCATCCACGCTGTCTGCTCGCGAGATGGCGGACCCCACGAGGTCGGACAAGATGGCGTCCAAGATGGCCGCTCCCACGGCGCGCACGCGGCGGTGGCGGTTTTGCCTGCGGGGTTCCCTCTGCACACCTTCCCAAAGTGCCCCTTCTTACCGCACTTAAAGCAGGTGGTGCCTTTCGCCGGGCACAGGTTCCTGGTGTGCTTCGGCTGCCCGCAGAAGTAGCATTTGGGGCCCCGATGCGTCGCGGCGGTCGTAGGGCTTCTGGGGGGAGAGCAGGGCCCCGACGGTGTTGGGCTACCGGGCGGGGAAGCAGAGGCGGCGTGGGCCACGTGGCCTGACGAGTAGGAGTCAGAGTTCTTCTGAGCCACATCCAACGATCGCGCTGTGTCCACAGCCTGTGTCAGATCTAGGCCCGTTTTCTCTAACAGTCTCTGCCGGATGTAATTAGAGCTAAGGCCTGCGATAAAGGCATCCTGAATCAGCTCGTCTGTGTATACCGTGGCTTTCACGTCTTTGCATTTGCAGTCTTTGCCAAGCACTTTTAGGGTGACTAGAAAGTCCTCTAGCGACTCTCCGGGTCGCTGTGTGCAGGTAGCAAGCAGGTGCCTGGCGTACACCTCGTTGGTAGGCTGCTGATAGTGGGCCTTTAGAATGTTGCAGGCATCCAGGTAGGTGGCGGCGTCTTGTATGAGTGGAAAAACCCGGTGGCTTACCCGATTCTGCAGGATCCCGAGTTTCACATCTCCGGTGGCTGTAGAGGCTGTGACGGCTTCGGAGGGACACAAAAGTTCCAAAACAGTTAATGACAGAAGAAGGTCAAAGACCAGGTGGGTCTGTTGAGGGATAAATTGGGTAAAACGGCTCCAGACGGTCAGGGTGCGACAGGGATATCGAATGATTCTTCCCATCAGTTTTCACAAAGGACTGGAGAGAAATCCCAGCCAGAGTAAGGGGGGCCGAGAAATCCTCAGCTCCTGTAGAAGACAGTGAAGAATGTGCGATATAGGACCAGGAAGGATTAAATACCCACAAGGCTCCTGGGCGTTAGGATACATCCCAGAATCCTCGAGGAATTAAAGGAGGATTTCGGTGATCACAGAAATCACAGAAACCCCACAGTGCAGATAGAGGCCATTTCGGCCCATCGAGCCTGCACCGACACATATCCCACCCGATCCCCGTAACCCCTGCACCAACACATATCCCACCCTATCCCCGTAACCCCATGTATTTAATCCCCCTAACACTAAGGGTCAATTTATCACAGCCAATCAACCTAACCCGCACATCTTTGGATGCTTTGGCTGAAATTTTGCAGAGGTCCCTAAAGACCGGAGAGGGACTGATAGACTGGAGCAGGGGCTGATAGACTGGAGCAGGGGCTGATAGACTGGAGCAGGGGCTGATAGACTGGAGCAGGGGCTGATAGACTGGAGCAGAGGCTGATAGACTGGAGCAGAGGCTGATAGACTGGAGCAGGGGCTGATAGACTGGAGCAGGGGCTGATAGACTGGAGCAGGGGCTGATAGACTGGAGCAGGGGCTGATAGACTGGAGCAGGGGCTGATAGACTGGAGCAGAGGCTGATAGACTGGAGCAGAGGCTGATAGACTGGAGCAGGGGCTGATAGACTGGAGCAGGGGCTGATAGACTGGAGCAGAGGCTGATAGACTGGAGCAGAGGCTGATAGACTGGAGCAGGGGCTGATAGACTGGAGAGGGGCTGATGGAGTCTCAGTTACAGAGGGAATAAAGGCCCAAACCTGGGAATTGCAGGTTGGTTAGTCTCACATCCAGAGTGGGAAAAATGCTGGAGGGCCTTCTACAGGAAGCTATCACCGGGAGCAGCGGCTTGCGTATGGGAGCAATGGACTGTGTCTTACAAACCTACGTGAATTTTTGGAGAAGGTAAACTAAGTTCACAGCGAGGGTAATCCAGCAGATACAGATTCCCAAGGGCATTTGGCAAATTTCCTCACATGAGACGAAAAAGTATGGTTAAAGAACATAGAATGTAAGAAATAGGAGCAGGAGTCGGCCATACGGCCCCTCGAGCCTGCTCCTCCATTCACTAAAATCATGGCTGATCATCGACCTCATCTCCACTTTTTCGCCCGATCTCCATATC
Organism: Somniosus microcephalus; assembly: GCF_052327205.1. NCBI lineage: Eukaryota > Metazoa > Chordata > Chondrichthyes > Squaliformes > Somniosidae > Somniosus > Somniosus microcephalus. The sequence continues at coordinate 16,555,079 of NC_141007.1, forward strand.
CCTTGATTCCCTTAGTGTACAAAAATCTATCGATCTCAGCCTTGAATATACTCAACGACTCAGCATTCACAGCCCTCTGGGGCAGAGAATTCCAAAGATTCACAACCCTCGGAGTGAAGAAATTCCTCCTCATCTCAGTCTTAAATGGCCGACTCCTTATCCTGAGACTATGCCCCCTAGTTCTAGACACTCCAGCCAGGGGAAACAACCTCTCAGCATCTATCCTGTCAATCCCCTTCAGAATCTTGTATGTTTCAATGAGATCACCTCTCATTCTTCTAAACTCCAGAGAGTACAGGCCCATTCTACACAATCTCTCCTCATAGGACAGCCCTCTCATCCCAGGAATCAATCTAGTGAACCTTCGTTGCACCGCCTCCAAGGCAAGTTTATCCTTCCTCACTTAAGGAGACCAAAACTGTGCACAGTACTCCAGGTGTGGTCTCACCAAGGCCCTGTACAATTGTAGCAAGACTTCCTTACTCTTATACTCCAACCCCCTTGCAATAAAGGCCAACATACGATTTGCCTTCCTTACTGCTTGCTGTACCTGCATGCTAGCTTTCTGTGTTTCTTGCATGAAGACATCCAAATCTCTCTGAACACCAACATTTAAAATTTTCTCACCATTTAAAAAATACTGTTTTTCTATTCCTCCTACCAAAATGAATAACCTCACATTTCCCTACATTATACTCCATCTACCACCTTACAGCCCACTCACTCAGTCTATCTATATCCCTTTGCAGACTCTCTGTGTTCTCCTCACAGCTTACTGTCCCACCTAGCTTTGTTTCATCAGCAAACATGGATACATTACACTCGGTCCCTTCATCTAGGTCATTAATATAGATTGAGGCCCGAGGACTGATCCTTGCCCACTAGTTACAGCCTGCCAACCTGAAAAAGACCCATTTATCCCTACTCTGTTTTCTGTCCGTTAACCAATCCTCTATCCATGCTAGTATATTACCCCCAACCCCATAAGCCCTAATTTTGTGTAATAACCTTGTATGTGGCACCTTATCAAAAGCCTGTTGGAAATCCAAATATACTACATCCACTGGTTCCCCTTTATCTACCCTGCTAGTTACCTCCTCAAAAAAAATCTAATAAATTTGTCAAACACGATTTCCCTTTAATAAAACCATGTTGACTCTGCCTAATCATGTTATGACTTTCTAAGTGCCCCGATACCACTTCCTTAACAATGGATTCCAGCATTTTCCCAATCATAGCTCATAGAATAGCTGACTGATTGTCTTAGTAACAGAAGGCATAGAATGGTGATATATGGGAAATGTCCTGCCTGGGGAAAGATAACCAGTGGACTTCCATAGGGATCTGTTCTGGGACCCCTGATTGTTATGATATTAGTGAATGACATGAGCAGGGTGTCTGGAGCAGGATTATTAATTTTGCTGATGACACAGAATGCCACAGGCAGGTAATAAATAGAACGGTGATCGATTTTCTTTTGCATCAATCATGCTCGTCGTCGTACGTGTCTTCACACTGTTCCCTTTGGGGAACTGTATGAAGTGGTGGAAGGATTTCTGGCCGCGATTAACACTCCTTCTGTGACCGTAACCATCTTCGTACCAGCCATTAGGGTGGTTAGTCCTATGGCGGGAGGGTTTTACGGGCTCCCACAACCCATACGAGGGGGGGGGCCACCCACACCCACGGACGCAAGTATCCCGCTGGATGTCAACCCAGAATTTAGAGCCGGAGCTCCGACTCCACTTGCCGGGACTGTCTGGAGCGGGGTTCGAAACCCTACGCCTTCTGGCCCAGCGGTGGGGATGCTACCGCTACGCCAAAGGCCCACTCCATCAATCATGCTGATGTGGCTGAGATATGATCGATGGATTTCAGTGTGACTGGATGTAGAATAATGGATGTAACTTAACATGAAAGGGTCTTGTTTTGCAAGCTGGATGAGCAGTTATTCTAATTTGGTGGTGTGTTTGGTTGCATGGGCGAACTCCATGCTTTTTATTGTATAGTGCATTGGAAATTTAATGTCCGCCAGAACAGGCAGACGGGGCCTCAGTTTAACATTTCAGCCACAGGAAGGAACAGGATCTGTTTCTGCTAGGCTTCTGGGATCAGATGAGAACAGGTGTATCCAGAGTAGTGTGGGCCTAACCATCAAAGGACCATGTCTCCTCTTAATTTTCTTTTCATCACCCCCAGCGCACCGTGGCTGCAGTGTGTACCATCTACAAGATGCACTGCAGCAACTCGCCAAGGCTTCTTCGACAACACCTCCCAAACCTGCGACCTCTTACCACCTAGAAGGACAAGGGCAGCAGGCGCATGGGAACACCACCACCTCCAAGTTCCCCTGCAAGACTTGGAAATATATCGCCGATCCTTCATCGTCGCTGGGTCAAAATCCTGGAACTTCCTCCCTAACAGCACTGTGGGAGCACCTTCACCACACGGACTGCAGCAGTTCAAGGAGAAGGCTTACCACCACCTTCTCAAGGGCAACTTGGGATGGGCAATAAATGCCGGCCTTGCCTGCGACGCTCACATCACAAGAGTTATATTTGTTAAATGGGTTTTTTCATGAATCTGTCTGTATAACTCGGATCCATCATGGTCACTCCGCTCAGAACCATTTCTAAAGCATCTATATTCTTTTTGAGGCAGAGTGACCAAAACTGCACACCGTGCTCAAGAGAGACTGAAAAGGAATTGGTTTGGGAGTGATCGTTGATTATGCTCCTAAATCAGTTGGCCAGTGTAAGCAGTTATCAATCAGTCAAACTGGGTGGAGGATGCACCTGGAAGGCATTGAACTAAATATTAGAAGTGATATTATACAGATCGATGGTGAAGAAAACCTGATGCAGGGAATGCAGCTTTGGTCAGCCTACCTCAACAAGGATACAGATGCATTAGAAAAGGTTCGGAGAGGAGTAACTCCTATTGGATCCAAGTCATGAAAACAGGCTCAAGTGAATAAACTCACTTTTGTCGGAGAAAAGAAGATTGAGTGGAGACATGGACATGCGCACAGCAAGCTCTCACAAACAGCAATGTGATAATGACCAGATCATGTTTTAATTATGTTGTTTGTAGAATAAATATTGGCCCAGGACACCACGTAGCGTACTCCTGCTCTTCTTTGAATTACTGCCATGGGATCTTTTACATCCACCCGAGAGGGAAGAAGGGGCCTTAGTTTAACATCTCATCCGAAAGACGGCACCTCTGACAGTGCAGCACTGGAGTGTCAGCCTGGATTATGTGTCTCAGATAAGGTTGAAGGAAGCACACTGTATAACGAACATAGGACCATAGAATATAAGTACAAGAGCCACAAACCCTGAGCGCGGTCAGAGATTAGGAAAAACAAAATTGAAAAGAAAGAACTTGCACCTTTCATGACCTCAGGACATCCCAAACTCTATCATAGTCAATGGAGCACTTTGGAAGTGTCATCACTGAAGTACTGTAATTGTGGGTCAATTAATACCTTTTAAAACAGAGCGGGATTGATATCTGTCAAAAGGGGGTTTGAGAGCTATAAAGAGATTAGTAGCACTTCACCTTTCAACACAACATTTAGCAGAAGAGAAAATACAATAATTAGGATAAACACACGATCAGACAGCTGATATGACTGTTTCCAAATTTTTTGAATAAATGGCATGGATTGACATTTAAGTGTCATCCACTTGATTGTAATCATAGGTACAAGAGTGTGAGCACAGTGTGAAAGAGAGTATATTCCTGTGTAGAATCCTCGGTGACTTGCTGGATTCATTGAGCTCCTCTCAGAATCTGTTTGCCATTCTGCTCCTTCTTGTACGATAGCAAAATACTGCAGATGTTGGAAATCCGAAATAACAACAGAAAATGCTGGAAAAACTCAGCAAGTCAGGCAACATCCGTGGAGAGAAATTAGAGCCGACGTTTCGGGTTTGACCCTTCTTCAAAACTGGAGAGAAAAGGAACTAGATCGAAGGCAGGGCTGCGATCGGACAAAAGAATAAAAGAACCAAAAGAAGTAAAAGAGATTAGAAGCTAGACGAGATGGTAATAGGCTGTGATTAGGTGTAAAGTGTACTGGCAGGGCAAAAGATAGCTGCCAGGTGTGAGAGAGAAACAAAAGGAAAGGGGGGGGGGGGGAAAGGAAAGGAGTGGAAAAATATAAGTGAAAATGAAATAGGGGCCGAGGTTATGATCTGAAATTGTTGAACTCGACGGATGTTGCCTGACTTGCTGAGTTTTTCCAGCATTTTCTGTTGTTATTTCTGCTCCTTCTTGTGTTTGTTTCATATTTGTACAAAGTGTTTAACTGTCCACTCGGTGTTGTATCAGGTGTAAGGGCAGTATCTTTACAACATTCAGGGGCCCAGATAAGTTGGAAGGGATCTCCAGATCCTATCAGAGAGGAGGGATTGGCCCAACATGTTCAAAACCAAAACACAAGTCTTGAAGCCACTGTTGAATAGCCAGCTGATGGTCAGTGGTCAGACTGACACAGGAAGACCTGCTGAACCAGCGCATTCCAATGAGGAACAAAGAAACGAGGAGGCAGTGGCGGCGGGGGGCGGAGGATTTTGACGCTGACGTCTCTTCGTAGATTGATCAGCTCTGAAATGTTTCAGATAGCGCAAAACAAGCTCGGACCCTCAGGGAATCACTGACTGAAGAACTGACTTTTCCAACACTCTCCTCCTCCACCAGTCACCCCTCACCCAGAGTGAGGCTTGGACGTATACCCGGAGGTTTCAGCACGTGACCTCCCGCCGACAACTGCCCCCCCCCCCCCATTGGCTGCCCGATACGCCCCTCTTCACGTCGCACCAATTAGAAAGCAAACAGACTCTTTGTTAACCGATTGGATGATTCTTGACTCTCGGTCAAACAGCCTTTACCCCCCCCCCCACCATGTCCAATATTCTTATAACTAATAAACAAAAGTCTTCAAACAAAAATTTTAAAAACACAACATTTCTTTTAATGCCCCTCCGATTTTTCCCCTCGCAGCTGTTTCCAGACGATCAATTGTAAATTCCCGGAGGCTCCAGGAGAATCCTGGGGAGGTTGGCAATCCCTATCCAGAATGTACGGCCCTTGGCTTCGCCCACACACCGTCCGCACCCCGACCTCTCAATGCCCAGACTGCAGCAAATTGACTTTAAGATCTTTGTCCTCACCTTCAAACATGTCCATGGCCTTATCCTACCATCTCTCCATGAGCTGGTCCTGACATTGCCCCTGCGCAGCCTCCGCTCCTTGTCACCCTCCGCCACCAATGGCGGTCACTCCGCTAGCCTCTGTGCCCCTGACTTTTACAACTCCCTCTCTTAACACATTCATCCCGTCGCTGCCCTACCTGTCGTCAAGTGCCTCCAGAAGACCCTTCTCTTTGACCGCTCTTTTGCCCCAACCTCTCTTTCCATCACTACTCCGTCCACCAATGTCTGGCACTGTCCCTCTGTATCTGAGGAAGGTAATATAGCTGTGAGTTGCCGTTGAAGAAGCCATGAGCTTATCGTGCGCTGTATTGGAGTGACGTGAAAATAGAGCCGTAAACATTAATCCTGAGAGAGTTTCAGCCATAAGCCTACGACGCTGACATAAGAATAAGGAGCAGGAGTCGGCCATACGGCCCCTCGACCTGCTCCGCCATTCAATAAGATCATGGCTGATCATTGACCTCATCTCCACTTTCCCACCCGATCTCCATATCCTTCGAGTCCCCGAGAGTCCAAAAATCTATCGATCTCAGCCTTGAATATACTCAATGACTGAGCCTCCACAGCCCTCTGGGGTAGAGAATTCCAAAGATTCACAGCCCTCTGAGTGAAGAACTTTCTCCTCATCTCAGTCTTAAATGGCCGACCCCTTATCCTGAGACTGTGACCCCTGGTTCTAGACTCTCCAGCCAGGGGGAAACAACCTCTCAGCATCAACCCTGTCAATCCCCCTCAGAATCTTGTATGTTTCAATGAGATCACCTCTCATTCTTCTAAACTCCAGAGAGTATCGGCCCATTCTACACAATCTCTCATCATAGGACAGCCCTCTCATCCCAGGAATCAATCTAGTGAACCTTCATTGCACCGCCTCCAAGGCAAGTATATCCTTCCTCAGGTAAGGAGACCAGAACTGTACACAGTGCTCCAGATGTGGTCTCACCAAGACCCTGTACAATTGTAGCAAGGTGCCAAAAACAGAAAGATGGCTAAAGATGTCAAGGTACTTCTGTTATATGGGCTGAAGGGACAGCCAAATCCCATTAAGATCATCACCAAAGGAGCAAAGGGAGAGCTTAGGAGAACGTATTTTACACAGAGGGCTGTTAGGACATGGGGGGGGGGGTGAAATTGTTTTACGGCAGTAGCGTGAAACGGGCGATAGCGAATCGGCTGCCTGATTTACACCGGACCTGATTTTCTTTGCCATTGTCTTCAACGGCAGAGTGTAAAACGGGCGGCCGATTCGCTATGTGCCCTGTAATGAAATCTGTTTGTCTTGATCCTGTATTCGTTTTGCACTCATGTATATTACCCTCCCCCACTGTGTATAGTTTCACTTCCTCTTTCCCGACTAACCTGGGAGGTTCCAGGTCTTGGCTCTTGGCTCCGCCCCTGACTTAACCAGTCGGCGTGTTGAGATGTTAGCTCTGATCTTAGTGATTAAAAGCCAACTTGTTTAAGTCTATAACTTCTAGTTTTGTGGTTATTGAAGGCCCATCATGCCCATTCCGCACTACCACCCAAATCAAATTCCTACCCCAAGGGTTCGAACATCTTACTTCCCTTTCGTTCTCTTCTCTTTACCTTTCCTTTCCTTTTCTCCCTTTCCTTCTCTCCCTTTCTTTCCATTTCTCTCGCTCCCTTTCTTCCCCTTTCTCTCTCTCCCGTTCTTTCCCTCCTCCCCTTCTCTCTTTCTCTTTCTCCATCTCTCTTTCTTTCCCTGTTTCCCTTTCTCTTTCTCTCCCTTTCTTTCCCATGTCTTTCCCTCTCTCTCCATGGGTGTTGCAGTGTTTGTTCTCGGTGTTTGCAGGAGAGTGAGTGAGAGATAAGGCAATAGGTTGCTATGGCAACGTGTCCATGCAGGTATTAATGGTGATGGCATGTCGCCAGCTTTTGCTCCAACCAAATCCAGACAGGCCATTTTTAAAGAGGCTGTGTGCGCAGGCATGAAATGGTCCAATCACACAGGCACAATTCGGAAATGCGCCCAAGCCTATTTCGTGAGCAGACTGTTTTGTCTGTACATAGCTTCCCGTTCACACATTCACGTGTGGACACAGCCTTTTCTAAAATCCAGGGTGGGAAAACTGAAATTTGTCAAATGCCACCACTCCCAGATGGCCAGGCCTGAGGCTGAACAATCCGATTCAGAGCCAAGGCTAGTGGGCACCATTGGCAGGAGTGAAATTGCTCTCTTGAAGCTATTGGTGTTTTCATAGAGGGCTTTCACTGTCACTATGGATGCTGGGATAGGTCTGCCACCATAGTAGTTCCCAGTGAGAGGAATGCTGGGAATTACCAGCACAGTCCATTTGCACCGTGTGTGGAGATCCTTAGACAGCGGGGAGGGAGGTCATGATTCCCCATGATATTCCCACCGAACATGGGAGAGTTAGTAGATCTGCATGTCACAATCACTAGCAGCAGCTAATCCCTTACGATTTAAAAAAAGTTCATTTTCGGGATGTGGGCGTCGCTGGCAAGGCCAGCATTTATTGCCCATCCCTAGTTGCCCTTAAGAAGGTGGTGGTGAGCCGCCTTCTTGAACCACTGCAGTTCGTGTGGTGAAGGTACTCCCACAGTGCTGTTAGGTAGGGAGTTCCAGGATTTTGACCAAGCGACGATGAAGGAATGGCCGATAAATGTCCAAGTCAGGATGGTGTGTGGCTTGGAGGGAACCTTTTGTTTTTGAAATAAGGGGAAAGGCACCACACGATGAAGTACTGAGTCATAGACCAGAAGACTCCAGATTCCATTCACAGTCTGCAGTGATGAGGATGATCTTAGATCAGTGTTTCGGAGGGCGGGCGGGGCGGCTGTGTGTGTGTGTGTGTGTGTGTGTGTGAGAATCAGTGTGTGTATGTGTGTGAGAATGAGTGTGTGTGTGAGAATCAGTGTGTGTATGTGTGTGAGAATGAGTGTGTGGTGTGTGAGAATGAGTGTGTGGTGTGTGAGAATGAGTGTGTGGTGTGCGAGAATGAGTGTCTGTGAGAATGAGTGTGTGTGTGAGAATCAGTGTGTGTATGTGTGTGAGAATGAGTGTGTGTGTGAGAATCAGTGTGTGTATGTGTGTGAGAATGAGTGTGTGTGTGAGAATCAGTGTGTGCATGTGTGAGAATGAGTGTGTGTGTGAGAATCAGTGTGTGTATGTGTGTGAGAATGAGTGTGTGTGTGTATGTGTGTGAGAATGAGTGTGTGGTGTGTGAGAATGAGTGTGTGGTGTGTGAGAATGAGTGTGTGGTGTGTGAGAATGAGTGTGTGGTGTGTGAGAATGAGTGTGTGGTGTGTGAGAATGAGTGTGTGTGTGAGAATCAGTGTGTGTATGCGTGTGAGAATGAGTGTGTGTGTGTATGTGTGTGAGAATGAGTGTGTGGTGTGTGAGAATGAGTGTGTGGTGTGTGAGAATGAGTGTGTGGTGTGTGAGAATGAGTGTGTGGTGTGTGAGAATGAGTGTGTGGTGTGAGAGAATGAATGTGTGTGTGTGAGAATGAGTGTGTGTGTGTGTGAGAATGAGTGTGTGTATGTGTGTGAGAATGAGTGTGTGGTGTGTGAGAATGAGTGTGTGGTGTGTGAGAATGAGTGTCTGTGTGTGAGAATGAGTGTGTGGTGTGTGAGAATGAGTGTGTGGTGTGAGAGAATGAATGTATGAGTGTGTGTGTGTGTGTGAGAATGTGTGTGTGTGTGTGTGAGAATGAGTGTGTGTATGTGTGTGAGAATGAGTGTGTGTGTGTGAGAATGAACGTGTGTGTGTGAGAATGAGTGTGTGTGTGAGAATGAGTGTGTGGTGTGTGAGAATGAGTGTGTGGTGTGCGAGAATGAGTGTGTGTGTGTGTGAGAATGAGTGTGTGTGTGAGAATCAGTGTGTGTATGTGTGTGAGAATGAGTGTGTGTGTGAGAATGAGTGTGTGGTGTGTGAGAATGAGTGTGTGGTGTGCGAGAATGAGTGTCTGTGAGAATGAGTGTGTGTGTGAGAATCAGTGTGTGTATGTGTGTGAGAATGAGTGTGTGTGTGAGAATCAGTGTGTGTATGTGTGTGAGAATGAGTGTGTGTGTGAGAATCAGTGTGTGTATGTGTGTGAGAATGAGAGTGTGTGTGAGAATCAGTGTGTGTATGTGTGTGAGAATGAGTGTGTGTGTGTATGTGTGTGAGAATGAGTGTGTGGTGTGTGAGAATGAGTGGGTGGTGTGTGAGAATGAGTGTGTGGTGTGAGAGAATGAATGTATGAGTGTGTGTGTGTGTGTGTGAGAATGTGTGTGTGTGTGTGTGAGTATGAGTGTGTGTATGTGTGTGAGAATGAGTGTGTGTGTGTGAGAATGAACGTGTGTGTGTGAGAATGAGTGTGTGTGTGAGAATGAGTGTGTGGTGTGTGAGAATGAATGTGTGTGTGTGTGAGAATGAGTGTGTGTGTGTGTGAGAATGAGTGTGTGTGTGAGAATCAGTGTGTGTATGTGTGTGAGAATGAGTGTGTGTGTGAGAATGAGTGTGTGGTGTGTGAGAATGAGTGTGTGGTGTGCGAGAATGAGTGTCTGTGAGAATGAGTGTGTGTGTGAGAATCAGTGTGTGTATGTGTGAGAATGAGTGTGTGTGTGAGAATCAGTGTGTGTATGTGTGTGAGAATGAGTGTGTGTGTGAGAATCAGTGTGTGTATGTGTGTGAGAATGAGAGTGTGTGTGAGAATCAGTGTGTGTATGTGTGTGAGAATGAGTGTGTGTGTGTATGTGTGTGAGAATGAGTGTGTGGTGTGTGAGAATGAGTGTGTGGTGTGTGAGAATGAGTGTGTGGTGTGTGAGAATGAGTGTGTGGTGTGAGAATGAGTGCGTGTGTGAGAATCAGTGTGTGTATGTGTGTGAGAATGAGTGTGTGTGTGTATGTGTGTGAGAATGAGTGTGTGGTGTGTGAGAATGAGTGTGTGGTGTGTGAGAATGAGTGTGTGGTGTGAGAATGAGTGTGTGGTGTGTGAGAGAATGAATGTGTGTGTGAGAATGAGTGTGTGTGTGTGTGAGAATGAGTGTGTGTGTGTGAGAATGAGTGTGTGTGTGTGTGTGTGAGAATGAGTGTGTGTGTGTATGTGTGTGAGAATGAGTGTGTGGTGTGTGAGAATGAGTGTGTGGTGTGAGAGAATGAATGTGTGTGTGTGAGAATGAGTGTGTGTGTGTGTGAGAATGAGTGTGTGTATGTGTGTGAGAATGAGTGTGTGGTGTGTGAGAATGAGTGTGTGGTGTGTGAGAATGAGTGTCTGTGTGTGAGAATGAGTGTGTGGTGTGAGAGAATGAATGTATGAGTGTGTGTGTGTGTGTGAGAATGTGTGTGTGTGTGTGTGAGAATGAGTGTGTGTATGTGTGTGAGAATGAGTGTGTGTGTGTGAGAATGAACATGTGTGTGTGAGAATGAACGTGTGTGTGTGAGAATGAACGTGTGTGTGAGAGAATGAATGTGTGTGTGTGTGAGAATGAGTGTGTGTGTGTGTGAGAATGAGTGTGTGTGTGTGTGTGAATGAATGAGTGTGTGAATGAATGTGTGTGTGAGAATGAATGTGTGAGTGTGTGTGAGAATGAATGTGTGAGTGTGTGTGTGTGAGAATGAATGTATGTGTGTGCGTGAGAATGAATGTGTGTGTGAGAATGAATGTGTGTGTGTGAGAATGAGTGTATGATAATGAATGTGTGTGTGACAATGAACGTGTGTGTGTCAGAATGAATGTGTGTGAGAATGTGTGTGTGTGAGAATGTGTGTGTGTGTGTGTGTGTGTGTGAGAATGTGTGTGTGTGTGTGTGTGTGTGTGTGAGAATGTGTGTGTGTGTGTGAGAATGTGTGTGTGTGAGTGTGTGTGTGTGTGTGTGTGAGAATGAGTGTGTGTATGTGTGTGAGAATGAGTGTGTGGTGTGTGAGAATGAGTGTCTGTGTGAGAATGAGTGTCTGTGTGAGAATGAACGTGTGTGTGTGAGAGAATGAATGTGTGTGTGTGTGAGAATGAGTGTGTGTGCGTGTGAGAATCAGTGTGTGTATGTGTGTGAGAATGAGTGTGTGTGTGTATGTGTGTGAGAATGAGTGTGTGGTGTGTGAGAATGAGTGTGTGGTGTGTGAGAATGAGTGTGTGGTGTGTGAGAATGAGTGTGTGGTGTGTGAGAATGAGTGTCTGTGTGTGAGAATGAGTGTCTGTGTGTGAGAATGAACGTGTGTGTGAGAGAATGAATGTGTGTGTGTGTGAGAATGAGTGTGTGTGTGTGAGAGAATGAGTGTGTGTGTGTGTGTGAGAATGAGTGTGTGTGTGTGTGAGAATGAGTGTGTGTGTGTGTGTGAGAATGAGTGTGTGTGTGTGTGTGAGAATGAGTGTGTGTGTGTGTGTGAGAATGAGTGTGTGTGTGTGTGTGAGAATGAGTGTGTGTGTGTGTGAGAATGAGTGTGTGTGTGTGTGTGAGAATGAGTGTGTGTGTGTGTGTGAGAATGAGTGTGTGTGTGTGTGTGAGAATGAGTGTGTGTGTGTGTGTGAGAATGAGTGTGTGTGTGTGTGAGAATGAGTGTGTGTGTGTGTGAGAATGAGTGTGTGTGTGTGTGTGAATGAATGAGTGTGTGTGTGCGTGAGAATGAGTGTGTGTGTGCGTGAGAATGAGTGTGTGTGTGCGTGAGAATGAGTGTGTGTGTGTGTGTGAATGAATGTATGTGCGTGCGTGAGAATGAATGTGTGTGTGTGAGAATGAATGTGTGTGTGTGAGAATGAATGTGTGTGTGTGAGAATGAATGTATGTGCGTGCGTGAGAATGAATGTGTGTGTGTGAGAATGAATGTGTGTGTGTGAGAATGAATGTATGTGCATGCGTGAGAATGAATGTGTGTGTGTGAGAATGAATGTATGTGTGTGAGAATGAATGTATGTGCGTGCGTGAGAATGAATGTGTGTGTGTGAGAATGAATGTGTGTGTGTGAGAATGAATGTATGTGTGTGCGTGAGAATGAATGTATGTGTGTGCATGAGAATGTATGTGTGTGTGTGAGAATGTGTGTGTGTGTGTGTGTGAGAATGTGTGTGTGTGAGAATGTGTGTGTGTGTGTGAGAATGTGTGTGTGTGTGTGTGAGAATGTGTGTGTGTGAGAATGTGTGTGTGAGAATGTGTGTGTGTGTGTGTGTGTGTGAGAATGTGTGTGTGTGAGAATGTGTGTGTGTGTGTGTGTGTGAGAATGAGTGTGTGTATGTGTGTGAGAATGAGTGTGTGGTGTGTGAGAATGAGTGTCTGTGTGTGAGAATGAGTGTCTGTGTGTGAGAATGAACGTGTGTGTGAGAGAATGAATGTGTGTGTGTGTGAGAATGAGTGTGTGTGTGTGTGAGAATCAGTGTGTGTATGTGTGTGAGAATCAGTGTGTGTGTGAGAATCAGTGTGTGTATGTGTGTGAGAATGAGTGTGTGTGTGTATGTGTGTGAGAATGAGTGTGTGGTGTGAGAATGAGTGTCTGTGTGTGAGAATGAGTGTGTGTGTGTGAGAATGAATGTGTGTGTGTGAGAGAATGAATGTGTGTGTGTGTGAGAATGAATGTGTGTGTGTGTGAGAATGAGTGTGTGTGAGAATGTGTGTGAGAATGAGTGTGTGTGTGTGTGAGAATGAGTGTGTGTGTGTGTGTGAATGAATGAGTGTGTGTGTGCGTGAGAATGAATGTGTGTGTGTGTGTGAGAATGAGTGTATGATAATGAATGTGTGTGTGACAATGAACGTGTATGTGTCAGAATGAATGTGTGTGTGTGTGTGTGAGAATGTGTGTGTGTGAGTGTGTGTGTGTGTGAGAATGTGTGTGTGTGTGTGTGAGTGTGTGTGTGTGTGTGTGTGTGTGTGTGTGAGAATGTGTGTGTGTGTGAGAATGTGTGTGTGTGTGTGTGTGTGTGTGTGTGTGTGTGAGAATGTGTGTGTGTGAGTGTGTGTGTGTGTGAGTGTGTGTGTGTGTGAGAATGTGTGTGTGTGTGAGAATGTGTGTGTGTGTGTGTGAGAATGTGTGTGTGTGTGTGTGAGAGAATGTGTGTGTGTGTGAGAATGTGTGTGTGTGTGTGTGAGAATGAATGTGTGAGTGTGTGTGAATGAATGTGTGCATGTGGGAATGAATGTGAGTGTGTGTGAATGAATGTGTGCATGTGGGAATGTGTGTGTGTGTGTGTGTGTGTGTGTGTGTGAGAATGTGTGTGTGTGTGTGAGAATGTGTGTGTGTGTGTGTGTGTGTGTGAGAATGAATGTGTGAGTGTGTGTGAATGAATGTGTGAGTGTGTGTGAATGAATGTGTGCATGTGGGAATGAATGTGTGTGTGAATGAATGTGTGTGTGTGAATGAATGTGTGTGTGTGAATGAATGTGTGTGTGAATGAATGTGTGTGAGAATGAATGTGTGTGTGTGTGTGTGTGTGTGTTTGTTTGTGTGTGTGTGTGAGAATGAATGTGTGTGTGAGAATGAATGTGTGTGTGTGTGTGAGAATGAATGTGTGTGTGTGTGTGTGTGTGCGAATGAATGTGTGTGTGTGTGAGAATGAATGTGTGTGTGAGAATAAATGTGTGTGTGTGCGTGAGAATGAGTGTGTGTGTGTGAGAGAATGAATGTGTGTGTGTGAGAATGAATGTGTGTGTGTGAGAGAATGAATGTGTGTGTGTGTGTGAGAAATAATGTGCGAGTGTGTGAGAATGAATGTGTGAGTGTGTGTGTGAGAATGAATGTGTGCGTGAGAATGAATGTGTGTGTGTGTGTGTGTGAGAAATAATGTGCGAGTGTGTGAGAATGAATGTGTGAGTGTGTGTGTGAGAATGAATGTGTGCGTGAGAATGAATGTGTGTGTGTGTGTGTGTGAGAAATAATGTGCGAGTGTGTGAGAATGAATGTGTGAGTGTGTGTGTGAGAATGAATGTGTGTGTGAGAATGAATGTGTGTGTGTGTGTGTGTGTGAGAAATAATGTGCGAGTGTGTGAGAATGAATGTGTGTGTGTGTGTGTGAGAATGAATGTGTGTGTGAGAATGAATGTGTGTGTGTGTGAGAATGAATGTGTGTGTGAGAATGAATGTGTGAGTGTGTGTGAGAATGAATGTGTGTGTGAGAATGAATGTGTGAGTGTGTGTGTGTGAGAATGAATGTCTGTGTGAGAGAATGTGTGTGTGTGTGTGTGTGTGTGTGTGTGAGAATGAATGTGTGAGTGTGTGTGTGTGTGTGAATGAATGTGTGAGTCTGTGTGTGTGAGAGAATGAACATACGAACATACAAAATAGGAGCAGGAGTAGGCCACTCGGCCCCTCGAGCCTGCTCCGCCATTCAATAAGATCATGGCTGCTCTGATTACTCCACATTCCCGCCTACCCCCGATAACCTTTCACCCCCTTGCTTATCAAGAATCTATCTACCTCTGCCTTAAAAATATTCAAAGACTCTGCTTCCACCGCCCTCTGAGGAAGAGAGTTCCAAAGACTCACGACCCTCTGTGAGAAAAAATTTCTCCTCATCTCTGTTTTAAATGGGCAACCCCTTATTTTTAAAAAGTGACCCCTAGTTCTAGATAATCCCACAAGAGGAAACATCCTCTCCACATCCACCCTGTCCAGACCCCTCAAGATCTTATATGTTTCAATCAAGTCACCTCTTACTCTTCTAAACCCCAGTGAATACAAGCCTAGTCTGTCCAACCTTTCCTCATAAGACAACCCGCCCATTCCAGGTATTAGTCGAGTAAACCTTCTCTGAACTGCTTCCAACGCATTTACAGCCTTCCTTAAATAAGGAGACCAATACTGTACACAGTACTCCAGATGTGGTCTCACCAATGCCCTGTATAACTGAAGCATAACCTCCCTACTTTTGTATTCAATTCCCCTCGCAATAAACGATAACATTCTATTAGCTTTCCTAATTACTTGCTGTACCTGCATAGTAACCTTTTGCGACACCCAGATCCCTCTGCATCTTAGAGCTCTGCAATCTCTCACCATTTAGATAATATGCTTCTTTTTTTATTCTTCCTGCCAAAATGGACAGTTTCACATTTTCCCACATTATACTCCATTTGCCAGATCTTTGCTCACTCACTTAACCTATCGATATCTCTTTGTAGCCTCCTAATGTCCTCTTCACAATTTACTTTCCTACCTATCTTTGTGTCATCAGCAAATTTAGCAACCATACCTTCAGTCCCTTCACCCAAGTCATTTATATAAATTGTAAAAAGTTGAGGCCCCAGCACTGATCCCTGTGGCACACCACTCGTTACATCTTGCCAACCAGAAAATGACTCATTTATGCCTACTCTCTGTTTCCTGTTAGCTAGCCGATCTTCTATCCATGCCAATATGTTACCCCCTACACCATGAGCTTTTATTTTCCGCAATAACCTTTGATATGGCACCTTATCAAATGCCTTCTGGAAATCTAAGTACAGTACATCCACCAGTTCCCCTTTATCCACAGCACATGTTACTTCCTCAAAGAACTCCAATAAATTGGTTAAACGTGTTTTCCCTTTCACAAAACCATGTTGACTCTGCCTGATTACTTTGAACTTTTCTAAGTGCCCTGCTATAATGTCTTTAATAATAGCTTCTAACAGCTTCCCTATGACCGATATTAAGCTAACTGGCCTGTAGTTTCCTGCTTTCTGTCTCCCTCCCTTTTTGAATAAAGGAGTTACATTTGCTATTTTCCAATCTAATGGAACCTTCCCCGAATCTAGGGAATTTTGGAAAATTAAAACCAACGCATCAACTATCTCACTAGCCACTTCTTTTTAGACCCTAGGATGAAGTCCATCAGGACCCGGGGACTTGTCAGCCCGCAGCTCCAACAATTTGCTCAGTACCACTTCCCTGGTGATTATAATTTTCTTGAGTTCCTCCCTCCCTTCCATTTCCTGATTTACAGCTATTTCCGGGATGTTACTTGTATCCTCTATAATGAAGACTGATGCAAAATATCTGTTCAATTCAACTGCCCTCTCCTTATTTTCCATTATTAATTCCCCAGACTCACTTTTTATAGGACCAGTGCTCACTTTGTTAACTCTTCTTTTTAAAATATCTATAGAAACTCTTAGGGCAGGATTTTCATTTAGCCGTGGAGGTGGGATTGGAGGCGTGTGAGTGGTTAAAATCCCGAAATCGGGGGGGGGGCACGAACCCAACCCGCCTCCATGCCAGTTCCAAAGGAGGCGGGTACCCGACCTGCACTGGGACCCGCCTCCCCGAGGCGGGAAGGGGGTTAGTGCCAATTAACTGCCTGTTAACAGGTAGTTAACAGCAGTTTTTAGCCTAATCCCTATTTTCATTGGTGAAATGTGGGATTCCCGATGGCTCCAAACCACGGCAAGTTAGCGAGGTGGGCCGTCGGGATGAAGGGCTTGGAGGGGTCGAGATGTCCGTTGTTCAGGTGAGTGATGGGTGCATGAGTGAAGAGGTAAGTGTGTTTGGTGTGTGTAAAGTGTTTAAAGAAGTTTTACTTACATGTTTACAGCCTTCCTTTCTTCAGGTCTCGGGAGTCCCTCATCTCACCGGCACAGAAAGCAGAATGGCCGCGATCTGTCAAAAATTGCAGCATTCAGCTTTCTGTTCCGGGGAGATCTCTAAATCATCCTGAGAGGAAGGAATTAACCTGGAGTACAGATTGTCAGTGTTTGACAGCTTCAAACAGCTGTCAAACGCTGATATTTCATCTGTCAAAAGGTCTTGACAGATGAAATATCAATCTGTGACATCACCTGTTGCCGGGTAGCCCTTAATTGGCCTGCTGAGCCCACTGGGCGGGCCCAACAAGGTCAATCAAGTCAAAATCGCGTGGGTTGGCTAGAACTCGATGGAGGCGGGACTACAACCCCAAAAGTTGTAGTCCTGCCTCCTACCCGCCTCCTCAATGAAAATCCAATCCTTTACTATCTGTTTTTATATTTCTAGCTAGCTTTCTCTCGTACTCTAATTTTCTCTCCTTATTAATCTTTTAGTCATTCTTTGCTGTTTTTTTATATTCTGTCCAGTCTTCTGACCTGCCACCCATCTTTGCATAATTATATGCTTTTAAAAAAAGTTTAATACTATCTTTAACTTTTTTAGTTAACCACGGATGGTGGGTCCTCCCCTTGGAATTTTTCTTTCTTGTTGGAATGTATATATTCTGTGTATTTTGAAATATCCCCTTAAATGTCTGCCACTGTAACTCTATTGACCTATCCCTTAACCTAAGTTGCCAGTTCACTTTAGCTAGCTCTGCTTTCATGCCCTCATAATTGCCCTTATTTAAGTTTAAAATATGAGTCTTGGACCCACTCTTCTCTCTCTCAAACTGAATGTAAAATTCAATCATATTATGATCGCTGCTACCTAGGGGCGCCTTCACTATGAGGTCATTAATTAATCCTATCTCGTTGCACAATACCAGGTCTAGTATAGCCTGCTCTCTGGTTGGCTCCAGAACGTGCTGTTGTAAGAAACTATCCCGAAAACATTCCATGAACTTCTCATCTATGCTGCCTTTGCCCATCTGATTTTTCCAGTCTATATGCAGATTAAAATCCCCCATGATTATTGCCGTACCCTTCTGACAAGCTCCCATTATTTCTTCCTTTATACTCCATCCTACCATGTGGTTACTGTTAGGGGGCCTGTACACCACTCCCACAAGTGACTTCTTGCCTTTATTATTTCTCATTTCTACCCAAACCGCTTCTACATCCTGGTTTCCTGAACTTAGGTCATCCCTCCCTAATACCATCATTAATTAACAGAGCCACCCCTCCACCTTTTCCCACCTTCCTGTCCTTCCTAAATGTCATGTACCCTTCAATATTCAGGTCCCAATCTATGTCATCCTGCAGCCATGTTTCTGTAATGGCTATCAGATCATATTTATTTATTTCTATTTGCGCTATCTGTTCATCTGTTTTTGTTTCGAATGCTACGTGCATTCAGATGCAGAGCCTTTAGTTTTGTCCTTTTATTATTTTTGTAACCTCTAGCCTTATCTGTTGATTTACTCTTAGATTTGTACTCTTTATCCCTTCCTGTCACGGTCTGTTTATCATTTCCCATATTAATACCTTTCTCTATTGCCTTGTCTCTAATCTTTGAATTACCACATCTTCCCAAATTTGATCCCATGCCCCCAATATTTAGTTTAAAGCCCTCTCTACCACCCTAGTTATAGGACTCGCCAGAACACTGGTCCCAGCACGGTTCAGGTGAAGACCGTCCCAACGATACAGATCCCACTTTCCCCAGTACTGGTGCCAGTGCCCCAGGAATTGAAACCCATTTCTCCCACACCAGTCTTTGAGCCACGCATTCATCTCTCTAATTTTATTTACCATATGCCAATTTGCTCGTGGCTCAGGTAATAATGCAGACATTATTACCCTTGAGGTTCTGCTTTTTAATTTAGCCCCTAGCTGCTCATACTCTCTCAGCAGAACCTCTTTCCTAGTTCTACCTATGTCGTTGGTATCTACATGGACCACGACCACTGGCTCCTCCCCCTCCCACTGCAAGCTCCTCTCCAGCCCAGAGCAGATGTCCTGCACCCTGGCAGGCAACACAGCCGTCGGGACTCTTGCTCTTGGCCGCAGAGAACTGTATCTATCCCTCTGACTCTGCTGTCCCCAATTACCACTACATTCCTATTAACTCCCCCGCTTGAATGGCTTCCTGTACCTCAGTGCCATGGTCAGTTTGCTCATCCACCCTGCAGCCACCGCTTTCATCCATACAGGCCGCAAGAACCTCAAACCTGTTGGACAATTGCAAAGGCTGAGGCTCCTCCACCTCCTGGGTCTCCATACCTGCCTCACTCACAGTCACATCCTCCTGTCCCTGACCACTGACCAAATCAGAAGACCCTATCCTAAGGGGTGTGACTGCCTCCTGGAATAAACTGTCCAGGTAACATTCCCCCTCCCTGATGCATCGCAGAGTCCGCAGCTCGGCCTCCAGCTCATCAACTCTGAGCCGAAGCTCCTCGAGCCGCAGACGTGTTCGTCCCAGATCAGACGTCCAGGAGCTCCCACATACTGCAGTCGCAACACATCACCTGCCCTGCCACCTTTAATGAGTCTTAATTAATTTATTTTTATTTAAACCCTACTACACCTAATAAGATTTATTACTGCTAGTAAACTAGTACTAATGAAACCTTGCAATTACTAATACATTTCCTGGGCTTTAAAAGATAAGGGAAGTGAGCAAAATACTCACCAACCAATCACTTACTCTTTTCCCTGTGATGTCACCTTTTATTTTTCTCCAAATGTGGCTGGGGGGTGTCGCAGAGCCGAACTCCCGTTGGTTCTTTGTCCCCTCTTATACATCTTTTTAACTCCTGCTCTCCTGGAAGCTGACAAAGATAGAAAAAGAAAGGAACACCTCCCTCCCCGAACTCCCGAACTCACCAAACTTACAGCTTTACACTCTGTTCCAAGCTGCACTCCGTGTGTGTGTGTATGAGAATGAACGTGTGTTTGTATGTGTGTGAGAATGAATGTCTGTGTGTATGTGTGTGTATGAGAATGAATGTATGGGTGTGTGTGTGCGTGTGAGAATGAATGTGTGTGTGTGAGAATGAATGTGTGTATGTGTGTGCGTGTGAGAATCAATGTGTGTGTGCGTGTGCGTGTGTGTGTGTGTGTGTGTGTGTGAATGAATGTATGGGTGCTGTTACATCTGTGTAATAATAAGAAAAGGACTGCAGAGAACGGTACAACCGGTGTTTACTCAACGTGGTTCAAACTGCAACTGAAACAACAGATTACTACTCAGCGTTATATACAGGTGTACTACAGTATACATGAGCTGTAGAAAGTAGTTCCCCCCTTAAAGGTACATACATTACAATTCCTCCCCTTTTAGAGTAACAGTACCATAACACTCATTTAACAATTAAATATCAAACTAATTACAATTAACACTTAAAACATGCAAAATTAGCTGAAAATAGTCTATTTATAAATTCAGTCTTTGGGGAGGCTTCCTGATCCTTTCTGGATAGTGCCTTTCCCGAGTGTCTTGCTCTTGGTGCGGAGGCGATTCTGGCCCCCTGTCGTCGGTTGGTTCATCAGCTTCCGATGCTACTGTTTCTGGCGTAGATGCTACCTGTACGTCGGGTTCATCACCAGGTACATATGGGCGAGGCATGGGGTTGACTCGTTCCTGTGACTCTAGGATCTGGTCAGCATGGCGTCTCACGATGCTCTCCCCAACGTCCACTGTGCACATTAGTGGCCCCTGCCGTGTGCATATCATTCCTGGTTGCCATTTCTCTGTTCGGTAGTCGCGGGCCAAGACTGGTTGCCTTACATTGAAGCTCCTTGTCAGCTTCTCATTGATGTGCTGGAATTGCTTACTCTCAACATCTCTTCGTACATTTGGTCTGAGCAAATCCAGACGAGATCTCAACCTTCGGTTAAAGAACATCATGGCCGGGGCCTGGTTGGTGACTGCATGTGTCGCATTTCTGTAGGCTAACAGGAAATTGTCCACCTTATGCTGCAGTGGAATGTCGTCATCGCACATGGCCCTTACTGCTTTTTTAAAGGTTTGTACGAACCTCTCAGCCAATCCATTTGTGGCCGGATGATACGGGGCGGCTGTGTAATGCCTTACCCCATTCCTTTTCATAAATCTTCTAAACTCTTTGGACACAAGCTGTGGTCCGTTATCAGAGCAAGTCTGCTCTGGCAAGCCGTTCCTGGCAAAAATGGTCCGCAGGACTGCAATAGTTTTCTCCGTGGTGGTGGAGGACATTTTGATCACCTCAGGCCATTTCGAGTGCACATCCAAGACTATTAAAAACATTGAGTCCATGAATGGACCAGCAAAATCAATATGCACCCGTTGCCATGGAGATGAGGGCCACTCCCATGGGTGTAGAGGGGCATGTGGTGGTGCATTTTGGACCTTGTGGCATCCTGAGCAGCTTTGTCAGGTCCTCGATTTGCTGATCGATCCCCGGCCACCACACATAAGCCCTAGCAAGGCTTTTCATTTTCACCCCTCCCAGATGACCTTCGTGAAGCACATTGAGCACTCTCTCCCTTAACTTGGGTGGAATTACCACTCGGGATCCACACATCAAGGTCCCCTGGCATACTGACAGCTGTTCTCTTCTGGATGAGAATGCTGGCAACAGTGAGTCGCCATGTGCTGGCCATCCCTTCACCGTCAAATCATATACCCGAGACAGTGTCGGGTCATTTCGGGTCTCCTTCTCTATACCAGCGTTAGTTACTGGCAAGCATTCAATTATAGTCGAATGAAATATTTCGACAGGATCCACTGCTGGTGCTTCCTCCGCAGTAGGCAGTGGCAGGCGTGATAGCCCATCAGCGTTTCCATGCTGTTTCGTGCCCTTATACTCGATTTCATATTGGTGCGCCCCTAGAAAAAGGAACCATCTTTGTAGCCTTTGCGCAGTCATCACCGGAACGCCCTTCTTTGGATTAAAGATGGAGACAAGTTGTTGGTGGTCAGTCAGCAAGGTGAACTTCTGCCCGTGCAGATAGTGATTGAACTTTTTCCCTCCCCACACTAGGCTGAGGGCCTCCCTGTCAATCTGGGCGTAGTTACGCTCGGCTGAGGTTAGTGACCGAGACGCAAAGGCTACTGGCCTCTCCGAGCCGTCCGGGAATTTGTGCGGCAGCACCGCTCCAATGCCATAGGGTGATGCATCACACGCCAACCGAATTGGTAGTGCTGGGTTGAAATGAGCCAACAAGTCTTTTGATGTGATCAATGCTTTGCTCTTCTGGAAAGCTCGTTTACATTCGTCACTCCACTTTCATGGTACCCCCGTTTGTAGTAGGGTATTCAGTGGGTGTAGTACGGTAGACAAATTCGGCAAGAACTTATGGTAGTAGTTCACCAGCCCGAGGAACGACCTCAGTTGTGACACATTTTCCAGTGCTGGAGCCTTGACTACTGCCTCAATCTTTTCAGGGGACTTATGTAATCCCTCTTTATCAATAACGTGGCCACAATACGAGATCTGCTTCTGGAAAAACTCGCATTTGTGGCAATTAGCTCGGAGCCCATATTCCTTCAATCTAGTGAGCACCTGCTCCAGGTTGGCGAGGTGATCACTGTCATTTTCGCCGGTGACCAGGATGTCATCCAAATAACACTGGGTCCCTGGAATCCCTTGCAGGACTTGTTCCATTACCCTTTGCCAAATGGCCGGAGCTGATGCTACCCCGAACACCAGCCGGTTGTATTGGTAGAGACCTTTATGAGTGTTGATCGTGAGGTACTGTTTCGAGGCTTCTTCTACCTCCATTTGCAGGTACGCCTGGGCCAGATCAATCTTAGTGAAGCATTTCCCTCCAGATAGCGAGGCGAAAATATCTTCAATCCGCGGAAGCGGATATTGTACAGTGTGAAGGACTGGGTTCACTGGTACCTTAAAATCCCCACAGATGCGAACCTTCTTTGGTTCCCCAGGCATATTACTCAACGACCTCTTCATTACAGGAACGATGGGTGTAGCCCACTCGCTCCAGTCCACTTTGGACAGTACTCCTGAACGTTCCAAACCTTCCAACTCTGCTTCGACGGCTGGGCGGATTGCATAAGGCACCGGTCTGGCCTTAAAAAACTTTGGGCTTGCATTTTCCTCTATTTTGATCGCCGCTGTTATGTCTTTTAGTGTTCCAAGTCCCTGCTGGAACACTTCTTGTGCGTCAGTTAGCATTTTTGACAGTCATCCAGGTGTGACGTCGTCATCCTTTTTGGCATCTACAGTCAGTGCTTGTATGGAATGCCAATCTAGCTGTATCTTCCGGATCCATTCACGTCCTAGTAGTGGTGGTCCTCCAGCTGGCAATACATATAGGTCCATTTTTGGTGTTTCCTTGCCGTTATATATACCGTTCACCCTTATTTTTCCTTTGGGGTAGACTTTTTGCCCCGTGTACGTCTTCAAGACAATCTTTATATCTCTCAAGGGTATATGTGAGAATAGCCGCTTGTAGTCCCTTCGGTTTATGACTGTTAGGGCTGATCCTGTGTCCAATTCCATTTTCACTTGGACTCCTGCTATCTTGAGCGTGACCCAGATAGTTTGGTGATCCTCCGTTTTGATCACATTATGTAGTTTCAGACAACCCAGCTCCTTGCTTCCGGAGTCTGTATCACTCTTCTGTTCGGCTGAACTACTCTCCGTCACCTTATGTACCTTCTTGTACTTCTCCTGTGGAGATTTCTTGCTGCTGGTTTTCTTTCCCGACCTGCAGACTCTTGCTATGTGTCCTACTTTTCCACACTGTCTGCACACTTTGTCCTTGAACCAGCAATCATTATGGTCATGTGTTGTTCTGCCGCAGCAATAGCGCTTCACTGTTCCGTATGACACTTCATTTGTGCCATATTCTTGCGGTCTCCGTTGTATCTCTGCAGCGCCCCGTGCTGCTGCTTCGTGTGATACTGCAATGCTGAAAGCCTTGTCCAGCGTAAGATCCTTTTCTGATAGAAGCCGTTTCTGGGTTCCTTCACTTTGAAGCCCACACACAAACTTGTCCCTTAAAGTATCTGCTAGTCCCGTTCCAAACTGGCAGTGTTTCGATAGCTTGCGCAGTTCCGTTAAATACTCAGCATTACTTTCATCTTTATGCTGGTTCCTTTTGTGAAACTTAAATCTTTCTGCTATCAGCAGCGGTGTGGGGTTTAAGTGGTCCTGTAGGATTGACACTATGTTTTCAAAATCCTTTTCTACTGGCTTCTCTGGGGTTACTAGGTTTCGTAGTAAGCCATACATTTTTGCACCCATTGAATGCGACAATACCAGCGCTTTCTTGTCATCTGGCACTTCATTCGCCTTGCAGTATACTTCTATGCGTTCGACATATGTCGTCCAATCTTCGACTTCATTGTCGAACGCTGTGATACTGCCACTCTTCAGCATTTTTGGGTGTGGTTAGACTGGCTTAAAATGGCGTCTCCCGCGCTTTCCTTTCTTCCCTGCTGCGGCTTAAAATAGCGTCTCCTGTGCTGCTGCCAACGCCGCTCTCAGCGGTCCTCGTGGCAAATGGCGACGCCCTGTGGGTTTCGTGCGCTGCTGCTGCCAACGCCGCTCTCTGCGGTCCTCGTGGCAATGGCAGCACCTCGCATTTTCCTGTGCGCCTCTCTCCCCCGTTGACGCTGCTCGGCCCTTGACCACCGGCTGCGCTCTACTCTCTCTCGCCTCTCTCCCTCGTTGATGCCGCTCGGTCCTGAACACCGGCTGTGCCCTGTGCGCTCTTCCCTCTCTCTCTCCCCTGTCAACGCTGCTCAACCTTTTTCTGTGCCGCTCGGTCGGGCTCTAGCCCGTCGCTGTCCGGGAAGGGTCTGCGCAGTACCTGTTGCCAGCCCGTTTCGTTGGACCACCGTGACTGGAAAGCCAAGCCTGGCTCTCGACAGCCTCCCCTGCAATGCTCAAATCTCCACTGGATGACTGGGCGGTTGCCCGTGGTCGACGCCCGTGCTTCTGGACTCGACCTTCTTCCACTGTTCTCCAGGAGCGAATCCCTGGGAGGTGATGCAGAGTTGCAGGTAGGTTCGAACTTGTTCGTCGCCACTGTTACGTCCGTGTAATAATAAGAAAAGGACTGCAGAGAACGGTACAACAGGTGTTTACTCATCATGGTTCAAACTGCAACTGAAACAACAGATTACTACTCAGCGTTATATACAGGTGTGGTCACTGCCGGTACTACAGTATACATGAGCTGTAGAAAGTAGTTCCCCCCTTAAAGGTAGATACATTACAGGTGCACGTGTGTGTGTGTGTGAGAATGAATGTGTGTGTGTGTGTGTGTGAGAATGTATGTGTGTGTGTGTGTGTGTGTGTGAGAGAATGAATGTGCGTGTGTGTGAGTTGTGTTAAGTGTTGCGCACGGCGGTGATGCTACACATCCCAGCAACATTCGCTGTCTCTAGACTTGCATGAAAAACAGCCACTTGGGTGAGTTACCAGAGGGTGACCTACGGACCTGTACCCCAGCAAGAGTCGGTCCCTTCAGGGGAAACCTGACAAACATTAAAAAAGGCAAATATGAAATGAATGTGGGCAAAGGCAGCAACCTGAGACTCAGGACTAAGACACGCAGGGCCAAGCACCTGTCACGACTGAGCAGCAGCTTGTTAAACCCGCTCACTTAGATGAATCATTAACACTCTGACGTTTGCAAAGCTTTGTGTGATGCCATTGAGATGTTTATGAAGATGTTGTGTGTATAGACTCAGGATCCTTTACTGAAGGACTGATTATAAAAAACAGATCTGTAACTTCTTGTCTGTCTAAAGCCAGTAGAGACGAGTGAAAACCGATCCCAATCCCCCGACCCACCCAGGCACTCCCACCCAGGCACTCCCACCCAGGCACTCCCACCCAGGCACTCCCCTGCCCCCACCACCGTCATTGACAAGTTACAAACAGGAAGGGCAGGAAAAGCCCTTGTACTATCTCAGCACCGTGAAACTTCTGCAAAACCATCAGCCTCGTCACTGCCCCGAACCCCCATCCCCCCAACCCCCCACCCCCCGAGCCCCAACCCCCCATCACCCCCCAAATCCCCCATTACCCCCCGAAACCCCATCGCCCCCCCAATCCCCCAATACCCCCCGAACCCCCATCACCCCCCAACCCCCCCTCACCCCCCCAACCCCCCCTCACCCTCCAACACCCATCACCCCCCCAAGCCCCCATCGCCCCCCCATCGCACCCCCAATTCCCCATCGCCCCCCCAATCCCCATCACCCCAACCCATCACCCCCCATCGCCCCCCCAATCCCCCATTACCCCACCGAACCCCCATCACCCCCTCACCCCATCACCCCCCGAACCCCCATTACCCCCCCAACCCCCCATCACCCCCCCAACCCCCATCACCCCCCCAACCCCATCACCCCATCACCCCCCCAAACCCCCATCACCCCCCCAATCCCCCATCACCCCCCCAACCGCCCCCCCCATTACTTAAAGGGTTGACGGTGGATGGGCAATGGCAAACATTTAAAGATCGCATGGATGAACTACAGAATTTGTTCATCCCTGTTTGGCATAAAAATTAAACAAAAAAGGTGACTCAACCGTGGCTAATGAGGGAAATTAGGGATAGCATAAGATCCAAGGAGAGGACATATAAATTGGCCAGAAAAAGCAGTAAACCTGAGGATTGGGAGCAGTTTAGGATTCAACAAAGGAGGACAAAGGGATTAATTAAGAGGGGGAAAATAGAGTATGAGAGTAAGCTTGCAGGGAACATAAAAACTGACTGTAAAAGCTTTTATAGAAATGTGAAGAGAAAAAGATTGGTGAAGTCAAGCGTAGGTCCCTTGCAGTCAGAATCAGGGGAATTTATAATGGGGAACAAAGAAATAGCAGACCAACTAAATACATATTTTGGTTCTGTCTTCACAAAGGGGGACACAAATAACCTTCCAGAAATTTCGGGGAACATAGGGTCTAATGAGAGGGAGGAACTGAATGAAATCAGTATTTGTAGGGAAATGGTGTTAGGGAAATTGATGGGATTGAAGGCCAATAAATACCCAGGGCCTGATAAACTACATCCCAGGGTACTTAAGGAAATGGCCCTAGAAATAGTAGATGCATTGCTGGTCATCTTCCAAAATTCTATAGACTCTGGAACAGTTCCCATGGATTGGAGGGTAGCTAATGTAACCCCACTATTTAAAAAAGGTGGTAGAGAGAAAATGGGGAATTATAGACCAGTAAGCCTGACATCGGTAGTGGGGAAAATGCTAGAGTCCATTATAAAAGATGTAATAGCAAAGCACTTGGAAAACAGTGACAGGATCGGACAAAGTCAACCTGGATTTACAAAAGGTAAATCATGCTTGACTAATCTACTGGAATTTTTTGAGGATGTAGCTGGTAGAATAGATAAGGGAGAACCAGTGGATGTGGTATATTTGGACTTTCAGAAGGCTTTCGATAAGGTCCCGCATAAGAGATTGGCGTGCAAAGTTAATGCACATGGGATTGAGGGTAAGGTACTGACTTGGATAGAGAACTGGTTGGCAGACAGGAAGCAAAGAGTTTGAATAAACGGGTCTTTATCCGAGTGGCAGGCAGTGACCAGTGGGGTACCGCAGGGATCGGTGCTAGGACCCCAGCTATTCACAATATATATTAATGATCTAGACGAGGGAACTAGATGTAATATCTCCAAGTTTGCAGATGACACAAAGCCGGGTGGGCGTGTGGGCTGTGTGGAGGATGCAGAGAAACTCCAGTATGATTTGGACAGGTTGGGTGATTGGGCAGATGCATGGCAGATGCAGTATAATGTGGCTAAATGCGAGGTTATCCACTTTGGTGGCAAAAACAGGAAGACAGATTATTATCTGAACGGCAACAGGTTGGGAAAAGGGGAAGTGCAACGAGACCTGGATGTCCTTGTGCACCAGTCGCTGAAGGTAAGCATGCAGGTGCAGCAGGCGGTTAAGAAGGCAAATGGTATGTTGGCCTTCATAGCAAGAGGATTCGAGTACAGGAACAAGGATGTCTTGCTGCAGTTGTACAGGGCCTTGGTGAGACCACATCTTGAGTAATGGGCCAGAAATTCGTGATCAAATGCGTGAGTACGGTCGGGGTACTCACGCATCTGGCCGTTGGAAATGCCGGCGTTCAGCATGCACAGCGCATGCGGGGAACGCCGGCATTTCCAGTCCTCGGAACGAAGGGGTTCATAGGCACAGCGCGTGCGACTGCACAGGCAGCGCTTGCGCAGTGAACTTCGTAGATTTCATTCATGGATTCAGTGAGGGTAAGTCCTTACAAGTTACACTTGAAAAAAGCAGGTGTAAAGTTGTTCCAAGGCTGCGGAGGAAGATATATTTTATCGTGGAGCTTCTGAAAGGCAATATTTTTGTTTGGGAAAGGGAGGGAAGTTATTTTAAGAAATTTTAAGTAAGTTTTAAAGTTTAAATTTTTTTTTTTAAACGGGTTTTCAGAACGGTAGGTAGAAGGAGCAATTGTGGCTGTGTGAATGGAATGTGAAAATGAGTGTTCTAAAATGAGTAATGTAACATTTCCAGCACTTTTAAGAAAGAAACTTTTCATCAGTAATAAGTAATTATGTATGTATGTTTTATATTCCTTTACTTATGTGTATGAATGTATGTTTTTAATTATGATTTTCCAATAAGTTACTTTCTCTGAAAGTCATAATTAAATAATACACTCATACACATAAGTAAAGGAATATATACATAACACGCAAAGGAATATATACAGACATACATACTTTCAGAAGCTCCACGATAAGAAATATCTTCCTCCGCAGCCTCTGGAGCAACTGTACCCATGCTTTTTTCATGTGTAAGTTGTAAGGACTTGACCTCACTGAAAGCATGAATGAAAGCGGCGAATTTTACTGCGCACGCGTTCTGCCTCTGAACCCCTTCGTTCAGAGGACAGGAAATGCCGGTTTTCCCCGCATGCGCTGTGCATGCTGAAAACCGGCATTTCCTCTGGCCAGACGCGTAAGTACCCCGACCGTACTCGCGCATTTGGAAGGGAATTACTGGGCCAACATTTTACATGTCAATAAAATGAAAAATTTAACAATTGCACGATTTGCCCCCTCGCATCTGCGACTGAGGGTCCAAGGAGGTGCATTGCGCAAGAGGTTATCGTTGTACATATCCTCACACTGTTCCCTTTCGGGAACTGTATGAAGTGGTGGAAGGATTTATGGCCGTGATTAATGCTCATTCCGTGACCGTAACCATCTTTGAACCAGCCATTAGGGTGTTTAGTCCTATGGCGTGAGGGTTTTACGGGCTCCCACAACCCATCTGAGGGGGGG
Organism: Somniosus microcephalus; assembly: GCF_052327205.1. Classification (NCBI taxonomy): domain Eukaryota; kingdom Metazoa; phylum Chordata; class Chondrichthyes; order Squaliformes; family Somniosidae; genus Somniosus; species Somniosus microcephalus. The sequence goes on from NC_141007.1 coordinate 16,584,097, forward strand.
GGCCACCCACACCCACGGACGCAAGTATCCCGCTGGATGTCCACCCAGAATTTATAGTTGGAGCTCCGACTCCACTTGCCGGGACTGTCTGGAGTGGGGTTCGAAACCCTACTCCTTCTGGCCCAGCGGCGGGGATGCTTACTGCTACGCAAAAGGCCCACTCCGCACAAAAGGTGACACCCATACGTTTCCTGCGCCTTTTCCCTCCCCACTTGAAAGACCAAGCTATCATCTGCCCTTTTTGCGGCGCCTTTGACTTCTCATTACCAATGATGAGCAGGCGCTGCGCCTCCGCCTCCTTGAGGAGATTGCTGAGGTTATCATCAGTTCAATTGTGAGTTCTTTTAATGCTGTGAATTGTGCTCATTCCAGCCATTTCACGTTGCTAATCGGATTGGGCCTTTGGCATAGCGGTAGGATCCCCGCCGCTGGGCCAGATCAGGGTAGGGTTTCAAACCCCGCTCCAGACAGTCCCGGCAAGTGGAGTCGGAGCTCCGGCTCTAAATTCTGGGTTGACATCCAGTGGGATATTTGCGTCCGTGGGTGTGGGTGGCCCCCCCTCCTTGTATAGCTTGTGGGAGCCTGTAAAACCCTCCCGCCATAGGACTAACCGCCCTAACGGCTGGCTCAAAGATGGTTATGGTCACGGAATGAGCGTTAATCATGGCCATAAATCCTTCCACCACTTCATACAGTTCCCCAAAGGGAACAGTGTGAAGACACGTATGACGACGACATTGCTAAATAAATAAATGGAATTAAAAAAATTCTTTTAGGGCTTTTAAAAGTCTTTAAATTGCTTTAATTCTGTTTAAAACTACTTCAGATTCTTCAAAATAATGTAAACATTTTTAAAAGTTTATAAAAGTTACCAAAATCTTCAAAAAACTTCCAAAAACCTATTTAAACTGCTGCTTTGCATGTAAAAATGCTTAGCAGCTTGGCAGAAACATTGGGGGCGTGTCCTGTGAAACTGAGACCTCAAGGGGCGTGTCTCAGTTGCACAGCGCGCTACAGGCTTCGCGCTGGCTGCACTCCTGGACGGCGTGACGTCATACGCTGCCCGGGATTCTTCTTTTTGAAACACGAATTCCAGGCGTCCCTGGAGGTGATCGGCAGGCACGTCGGGTAAGTGCAAATCGGGACCTTGCACGCGCGGCAAGCCCCGTTCACGAATTTCTGGCCCATTGTGTGCAGTTTTGGTCGCCTTATCTGAGGAAGGATGTTCTTGCCATGGAGGGAGTGCAGCGAAGATTCACCAGGCTGATACCTGGGATGGCAGGAATGACGTATAAAGAGAGATTGAGTCGATTAGGCTTATACTTGCTAGAGTTTAGAAGAATGAGAGGGGATCTCATTGAAACTTATAAAATTCTAAAAGGACTAGACAGACTAGATGCAGGAAGGATGTTCCCGATGGCGGGGGAGTCCAGAACCAGGGGTCACAGTCTAAGGATAAGGGGTAAGCCATTTAGGACAGAGATGAGGAGGCATTTCTTCACCCAGAGAGTGGTGAACCTGTGGAATTCTCTACCACAGAAGGCAGTTGATGCTAATTCATTAAAATATATTCAAGAAGGAGTTGGATATATTTCTTAAGGCTAAAGGGATCAAGGGATATGGGGAGAAAGCAGGGACAGGGTACTGAATTTGGATGATCAGCCATGATCTCATTAAATGGTGGAACAGGCTCGAGGGGCTGAATGGCCTACTCCTGCTCCTATCTTCTATGTTTCTACGAAATATACTGAGGGTCTGATGATACGTTGCTGAACAGCCCGTCTAGACCGTATATTTGCAGGCTGCCTCCTCCCTTCCTCTTTCTCTTCCTCTTCTTCATCCTCCTCCTGAGGTGGTTGTGGAACTCGTGGTGTCAACGGCTGTGCCCTCATGATGGCCAAGTTGTGGAGCATGTAGCAGGCCACCATTGTTGTGTCTGTGTATAATAAGACACAGACTGCAGGAGAACGGTACAACAGGTGTTTACTCAACGTGGCTCACACGGCAACTGATCTGTACAGATTACTACTCAGTGCTATATACAGGTGTGGTGACTGCCGGTACTGCAGTATACATGAGCTGTAAAAGATAGTTCCCCCCTTAAAGGTATATACATTACAATTCCTCCCCTTTTAGATTAACAGTACCATAACACTCATTTAACAATTAAATATCAAACTAATTACAATTAACACTTTTAACATGCAACATTAGCTGAAAATAGTCTATTTATATATTCAGTCTTTGGGGAGGCTTCCTGATCCTTTCTGGATAGCGCCTTTCCCGAGTGTCTTGCTCTTGGTGCGGAGGCGATTCTGGCCCCCTGTCGTCGGCTGGTTCATCAGCTTCCGATGCTTCTGTTTCTGGGGTAGATGCGACCTGTACGTCGGGTTCATCACCAGGTATGTATGGGCGAGGCATGGGGTTGACTTGTTCCTGTGACTCTAGGATCTGGTCAGCATGGCATTTCACGATGCTCTCCCCAACGTCCACTGTGTACATTAGTGGGCCCTGCCGTGTGCATATCGTTCCTGGCTGCCATTTTTCTGTTCGGTAGTCGCAGGCCAAGACTGGTTGCCCTACATTGAAGCTCCTTGTTGGCTTCTCATGGATGTGCTGGAATTGCTTACTCTCAACATCTCTTCGTACGCTTGGTCTGAGCAAATCCAGGCGAGATCTTAACCTTTGGTTAAAGAACATCAAGGCTGGGGCCTGGTTGGTGACTGCATATGTCGCAATCCGGTAGGCGAACAGGAAATTGTCCACCTTGTGCTGCAGCGGAATGTTGTCATTGTACATAGCCTTTATTGCCTTCTTAAAGGTTTGTACGAACCTCTCAGCCAATCCATTTGTGGCTGGATGATACGGGGCGGATGTGTAATGCCTTACCCCATTCTTTTTCAAGAACCTCCTGAACTCTTCGGACACAAACTGTGGTCCGTTGTCGGAGCTAATCTGTTCTGGCAAGCCATTCCTGGCAAAAATGGTCCGTAGGATTGCAATAGTTTTCTCCGTGGTGGTGGAGGACATTTTGATGACCTCAGGCCATTTCGAGTGCGCATCCATGGCTATTAAAAACATTGAGTCCCTGAATGGACCAGCAAAATCAATATGCACCCGTTGCCATGGAGATGAGGGCCACTCCCATGGGTGTAGAGGGGCCTGTGGTGGTGCATTTTGGACCTTCTGGCATCCTGAGCAGCTCTTGGTCAGGTCTTCGATTTGTTTATCGATTCCCGGCCACCACACATAAGCCCTGGCTAGGCTTTTCATTTTTACCCCTCCCAGATGACCCTCATGAAGCTCATTGAGCACTCTATCCCTTAACTTGGGTGGAATTACCACTCGGGATCCACACATCAAGATCCCCCGGCACACTGACAGCTGTTCCCTCCTTGTCGAGAATGCTGGCAACAGTGAGTCGCCATGTGCTGGCCATCCCTTCACCGTCAAATCATATACCCGAGACAGTGTCGGGTCATTTCGGGTTTCCTTTTCGATACAAGCGTTAGTTGCCGGTAGGTATTCAACTATAGTCGAATGGAATATTTCGACACGATCCACTGCTGGTGCTTCCTCCGCAGTAGGCAGTGGCAGGCGTGATAGCCCATCAGCATTTCCATGCTGTTTCGTGCCCTTATATTCAATCTCATAGTGGTGCGCCCCTAGAAAAAGTGACCATCTTTGTAGTCGTTGCGCAGTCATCACCGGAATGCCCTTCTTCAGATTAAAAATGGAGACAAGAGGCTGGTGATCAGTCAGCAAGGTGAATTTCTGCCCGTGCAGATAGTGATTGAACTTTTTCACTCCCCACACTAGGCTGAGGGCCTCCCTGTCAATCTGGGCGTAGTTACGCTCGGCTGAGGTTAGTGATCGTGACGCAAAGGCTATTGGCCTCTCTGAGCCGTCCGAGAATTTGTGCGACAGCACCGCTCCAATGCCGTAGGGTGACGCATCACATGCCAACCGAATTGGTAATGCCGGGTTGTAATGGGCCCATACCTCTTTCGATGTGATTAGTGTTTTGATCTTCTGGAAAGCTCGTCTACATTCGTCACTCCACTTCCATGGCACCCCAGTTTGCAGTAGGGTGTTCAGTGGGTGTAGTATTGTAGACAAATTTGGCAAGAACTTATGGTAGTAGTTTACTAGCCCGAGGAACGACCTCAGTTGTGACACATTTTCCGGTGCTGGAGCCTTGACTACTGCCTCAATCTTTTCAGGGGACTTATGTAACCCCTCTTTATCGATAACGTGGTCACAATACGAGATCTGTTTTCTAAAAAACTCGCATTTGGGGCGGTTAGCTCGGAGCCCATATTCCTGCAATCTAGTGAGCACCTGCTCCAGGTTGGCAAGGTGATCACTGTCACTTTCGCCCGTGACCAGGATGTCGTCCAAATAACACTGGGTCCCTGGGACCCCTTGCAGGACTTGTTCCATTGCCCTCTGCCAAATAGCCGGAGCTGATGCTACCCCGAATACCAGCCGGTTGTATTGGTAGAGACCTTTATGGGTGTTGATTGTGAGGTATTTTTTTTGATGCTTCTTCTACCTCCATTTGCAGATACGCCTGGGCCAGATCAATCTTAGTGAAGTGTTTCCCTCCAGATAGCGAGGCGAAAATATCTTCAATCCGCGGAAGTGGATATTGTACAGTGTGAAGGACCGGGTTCACTGTTACCTTAAAGTCCCCACAGATGCGAACCTTCCTTGGTTCCCCAGGCGTGCTGCTCAACGACTTTTTCATCACAGGGACGATGGGTGTAGCCCACTCGCTCCAGTCTACCTTGGACTGTGCACCTGAACGTTCCAGACTCTCCAGCTCTGCTTCGACGGCTGGGCGGATCGCATAAGGTACCGGTCTGGCCTTAAAAAATTTTGGGCTCGCGTTTTCTTCAATTTTAATCATTGCTGTCGTGTCTTTTAGTGTTCCGAGTCCTTGCTGGAACACTTCTTTCGCGTCAGTTAGGATCTTTGACAGTCGCCCAGGTGTGACGTCGTCATCCTTTTTGTCAGCCACAGTCAGTGCCTGTATGGAATGCCAATCCAGTTGTATTTTCCGGATCCATTCACGTCCCAGTAATGGTGGTCCTCCATCTTGCAATACATACAGGTCTAGTTTTGGTGTTTCCTTACCGTTATATGTAACGGTCACCCTTATTTTTCCTTTGGGGTAGACTTTTTGCCCCGTGTACGTCTTCAAAATAATTTTTGTGTCTCTCAAGGGTATGTGTGAGAATAGCCGCTCGTAGTCCCGTCGGTTTATGACTGTTAGGGCTGATCCTGTGTCCAATTCCATCTTTACCTGGACTCCTGCTATCTTGAGAGTGACCCAAATGGTTCGGTGATCCTCCGTTGCGATCAAATTATGTAGTTTCAGACAACTCAGTTCCCTGCTTTCGGAGTCGTTATCACTCTTTTGTTCGTCTGAACTATTCTCCGTCATCTTATGTACCTTCTTGTACTTTTCTTTGGTAGGTTTCTTATTGCTGGTTTTCTTTCCCGACCTGCAGACTCGTGCTATGTGTCCTACTTTTCCACACTGTCTGCACACTTTGTCTTTGAAACAGCAATCATTCTGGTCCTGTGTTTTTCTGCCGCAGCGATAGCACTTCTCTGTTCTATATGACATTTCGTTTGTGCCATATTCTTGCGGTCTCTGTTGTATCTCTGCAGCGCCCCGTGCTGCTGCTTCATATGATACCACAATGCTGAAAGCCTTTTCCAGCATAAGGTCCTTTTCAGATAAAAGCCGTTTCTGGGTTCCTTCACTTTGAAGCCCACACACAAACTTGTCACTTAAGGTATCTGCCAGTCCCACTCCAAACTGGCAGTGTTTCGATAGTTTGCGCAGTTCTGTCAAATAATCAGCATTGCTTTCATCCTTATGCTGGTTCCGTTTGTGAAACTTGAATCTTTCTGCTATCAGCAGCGGCGTGGGGTTTAAATGTTCCTGTAGTATCGTTACTATGTCTTCAAAACTCTTTTCCATTGGCTTCGTTGGGGTTACTAGATTTCGTAATAAACCATACGTCTTTGCACCCATTAAATTTAACAATACCGACGCTTTCTTGTCATCTGACACCTCATTTGCCTTGCAGTATACCTCTATTCGTTCGTCATATGTAGTCCAATCTTCGACTTCATTGTCAAACGTGGTGATACTGCCACTCTTCGGCATTTTGGGTGTGGTTTAAAATGGCATCTCCCAATGGCTTAAAATGGCGTCTCCCGCGCTTTCCTTCCTCCCCCGCTGCTGCCAACGCCGCTTCCGGCCGTTCTCGTGGCAATGGCGGCGCCCTGTAGGTTTCGCGCGCTTCTCCTGCGCTGCTGCCAACGCCGCTCTCGGTGGTCCTCGTGGCAATGGCGGCGCCTCACGGGTTTCTGCGCGTCTCTCTCTCCCTCTCTTCGACGCTGCTCGGCCCCTGAACACCGGCTGCTCCCTGTGCGCTCTGCCCTCTCTCTCTCTCCCCCGTCGACGCTGCTCGGCCCTTTCCTGTGCCGCTCGGTCGGGCTCTAACCCGCCGCTGTCCAGGAAGGGTCTGCGCACTACCTGTTGCCAGCCCGTTTCGCTGGACCACCTCGACTGGAAAGCCAAGCCTGGCTCTCGACAGCCTCCCCCGCAATTCTCGAGTCTCTGCTGGATGACTGGGCGGTTGCCCGTGGTCGACGCCCGAGTCTCTGGCCTTGACCTCCAATCCCCTGATCTCCAGGAATGAATCCCCGGGAGGTTGCAGGTAGGTTCGAACTTGCCTTGTCGCCAATGTTGTGTCAGACACAGACTGCAGGAGAATGGTACAACAGGTGTTTACTCAACGTGGCTCACACGGGAACTGATCTGTACAGATTACTACTCAGTGCTATATACAGGTGTGGTCACTGCCAGTACTGCAGTATACATGAGCTGTAAAAGATAGTTCCCCCCTTAAAGGTATATACATTACAACCATGAATTGGGACACCCGCTCCTGTGAGTACTGAAGGACTCGCCCTGCGCAGTCAAGCAGCGGAACCATTGCTTGAGCACCCCAATGGTCTGTTCGATGACGTTCCTCATGGAAGCAACAGCTTTTAATCCTAAATGCTTTTGGACAAACCCCCGATCACCCCCCAACTCCCCATCACCCCCACAACCCCCATCACCCCCATCACCCCCAACCCCCATCACCCCCCCATCAGCCCCCATCACCCCCACAACCCCCATCACCCCCCCAACCCCCCATCACCCCCCAACCCCCATCACCCCCCAACCCCCATCACCCCCAACCCTCACCCCCATCACCCCCTATCACCCCCCAACACCCATCACCCCCATCCCCATCACCCCCCATCACCCCAACCCCCATTCACCCCCATCCCCCCATCACCCCCAACCCCCATTCACCCCCCAATCACCCCCATCCCTCCATCACCCCCCATCACCCCCAACACCCATATCACCCCCTATCACCCCCCAACCCCCATCACCCCCCAACCCCCATCACCCCCATCCCCCCATCACCCCCATCACCCCCAACCCCCATATCACCCCCTATCACCCCCCATCACCCCCGTCTCCCCATTCACCCCCTATCACCCATCACCCCCCAACCCCCATCACCCCCCAACCCCCATCCCCCATCAACCCACCATCACCCCCAACCCCCATCACCCCCCATCACCCCCAACCCCCCCATCACCCCCTATCACCCTCACCCCCATCCCCCCACCATCACCCCCAACCCCCATCACCCCCCCATCACCCCCAACCCCCCATCACCCCCAACCCCCCCATCACCCCCTATCAGCCCCCAACCCCCATCACCCCCAACCCCCCCATCACCCCCTATCACCCCCCAACCCCCATCACCCCCCAACCCACCATCACCCCCAACCCCCATCACCCCCAACCCCCCCATCACCCCCCATCACCCCCAACCCCCCCATCACCCCCATCACCCCCAACCCCCCCATCACCCCCTATCACCCCCCAACCCCCATCACCCCCAACCCCCCATCACCCCCCATCACCCCAACCCCCCCATCACCCCCTATCACCCATCACCCCCAACCCCCCATCACCCCCCATCACCCCCAACCCCCCCATCACCCCCAACCCCCCCATCACCCCCAACCCCCATCACCCCCTATCACCCCCCAACCCCCATCACCCCCATCACCCCCCATCACCCCCAACCCCCATCACCCCCCATCACCCCCAACCCCCATCACCCCCCATCACCCCCCATCACCCCCAACCCCCATCACCCCCATCCCCATCACCCCCCACCCCCCATCACCCCCCAACCCCCATCACCCCCAACCCCCATCACCCCCCAACCCCCATCACCCCCCATCACCCCCCAACCCCCATCACCCCCCATCACCCCCCATCACCCCCAACCCCCATCACCCCCCATCACCCCCAACCCCCATCACCCCCCATCACCCCCACCCCCCATCACCCCCAACCCCCCATCACCCCCAACCCCATCACCCCCAACCCCCATCACCCCCCAACCCCCATCACCCCCCAACCCCCATCACCCCCCATCACCCCCAACCCCCATCACCCCCCAACCCCCATCAGCCCCCATCACCCCCAACCCCCATCACCCCCCAACCCCCATCACCCCCCATCACCCCCCAACCCCCATCACCCCCCATCACCCCCATCACCCCCCAACCCCCATCACCCCCATCACCCCCCAACCCCCATCACCCCCCATCACCCCCAACCCCCATCAGCCCCCATCACCCCCAACCCCCATCACCCCCCAACCCCCATCACCCCCCATCACCCCCCAACCCCCATCACCCCCAACCCCCATCACCCCCCAACCCCCATCAGCCCCCATCACCCCCAACCCCCCCATCACCCCCCAACCCCCCCATCACCCCCAACCCCCCCATCACCCCCCAACCCCCATCACCCCCAACCCCCATCACCCCATCACCCCCAACCCCCCCATCACCCCCATCACCCCACCATCACCCCCAACCCCCATCACCCCCCATCACCCCCAACCCCCATCACCCCCCAACCCCCATCACCCCCAACCCCCCCATCACCCCCCATCACGCCCAACCCCCCCCATCACCCCCAACCCCCCCATCACCCCCATCACCCCCAACCCCTCCATCACCCCCCATCACCCCACCATCACCCCCAACCCCCATCACCCCCATCACCCCCAACCCCCATCACCCCCCAACCCCCATCACCCCCCATCACCCCCAACCCCCCCATATCACCCCCCATCACCCCCAACCCCCCCATCACCCCCATCACCCCCATCACCCCCAACCCCCCCATCACCCCCATCACCCCACCATCACCCCCAACCCCCATCACCCCCCATCACCCCCAACCCCCATCACCCCCCAACCCCCATCACCCCAACCCCCCCATCACCCCCTATCACCCCCCAACCCCCATCACCCCCAACCCCCATCACCCCCCATCACCCCCCAACCCCCATCACCCCCCAACCCCCATCCCCCCATCACCCCCCAACCCCCATCACCCCACCATCACCCCCAACCCCCATCACCCCCCCGCCCCGCATCAACCCCCCATAAGAACATAAGAAATAGGAGCAGGTGTAGACCATTCGGCCCCTCGTGCCTGCTCCGCCATTTAATGAGATCATGGCTGATCCGATTTTGGCCTCAACAACACGTTCCCGCTCGCTCCCCATAACCCTTGACTCCCCTATAGTTCGAATGCCTGTCTATCTCAGCCTTGAATATATTCAATGACCCAGCCTCCACAGCTCTCTGGGGGAGAGAATTCCACAGATTCACGACCCTCTGAGAGAAGAAATTCCTCCTCATCTCCGACTTAAATGGGCGACTCCTTATTCTGAGACTATGCCCCCTCGTTCTAGATTCCCCCATGAGGGGAAACATCCTCTCAGCATCCACACTGTCAATCTCCCTCAGAATCTTATATCTTTAAAAAAGATCACCTCTCATTCTTCTAAACTCCAATGAGTACAGGCCCAACCTGCTCAACCTTTCCTCATAAGACAACCCCTACATCCCAGGATCAGCCTCGTGAACCTTCTCTGAACTGCCTCCAATGCAAGTATATCCTTCCTTAAATAAGGAGACCAAAGCTGTACGCAGTACTCCAGGTGTGGTCTCACCAGCGCCCTGTACAGTTGTAACAGGACTTCCCTACTTTTATACTCCATTCCCTTTGCAATAAAGGCCAACATTCCATTTGCCTTCCTAATTACTTGCTGTACCTGCAAGCTAACTTTTTGTGATTCATGTACAAGGACCACCAGATCCCTCTGTACCGCAGCATTTTGTAATCTCTCCACATTTAAATAATAATTTACTTTTTCATTCTTCCTTCCAAAGTGGATAACCTCACATTTTCCCACATTAAACTCCATCTGCCAGATCTTTGCCCGTTCACTTAACCTCTCGATATCCCTTTGTAGACCCTTTGTGTCCTCCTCACAATCTGCTTTCCCGCCTATCTTTGTATCCTCCGCCCCTGCACCAACCCCCGCCCCCTGCACCAACCCCCCGCCCCCTGCTCCAACCCCCCGCCCCCTGCACCAACCCCCCGCCCCCTGCACCAACCCTCCGCCCCCTGCACCAACCCCCCACCCCCTGCACCAACCCTCCGCCCCCTGCACCAACCCCCCGCCCCCTGCACCAACCCTCCGCCCCCTGCACCAACCCTCCGCCCCCTGCACCAACCCCCCGCCCCCTGCACCAACCCCCCGCCCCCTGCACCAACCCCCCGCCCCCTGCACCAACCCTCCGCCCCCTGCAGCAACCCCCCGCCCCCTGCACCAACCCCCCGCCCCCTGCACCAACCCCCCGCCCCCTGCACCAACCCCCCGCCCCCTGCACCAACCCTCCGCCCCCTGCACCAACCCCCCGCCCCCTGCACCAACCCTCCGCCCCCTGCACCAACCCCCCGCCCCCTGCTCCAACCCCCCGCCCCCTGCACCAACCCTCCGCCCCCTGCACCAACCCTCCGCCCCCTGCACCAACCCCCCGCTCCCTGCACCAACCCTCCGCCCCCTGCTCCAACCCCCCGCCCCCTGCACCAACCCCCCGCCCCCTGCACCAACCCCCCGCCCCCTGCACCAATCCCCCGCCCCCTGCACCAACCCCCCGCCCCCTGCACCAACCCCCCGCCCCCTGCACCAACCCCCCGCCCCCTGCACCAACCCCCCGCCCCCTGCACCAACCCTCCGCCCCCTGCACCAACCCCCCGCCCCCTGCACCAACCCTCCGCCCCCTGCACCAACCCCCCGCCCCCTGCTCCAACCCCCCGCCCCCTGCACCAACCCTCCGCCCCCTGCACCAACCCTCCGCCCCCTGCACCAACCCCCCGCCCCCTGCACCAACCCTCCGCCCCCTGCTCCAACCCTCCGCCCCCTGCACCAACCCCCCGCCCCCTGCTCCAACCCCCCGCCCCCTGCACCAACCCCCGCCCCCTGCACCAACCCCCCGCCCCCTGCACCAACCCTCCGCCCCCTGCACCAACCCCCCGCCCCCTGCTCCAACCCCCCGCCCCCTGCACCAACCCTCCGCCCCCTGCACCAACCCTCCGCCCCCTGCACCAACCCCCCGCCCCCTGCACCAACCCTCCGCCCCCTGCACCAACCCCCCGCCCCCTGCACCAACCCTCCGCCCCCTGCACCAACCCCCGCCCCCTGCACCAACCCCCGCCCCCTGCACCAACCCCCCGCCCCCTGCTCCAACCCCCCGCCCCCTGCACCAACCCCCGCCCCCTGCACCAACCCCCGCCCCCTGCACCAACCCCCCGCCCCCTGCTCCAACCCCCCGCCCCCTGCTCCAACCCCCCGCCCCCTGCACCAACCCTCCGCCCCCTGCACCAACCCCCGCCCCCTGCACCAACCCCCCGCCCCCTGCTCCAACCCCCCGCCCCCTGCTCCAACCCCCGCCCCCTGCTCCAACCCCCGCCCCCTGCACCAACCCTCCGCCCCCTGCACCAACCCCCGCCCCCTGCACCAACCCCCCGCCCCCTGCTCCAACCCCCCGCCCCCTGCACCAACCCCCCGCCCCCTGCTCCAACCCCCCGCCCCCTGCTCCAACCCCCCGCCCCCTGCACCAACCCTCCGCCCCCTGCACCAACCCCCCACCGCCTGCTCCAACCCCCCGCCCCCTGCTCCAACCCCCCGCCCCCTGCTCCAACCCCCCGCCCCCTGCTCCAACCCCCCGCCCCCTGCTCCAACCCCCGCCCCCTGCTCCAACCCCCGCCCCGTGCACCAACCCTCCGCCCCCTGCACCAACCCCCGCCCCCTGCTCCAACCCCCCGCCCCCTGCACCAACCCTCCGCCCCCTGCACCAACCCTCCGCCCCCTGCACCAACCCCCCGCCCCCTGCACCAACCCTCCGCCCCCTGCACCAACCCCCCGCCCCCTGCACCAACCCTCCGCCCCCTGCACCAACCCCCGCCCCCTGCACCAACCCCCGCCCCCTGCACCAACCCCCCGCCCCCTGCTCCAACCCCCCGCCCCCTGCACCAACCCCCGCCCCCTGCACCAACCCCCGCCTCCTGCACCAACCCCCCGCCCCCTGCTCCAACCCCCCGCCCCCTGCTCCAACCCCCCGCCCCCTGCACCAACCCTCCGCCCCCTGCACCAACCCCCGCCCCCTGCACCAACCCCCCGCCCCCTGCTCCAACCCCCCGCCCCCTGCTCCAACCCCCGCCCCCTGCTCCAACCCCCGCCCCCTGCACCAACCCTCCGCCCCCTGCACCAACCCCCGCCCCCTGCACCAACCCCCCGCCCCCTGCTCCAACCCCCCGCCCCCTGCACCAACCCCCCGCCCCCTGCTCCAACCCCCCGCCCCCTGCTCCAACCCCCCGCCCCCTGCACCAACCCTCCGCCCCCTGCACCAACCCCCCGCCGCCTGCTCCAACCCCCCGCCCCCTGCTCCAACCCCCCGCCCCCTGCTCCAACCCCCCGCCCCCTGCTCCAACCCCCCGCCCCCTGCTCCAACCCCCGCCCCCTGCTCCAACCCCCGCCCCCTGCACCAACCCTCCGCCCCCTGCACCAACCCCCGCCCCCTGCACCAACCCCCCGCCCCCTGCTCCAACCCCCCGCCCCCTGCACCAACCCCCCGCCCCCTGCTCCAACCCCCCGCCCCCTGCTCCAACCCCCCGCCCCCTGCACCAACCCTCCGCCCCCTGCACCAACCCCCCGCCGCCTGCTCCAACCCCCCGCCCCCTGCTCCAACCCCCCGCCCCCTGCTCCAACCCCCCGCCCCCTGCTCCAACCCTCCGCCCCCTGCACCAACCCCCCGCCCCCTGCACCAACCCCCCGCCCCCTGCACCAACCCCCCGCCCCCTGCACCAACCCCCCGCCCCCTGCACCAACCCCCCGCCCCCTGCACCAACCCCCCGCCGCCTGCTCCAACCCCCCGCCCCCTGCTCCAACCCCCCGCCCCCTGCACCAACCCTCCGCCCCCTGCACCAACCCCCCGCCCCCTGCACCAACCCTCCGTCCCCTGCACCAACCCCCCGCCCCCTGCTCCAACCCCCCGCCCCCTGCACCAACCCTCCGCCCCCTGCACCAACCCCCCGCCCCCTGCTCCAACCCTCCGCCCCCTGCACCAACCCCCCGCCCCCTGCACCAACCCCCCGCCCCCGGCACCAACCCCCCGCCCCCTGCACCAACCCCCCGCCCCCTGCACCAACCCCCCGCCCCCTGCTCCAACCCCCCGCCCCTGCTCCAACCCCCCGCCCCCTGCACCCGCCCCCTGCACCCGCCCCCTGCACCAACCCCCCGCCCCCTGCTCCAACCCCCCGCCCCCTGCACCAACCCTCCGCACCCTGCACCAACCCCCCGCCCCCTGCACCAACCCCCCGCCCACTGCACCAACCCCCCGCCCCCTGCACCAACCCCCCGCCCCCTGCACCCGCCCCCTGCACCAACCCTCCGCCCCCTGCACCAACCCCCCGCCCCCTGCTCCAACCCCCCGCCCCCTGCTCCAACCCCCCGCCCCCTGCAGCAACCCCCCGCCCCCTGCACCAACCCCCCGCCCCCTGCTCCAACTCCCCGCCCCCTGCACCAACCCCCCGCCCCCTGCTCCAAACCCCGCCCCCTGCTCCAACCCCCCGCCCCCTGCCCCAACCCCCCGCCCCCTGCTCCAACCCCCCGCCCCCTGCTCCAAACCCCCGCCCCCTGCTCCAGCCCCCTGCACCAACCCCCCGCCCCCTGCTCCAACCCCCCGCCCCCTGCACGCCCCCTGCACCAACCCCCCGCCCCCTGCACCAACCCCCCGCCCCCTGCACCAACACCCCGCCCCCTGCTCCAACCCCCCGCCCCCTGCACCCGCCCCCTGCACCCGCCCCCTGCACCAACCCCCCGCCCCCTGCTCCAACCCCCCGCCCCCTGCTCCAACCCCCCGCCCCCTGCTCCAACACCCCGCCCCCTGCTCCAACACCCCGCCCCCTGCTCCAACCCCCCGCCCCCTGCACCAACCCCCCGCCCCCTGCTCCAAACCTCCGCCCCCTGCACCAACCCCCCGGCCCCTGCTCCAACCCCCCGCCCCCTGCTCCAACCCCCCGCCCCCTGCTCCAACCCCCCGCCCCCTGCACCAACCCCCCGCCCACTGCTCCAACCCCCCGCCCCCTGCTCCAACCCCCCGCCCCCTGCTCCAACCTCCCGCCCCCTGCTCCAACCCCCCGCCCCCTGCACCAACCCCCCGCCCACTGCTCCAACCCCCCGCCCCCTGCACCAACCCCCAGCCCCCTGCTCCAACCCCCCGCCCCCTGCTCCAACCCCCCGCCCCCTGCACCAACCCCCCGCCCCCTGCTCCAACCCCCCGCCCCCTGCACCAACCCCCCGCCCCCTGCACCAACCCCCCGCCCCCTTCACCAACCCCCCGCCCCCTGCACCAGCCCCCCGGCCCCTGATCCAACCCCCCGACACCTGCTCCAACCCCCCCGCCCCCTGCTCCAACCCCCCGCCCCCTGCACCAGCCCCCCGGCCCCTGCTCCAACCCCCCGCCCCCTGCTCCAACCCCCCGCCCCCTGCACCAACCCCCCGGCCCCTGCTCCAACCCCCCGCCCCTGCTCCAACCCCCCGCCCCCTGCTCCAACCCCCCGCCCCCTGCTCCAACCCCCCGCCCCCTGCTCCAACCCCCCGCCCCCTGCTCCAACCCCCCGCCCCCTGCTCCAACCCCCCGCCCCCTGCTCCAACCCCCCGCCCCCTGCTCCAACCCCCCGCCCTCTGCTCCAACCCCCCGCCCCCTGCTCCAACCCCCCGCCCCCTGCACCACCCCCCCGCTCTCTGCACCAACCCCCCGGCCCCTGCACCAACCCCCCCGACCCCTGCACCAACCCCCCGCCCCCTGCTCCAACCCCCTGCACCAACCCCCCCGCCCCCTGCTCCAACCCCCCGCCCCCTACACCAACCCCCGGCCCCCTGCACCAACCCCCCCGGCCCCTGCACCAACCCCCCCGGCCCCTGCACCAACCCCCCCGCCCCCTGCACCAACCCCCCGCCCCCTGCTCCAACCCCCCGCCCCCTGCACCAACCCCGCGCCCCCTGCTCCAACCCCCCCGGCCCCTGCACCAACCCCCCGCCCCCTGCTCCAACCCCCCGCCCCCTGCACCAACCCCGCGCCCCCTGCTCCAACCCCCCCGGCCCCTGCACCAACCCCCCGCCCCCTGCTCCAGCCCCCTGCACCAACCCCGCGCCCCCTGCTCCAACCCCCCCGGCCCCTGCACCAACCCCCCACCCCCTGCTCCAACCCCCCCCGACCCCTGCACCAACCCCCCGCCCCCTTCACCAACCCCGCGCCCCCTGCTCCAACCCCCCCGGCCCCTGCACCAACCCCCCACCCCCTGCTCCAACCCCCCCGACCCCTGCACCAACCCCCCGCCCCCTGCACCAACCCCCCGCCCCCTGCACCAACCCCCCGCCCCCTGCACCAACCCCCCCGACCCCTGCACCAACCCCCCCGACCCCTGCACCAACCCCCCGCCCCCTGCTCCAACCCTCCGCCCCCTGCACCAACCCCCCCGACCCCTGCACCAACCCCCCGCCCCCTGCACCAACCCCCCGCCCCCTGCACCAACCCCCCCGACCCCTGCACCAACCCCCCCGACCCCTGCACCAACCCCCCGCCCCCTGCACCAACCCCCCGCCCCCTGCACCAACCCCCGGACCCCTGCACCAATCCCCCGCCCCCTGGTCTATTCAAATGTTCGCGCCTGCACGGTTTTCCCAATAAAGCCGGCGAGCAGCCTGCGCGGGAGCTCCAGACCGTTGCTCGGCTGTACAGCCGCCCAGCTTAAAAGGAACATTGGCACCAATATCACACCCACCCCCACCCCACTCCCCCCACCCCCACCGCAACCCCAACCCCCATTCCCGCCCCCACCCCTTCCCCCCCACTCGCACCCCTCCACCCCCACCCCCACCCCCACCGATGAGCAGTGCAATCTCCTGGGAGAAGCAAAAAGAGACAAAATAACAAACCAGGGCCAAAACCTTGGGGCCGTCCAAAACTAGAGGCTCATCAATATAAGATAATCACTAATAAATCCAATAGGGAATTCAGGAGACACTTCTTCACCCAGAGAGTGGTGAGAATGTGGAACTCACTACCACAGGGAGTGGTTGAGGCGAATAGTATAGATGTATTTAAGGTGACGCTAGATACGCACATGAGGAGGAAAGGAATAGAAGGATACGTTGATGGGGTTAGAGGAAGTAGGGTGGGAGGAGGCTCGTGCGGAGCATAGACAACCGGCATAGACCTGTTGGGCTGGATGGCCTGCTTCTGTGCTATAAATACTATAGAACACTCTGTAATTTAGGAAAAGATACTGGGAAATTCCTGTCTGAGCCCCAGATGCATTCAAACCAGTTGCAGAAGACCACAGTGAGGGGAAGACACAACCTTCAATGACCGACCTATCGTAGAATCATACATCACAGCAGGAGGCCGTTCGGCCCATCGCGCCTGCGCCGGCTCTTCTTTGAAAGAGCTCTCCAATTAGTCCCACTCCCCCGCTCTTTCCCCATAGCCCTGCAGTTTTTTCCTTTTCAAGTATTTATCCAATTCCCTTTTGAAAGTTGCTATTGAATCTGCTTCCACCGCCCTTTCAGGCAGCGCGTTCCAGATCACAACAACTCGCTGCGTAAAAAAAATTCTCCTCATCTCCCCTCTGGTACTTTTTGGCAATTATCTTAAATCTGTGGCCTCTGGTTACCGACCCACCTGCCGGTGGAAACATTTTCTCATTACTTTCTCTATTATATATATTTGCCACTTGCAGGAGCTCCTCCAGCTCCACTTTATCCAGAGTTTTTTTTCCATTTTGCCCGTTTCCCTGAAGACACTAATGCGAGTGGTTTCACTGGGACCAGCTCTCCTCTGCTATTCAACCCAGGGGGTCATTCTTTATGTGTGAGCCCAGACAGTGAGTGTCGGTCGACTATTGGGTGCCCCTTCACAGATGTTTCCAATCCTGTCCTCCACACACATATAGATCCCAGCCCAGGGCACCATGAATGCTGCAATGCTTGAGATTGGTTAACTCAGCACAGACCAGGGAGCAATGTTCCTTCTAATTTTTGGGGGGCCATGTGGCCCTATTAACGCGCTGCACAGCCCATTCAAAAATCCGCACGTGGGCGGTTTTTGCATTTAAAAGCCAGTGAGCTGGTTGCGCGGGTGGCTCCAGAGCACTGTGCGGCCGCTGTACAGCTTAAAGGGAACCTTGCCAGGGAGTGGACTTGAGTCCTTCTGATGTTTATGATTCGGTATCACCACAAGTCAACATTTCAATGTGGCACTTTGCTGATGAACCAATCGAATCGGACAAAATGCTTTTTGGAAACATTATTGTGCGCAAATTATTTTTCTCAGTAACTGAAATTTCTGGGCTGGATTTTGCCAAGCCCGAGGAGGCGGGTTTGAAGGCGGGTCAGGTGGGAAAGTTGCAAAAAATGGCGTTGGGCTCCGATCCCACCTGCAACCCGCCTCTGCGCAATGTTCCCAAAGGCGGGCTTGCAGACTCCGTTTCGGCCCCGCCTCCAAGAGGCGGGATAGGCCCTTAAGACACTTAACTACCACGTAAGTACCTCTATAATCCTATTTTGAGAGGCCTTTCAGAGTTTACCACATTTCCCGCATGCTGCACGTCTCCCCTGGAACACGCCAGCTAATCTTGGCGGGTTCACAAGTGGATGGCTTAATAACAGCTGCAGCTCCACCATAAAAACGGCGTTTTCCACCCTATCACAATCCAGGTATTTTTGTCAACCGCAAGGGCTTCCACTCCCTCAACGTGCAGCTGGTGTGTAACCAAAAGAAGGAAATTTTGCATGTTTGCGCCAAGTACCCTGGCAGTTGCCATGACTCCTTCATCCTGCAGCAGTCTAGTGTGCCTCCGCTCTTCAGTCCGCCAGACCAACTTTTCGGATGGCTACTTGGAGACAAGGGCCATCCCCTGAAGACATGGCTAATGACACTATTCAAGAGGCAAAGATGCGATTCAGATGCCTTGATAGATCAGGTGGAGCCCCACAGTACTCAGCAGTCAGGGTCTCCAGAATCGTCGTGGTCTGCTGTGCACTTCACAACATGGCACAGCGTCGTGGCTTGCAGCTGCCTGAGGTACAAGTGGCTCATCATATTGCCTCCTCAGATGAGGTTGAGGATGAGGAGGAGGAGGAGGAGGAGGAGAGCGAGAACAAAGAGATTGCGGAGGCACATCAACCAGCGCCAGCAGCACGCGAGAACATTGCTGCACGGGGTGCAAGGGATGCACTCATCTTAGCCAGATTTGCTTAGGCTGCCCAATCAAACACATTTGCCTCGCACCTTCTTACCACACCATCGACAATGGGCAAGAACCTGTGGATTCCTATCATACTGACCACCATACTGACAATTCCAAGTCGCCCTGAGCCCTCAATGTGGAAGTCCCATTTGCGAAATGACACAGCCCACAACTTCAACAGTTTGCCATCAAGTAATTTTATAACATTCAGTCAAGGATGGCATTTCACAATTAAACACAACAGAACACCCAAGTGACTACCCTTGTGACTACTTGTGCTTTATCTTCCTCTTACGCGTGCTCCTACGTAGTGCTTCCCCTGTGGCTTCAGCAGACGTGGAGGCCCCTTGCTCACTTTCTTGCTGCTCCTGTCTCGACACCTTTGGCGGTTGTGAGCCTGTGAGGGTTCGGCAACAGTCTGCTGCTCCTGCAGCTGTGCAGGAGCTGAGATGCTGATCTCAGTTGGGTGAAGACTCTGGTGGGGCTCTGACCGAGGACTCTGCAGTGGCATGGTCGTGTGAGCGCTTGGAGAGGAGTCCCCACTTCCTTGTTGTCTGCCACCAACATCCCTCTCATGGGTCAGCCCCACTTCAGAGCTAGCAAGTGGCTTGACAGCACCTTGCTGCACTTCAGGGGGGCCATGAGTGTTAGATCCGTGATTCTTTAAATCGGATGTTTCCCCAAGAACTACACGGAGGCTGTAACTTAACAATCAACAGGTATTGACTGGAGTAGAGTAGTCTCAAGACTGAAGTACAGAAGCCTGCTCCGGCTTTATATAGAGGTGTGGTCACTGCCGGTACTACAGTATACAGGAGCTGTAAAACAGTTCTCTCTTAAAGGTACATACACAACAATGAGGACCCATTTCTGCACTGGCAGTCCTACTCCAGAGGACTTCCATGAAGGTCTGGTTTCTTTGCTCAATAGCTGACCATCGCTCCTCCAGAGATGTCAGTCTATTCTGAACAATGACCATGTTTTCAACACTCTGGCGACTTAGCTCCTCCATGGCCATAGCCATCCTCTCCTCTACCATAGCCATTCTTACCACGGAGGTTGCCATCCTTTCCATGGTGATGCGTTCATGCGCCAATGCCTCCACAAAGGCTCTGCTTATGTTAGCGATGGACTCCTCTATCTGCTCCACACTCGCAGTGACCCTGGAGACAAAACCTGCCAGAGACTCCTGTACCTGTTCCTGGAGTTCCATCACCGCTCTCCTGGATGGACCCGGAGGCCCAGGGTCGACATGCAGCTGAGCCGAGCTGGGAGCGCCCTGCAGCCTCTGACGAGGACTCCACTGCTGTCCCTGTCTCCACCATCTGCTGATGCTCACTTGTGAGCTGTGATACACCAGGTGACAACACTACTCTGTGTCCCGAAGGTCCCACCGAGGTGTGAGTGACTGCGCTGGTGCTGGGTGCGCTGAATTCTGCTGACGCTGCACCCTCAGAGGTTGCAGCTTCCTTTGAGGAGTCTTGTGGCTCAGGCTGTTCCTCCTGGACAGTGGGGGGGGGGGGCTGTCGATGGTCCTGTGGGGGAGTAAAGGAAAGAGTTAGACATGTGAGATAAACGTTGCATGCACATGGAATTGTGCAGATCATCATAAGTCAATCTGTGTGAGCATCAGAATCATTATCAGTCACTCATGCAATGTCAATGAGAGAGATGACAAACTATTCTGTCACCAGCTTGCTCTGCTGCGCCTGTCTATCCGTCCCCCACTTGCGCATCCTCCTCAACTCCCACGATCTCGAGGGCCGCCTCCTCTGTGCTGGTGAGCTGAGCTATTGAGGGTGGACCTCCTCCTGTCCTGCCCCTCTCCCTCTTATTGTGGGCTCTCATTTCCTGCAATGAGGGACACAAGTGGAGTTTGAGTGAGAATGATGGAGTGAGTGTAGAGAATCCATAGCATAGATGCTTAGAAGGACACAAAGATGGAGTGAGGTCCCAAGACCAAGAGCCCTCCCTGTGTGTTGTAAGTTGTTGTCATAGCATAACAGTGATAGGATGGTTAAGGGTGCAGGGATGTAAGGGTGAAGTGGGATGTGGAGGAGGAGGTTGACAATGCAGAGTGCTGGTGATGAGAGGCGATAGGGATCAGATTGAGGGTCATGCTGATGTCATACTCACTTTTCCTGTGTGGAGAAGGTCATTAAACCTCTTTCTGAACTGCAGCCAGGTTCTGCTGCACATTGAGATGGCATTGACCTCCTGTGCCACTTGCAACCACACAGCTTTGGTCTGCTGGGGAGGTGTTTTCCTCCCAGAGGAAGGAAGCAGCACCTCCTTCTGAGCTCTTGCTCCCTCCACCAGAGCTTGGAGGGAGTCCTCGTCAAAGCGAGGTGCGGCCTTGGGCCTGGAGTTTGCTATGTTTGCACCACGAACCCCTCAGAATTCTCAGCAAAAAGTTGTAAGGCAGAAAATGAACCAAGGCTGCTTATAAGTCTTAAATGCAGCTGCATAGATGACATCATCAGGCGAGTTTCAGGACCAAAAGACTCATTGGGCCAGGGGTTCCCACACGCTGCAAATCAAGAGCCCAATTAGGGCAAAATCGCTAAATTACCCCGCCTCACATTGGAGGCGGGGGTGGGGGCCGGACCCGCTGACCACCTGACCCGCCCCAACCCGCCCCCAATGACAAAATCCAGCCCTCTTTGCCCAAAATAAAATTTTAAACCAAATAATTTTTTAACTACTCATTTTACAATCGCGTGAATAAATGGACCCATTGAGTTGTCTTTTAATACCTTCAGCAAAGTTTTTTTGGAAGGTATCGGCCTCTCCCAAAAGCCCAGGATTGGACTTGATAGCTTTTGCCCAGGACTGTGATTCTCTCTCAGTCTGATTCTGTGGCAGTGTGCACAGTTTCCCAGGATTCAGCAGTAGAATATAGTGAGGCACACAAACTATGAAACTGAAGACAACATTAAGCTATTTTGCAACTTTCCTCCTTTTCCAAATATCTCGGACTCAATACTTAGTGAAGATACTGTTGAAACAAACTTTTATTCAGAACTTCTCTCCAAACTCAAATAATGGTACAGTCCTTTGCGCCGTTGCTGTTTTTTCTGCTGCTGCTTTAAGTTCTCTCTCAGAAACAAACAAATAAAATAAATCAAGTTCTTCTAGCCGTTTAGAATACATTACAAAATATATAAAATTAAACAATGCCGAAGTTGAAGCAAATTTTTACACAAAAAACAAATTCCCCATTACGAAAGAGGCTGCAAGTCAGGTTCCAAGAGCTGGTCAAGATGGCGGCCGTGATGGTCCGGTGCTGAGATCACTCTCCCTGTTTCGGGCGGCCAGCTCTCGCCGCTCGCTCCCGCAACCGGAGCGAGGTGCTCGGCGAGTCGGGCAGAGGCAGCGCAGTGTGGTGAGCAGCCGCAGCAGCCAAGCCGACCCGCTGGAGCACATCGGCCGGCAGCTCCTCGGCGGGAAGGAATTCCGACTGGGAGGAGGGGAGCCAAGCATGGCGGCCAGAGGCCGACCCGTGAAGAGAGAGAAGTAGGCCCCGGGCCGTGGAGCGTGGAGCCGACGACGGTGAAGAGGAGGCCGCATTGGAGCATTCACATCCCGACGATGTGTTCGGTGAGTCGGGCAGACTCACGACACGCTGCAGCACGTCGGCCGGCAGCTCCATTTCGGGTAACTCGCAGTCCGGATGGGAGGAGGGGAGCCGGGCATGGTGGCCAGAGCGGGAGAAGCAGGCCACCACACGTGGAGCCGGCAACAGTGAGGAGGAGGCCGCGGTGAAGAGGAGGACAGAGCGGCTGAGGGACATCGTGCTCCCACTGCCACGGGAAGCCATTGTATTGACTCTGAACGCGGCGCTGTATGTATAGCTGACGCGTCCCCACGGGGAACAAGCATTCCATTGTACTTGTTACATATGGCAAATAAATCTAATCTGAATCTGAATCTGAAAGCTGCTTCTAATGTTGACTTCTGTGGGGTTTCAGTCACCATCCCTTCCCCATTGACAGACGGGAGAGGACAGAGCTTCTAAACAGCAAGTCCTGGCATGCTCTGTGAATGGCCAGTCTTCTTACAATTAGAAAACAAATATCTGGAAGCTGTGGGCAAAATTGTAACCAGGAACTGTAGCTTATTATCATTGATGAGTCTCTTCAGCTGAGAGTGATGACCCTGGGCAGCTCCACGAACTCAAGGCCCAGGCTTCTTAGACTGCACAGGCCTCCAATGAAAAATGCTGTGAGCATTTAAAACACAAAAATCCCGTTATAGATGTAAATGTTATTGTAAATGTACTTGTGATGTTTTTATTATGTTATAAACTTCGGGGCGGAATTTGTGGTCGGTATCGCCTTTGAAATTGACCGCAAGTTCTGGATTTCCGCTTGCGCTAATTCCCAAACTTGCTGTCTGTCAAGTTCCGACTAGACAGATCATCCGCTGCCACTGTCAAATCCTCATTGCTGGCGAGAGGTTGGGCTAATTGCACAGCAATTACGCTGGAAAATGTTATGGCTGGTGCAAACAGGCACAGGAGCCTGTTTGCACAGCGTAACGGGAGAGGAGATGAGAAAAATGCATAAATAATTCAAAACAAACACATAAAAGCACCGTGCATCAACCCACCAGGCAGCTGTAAAGGCTCAATTTGAGGGATGAGATGTTTTAATCTTTTTTTTAATCTTGCAGAGTCTTCCAGTAAGTAACTGCACTTACTCCAAAGTATCGGAGATTTCTGTTTCCTGATTGGCCAGCGAAAGGAGCCCTGCGTCCCCCACCGTGATCCCAGGTACGCTTACGCACAACGGCGCGCCCCTGGGATCCGTGGCCCACTGCGCTGCCCACAACTCCACAGCATTTCAAAGCAAGTTTTGGTTCGGGGCCTCAAACCAGGTAAGTGTGGATTTTGTTTGGAGGTCAGCAGCGTACTCCATAGCTATGCCGCCGGTCCCAATTTCAGGGCCATAATGTTTACTAGTAAATCTTCAGTTTAGTGAAGGAGCCAAGGCATGGGCGAACAAAATATTGAAAAACATTTTGAGCAATTCCATTAAAAGAAAGAAAAGAAAGACTTGCATTTCTATAGCGCCTTTCACAACCTCAGGATGTCCCAACTCTTTAGAGCCAATGAAGTACTTTTGAAGTGTAGTCACTTGTAATTTAGAAAACGCGGCAGCCAATTTGCTCACAGCAAGGTCCCACAAACAGCATTGTGATAATGACCAGATCATCTGTTTTATTGATGTTGTTTGAGGGATAAATATTGGCCAGGACACCGGGGAGAACTCCCCTGCTCCTCTTCGAAATGGTGGCCGTGGGATCTTTTACGTCCATCTGAGAGAGCAGACGGGGCCTCGGTTTAATGTCTCATCCAAAAGACGGCACCGTCGACAGTGCAGCACTCCCTCAATACGGCACTGGAGTGTCAGGCTGGATTTTATGTGCTCAAGTCATTGGTAGTGGGATAGCAAAATACTGCGGATGCTGGAAATCCGAAATAACAACAGAAAATGCTGGAAAAACTCAGCAGGCCAGGCAACATCCATGGAGAGAAAATAGAGTCGACGTTTCGGGTCGAACCCCTTTTTCAAAACTGGAAAGGAAATGAAATAGATCGAAAGGCAGGGCTGGGAGAGAACAAAAGAAGTGAAGAGACATTAAGAGGTATTCAAAACCAGACGAGAGGGTGATAGGACTAGTGGAGACAAAAGACGGCTCTAGATTAGGTGTGAAATGTCCTGGCAGAATGAGAGACAGCTGCCATGTGGGAGAGAAAAAAAAAGTGGTGGGGAGGGGTGTGTTGTGTATGTACCTTTAAGGGAATAACTGGTCTCAGACTGCAGTACCAGCAGTGACCACCCCTGTATAAAAGGCGCTAGCAATCTTCTGTAGTTTCAGTTTCCCGATTGTCTCCATTCAGTAAAGACTTGTTATGATCAACTCCTGCTGTCCGTGTCTCAATTATACACGGACATAATATTAGCGACGAGCAGATACGAACTTACCTACAGTCTGCACCACCTCATGGGATCCATTCCTGAAGCGAAGTGAGCAGAGGTCGAGGCCAGAAGGAAGAAAGAAGCAGTAGAAACGGGCGTCGACCGTGGGCATCCGCCTCTGAGTCAGCGGAGTTGAAGATTGCAGGAGAAGCTGTCGATAGCGGGGCCTGGTTCCTGTCGACGGTGCTTCAGCTAATCGGGCTGGTGGCAGGTAGTACACTGATCCTTCCTGGGCTGCGGCGGTCGAGAACTCGAGCGGGTGGCTTGCAACGGGGCCGAGCAGCGTTGTCAGGAAGAGGAGAGAGAGAGAGGGTGGAGCACACAGGGCGCGGCCGGTGCTACGAAGCCGGGCAGTGTACGGACCCGAGAAGAGGGAGGCAAGAGTCCCACAGGGTTGTTCCACGACGGGAAAATAATAAAATAAAAAAAGAAATATTAAACGCGCAGAAAACCGCGAGGAGCTGCAGGTTGCAACGGAAACCGCGGGAAGCAGCGCTAGCAACAGCGGGGAAGAAGGCAAAGCGCGGGAGGCGCCATCTTAATCAGCGGGGAAGAAGGCAAAGCACGGGAGGCGCCATTTTAGATTTTCAAGATGCCGAAGACTGGCTCTATCACTGCCTTTGATAATGCAATAGAGGACTGGACCACGTATGTGGAAAGAGTCGAGGTATATTGCGAGGCAAACGAAATAGCCAATGAGAAAAAGGCATCGGTATTGCTAAACTTAATGGGCGCTAGAATGTACGGCCTATTGCGGGACCTGATTACTCCAGCCAAACTGAGGGCGAAGAGTTTTAACGAAATTGTTGCTATCCTACAGGAACACCTAAACCCTGCACCGCGGCTGATAGCAGAAAGATTTAAATTCCACAGGAGAACTCAGCATAAAGATGAGAGCAATGCTGAGTACCTTACGGAACTACGCAAGCTATCAAAGCACTGCCAGTTCGGAGCAGGACTGGCAGATATCCTATGGGACAAATTTGTCTGTGGACTCCTGAGTGAAGGAACACAGAAGAAGTTACTCTCAGAGAAAGAGCTGACGCTAGATAAGGCTTTCAGCGTGGCAGTATCGTACGAAGCGGCAGCCAGGGGAGCTGCGGAAATACAACAAAAGCCACAGGAATACGGCACCCACGAAATGACACGGGGATTTGCAAAATGTTATCGCTGCGGCAGAACTAACCATGACCAGAAGGACTGCTGGTCCAAGGACAAAATATGCAGGCAATGCGGAAAAATGGGACACATTGCACGAGTTTGCAGGTCTGGGAAGAAGACCAACGACAACAAAAAGGCTACTAAGGAACCGTACAAGAAAGTACAAAAGATGACGGACAGTAGTTCCGAAGACCAGATGAGCGATAGTGAACCCGGGAACAAGAGACTAAGCTGTCTCAAACTTCGCAATGTAATCGCAAAAGAGGATCACCAAACCATTTGGGTCACCCTCACGATAGCAGGGTCCCGAGTTAAAATGGAATTGGATACGGGATCAGCGCTAACCGTCATGAATCGACGAGACTACGAGCGGCTATTCTCACACATACCCTTGAGAGAGACATCCATCATCTTGACGACGTATACGGGGCAAAAGGTATACCCCAGAGGAAAAATAAGGGTGCCTGTCGAATACAACGGCAAGAAAATACGGAAATTGTATCTCTACATACTGCCAAATGGTGGACCACCGTTATTGGGACGTGAATGGATCAGAAAGATAAGCTTAGACTGGCGCTCCATTCATGCAATGACGGTGGATGGTAAAAACGATGAAGACGTCACTCCTGGACGATTGTCAACAATCTTAGCTAACGCCAAAGAGGTATTTCAACAAGAACTGGGCACTCTTAAAGGCGTAACCGCCTCAATAAAAATAGCAGAGAATGCAATTCCCAAGTTTTTCAAAGCAAGACCGGTACCATATGCAATTCGCCCAGCCGTCGAGGCAGAGCTGGAGAATCTGGAGAATGCAGGCGTGTTGTCTAAGGTAGACTGGAGCGAGTGGGCGACACCCATCGTTCCTGTCATGAAGAAAACGTTAAGCAATAAGTCTGAGGAGCCAAGGAAGGTTTGCATCTGTGGGGACTTCAAGGTGATGGTGAACCCAGTCCTTCACACAGTACAATATCCTCTTCCAAGGATAGAAGACATCTTCGCCTCACTATCTGGAGGGAAGCGTTTTACAAAAATTGACCTAGCACAAGCGTATTTGCAGATGGAGGTTGAAGAATCCTCTAGGAAGTATCTCACGATAAACACTCACAAAGGTCTTTACCAGTATCATCGATTGGTATTTGGAGTAGCATCAGCTCCGGCGATATGGCAAAGAGCGATGGAACAAGTCCTGCAAGGGATTCCGGGGACTCAGTGTTACTTGGACGACATCCTAGTGACAGGTGAAGATGACAGTGAACACCTTAACAACCTAGAACAGGTGCTCACTAGACTACGGGAACATGGGCTACGAGCCAACCGCCCCAAGTGCGAGTTTTTTAAGAAACAGATATCGTATTGTGGCCACGTGATTGATGAAGAGGGGTTACATAAGTCCCCTGACAAAATTGAAGCGGTTGTTAAGGCCCCAGTGCCTGAAAATGTGTCGCAACTGAGGTCATTCCTCGGGTTGGTGAATTACTACCATAAGTTTTTACCGAATTTGTCCACAGTTCTGCACCCACTGAACGCCCTACTACGAACGGGAGTAGCATGGAAATGGAACAATGACTGTAAGCGGGCCTTTCAGAAGAGTAAGGACTTACATAGATACATAGATACATAGAAGATAGGAGCAGGAGTAGGCCATTCGGCCCTTCGTGCCTGCTCCGCCATTCGATGAGATCATGGCTGATCCTTTAATTCAGTATCCCGTCCCCGCCTTCTCTCCGTAACCCTTAACCCCTTTTGCCCGTAGAAATATATCTAATTCCCTCTTAAATATATTTAATGAGCTGGCGTACACTGCCCTCTGTGGCAATGAGTTCCACAGGTTCACCACTCTCTGAGTGAAGAAATTCCCCCTCATCTCTGTCCTAAATGGTTTAGCCCTTATCCTTAAATTATGTCCTCTAGTTCTGTTCTCACCCGCCAAGGGAAACATTCCTTCTGCATCCAGTCTGTCTAGACCTGTCAGAATTTTATACACTTCTATGAGGTCCCCTCTCAATCTTCTAAACTCCAGTGTGTACATCCCTAAACTACATAGTCTCTCCTCATAGGTCATTCCCGCCATTCCTGGTATCAGCCTGGTGAATCGCCGCTGCACCCCCTCCATGGCAAGAACATCCTTCCTCAGATGAGGCGACCAAAACTGTACACAGTACTCGAGGTGTGGTCTCACCAGTGCCCTGTACAGCTGCAGCAAGGTATCCCTGTTCCTGTATTCTAACCCTTTTGCTATGAAGGCCAGCATACCGTTTGCCTTCTTGACCGCCTGTTGCACCTGCATGCTCGCCTTCAGTGACTGGTGTACAAGAACACCCAGGTCTCTCTGTACTTCCCCCTCTCCCAATCTATTGCCATTTAAATAATAATTTGCCCTCCCGTTCCTGCACCCAAGGTGGATAACTTCGCACTTGTCCACATTATAGTGCATCTGCCATTTATCCGCCCAATCGCCCAGTCTGTCCAAATCGCTCTGGAGCTTCCTGGTCTCTTCCTCTGAGCCCACCCCCCCTCCTAGTTTAGTGTCGTCTGCAAATTTGGAAATGCTGCATCCGACTCCCTGATCCAGGTCATTAATGTAAATTGTGAACAGCTGGGGGCCCAGGACAGATCCCTGTGGTACCCCACTTGTTACTGCCTGCCATTCAGAAAATGAGCCGTTTATTCCAACTCTCTGTTTTCTATCTGACAGCCAGTTCCCTATCCACGCCAAAACTTTCCCCTTTATCCCATGAGCCTCAATTTTCCATGCTAATCTTTTATGTGGGACCTTATCGAAGGCCTTTTGGAAGTCCAGGTACACCACATCTACTGGCTCTCCCCCATCTATTCTACCAGTTACTCCCTCAAAAAATTCCAATAGATTAGTCAAGACTTAATCACTTCAAGGGAAGTATTGGCTCACTACAACCCATCACTACCGATAAGATTGGCGTGTGATGCGTCTCCCTACGGCATTCGCGCGGTACTGTCACATAAATTCCTTGATGGTTTAGAGAGGCCGATAGCTTTTGCGTCACGCTCGTTAACTTCAGCCGAACGTAACTACGCCCAGATTGACAGAGAGGCCCTCAGCCTAGTGTGGGGGGTGAAGAAGTTCAATCACTACCTGCACGGTCAAAAATTTACTCTACTAACTGATCATCGACCTCTTGTCACCATTTTCAACCCTCAGAAGGGCGTACCGATAATGACAGCGCAACGGCTACAGAGGTGGTCCCTTTTCCTAGGGGCACACCAGTATGACATCGAGTACAAAGGAACGAAACAGCATGGAAATGCTGATGGATTGTCGCGCCTACCGTTGCCGAAGGTGGAAGAAGAACTTGCAGTGGATCCAATGGAGATATTCCACTCGACTATAGTCGAATGTCTCCCTGTGACGAATGCTAACATAGAAAAGGAAACTCGAGATGACCCGACACTGTCCCGGGTCTATGATTTAACGGTGAAGGGATGGCCAGCACATGGCGAACCACTGCTGCCAGCGTTCTCGCCGAGAAGAGAACAGCTGTCAGTGTGCAGAGGAACCTTGATGTGTGGATCCAGAGTAGTAATTCCACCCAAATTGAAGGATAGAGTGCTCAATGAGCTTCATGAGGGTCATCTGGGAGGGGTAAAAATGAAGAACTTAGCCAGAGCGTTTGTGTGGTGGCCGGGAATCGATAGAGAAATCGAAGAGATGACCAAGAGCTGTACAGGATGCCAGA
Organism: Somniosus microcephalus; assembly: GCF_052327205.1. Taxonomy (NCBI): domain Eukaryota; kingdom Metazoa; phylum Chordata; class Chondrichthyes; order Squaliformes; family Somniosidae; genus Somniosus; species Somniosus microcephalus. The sequence continues at coordinate 16,613,736 of NC_141007.1, forward strand.
AGGTCCAAAACGCCCCACCACAAGCCCCTCTACATCCATGGGAGTGGCCCTCATCTCCATGGCAAAGGGTGCACATTGATTTTGCTGGTCCCTTCATGGACTCGATGTTTTTAATTGCGGTGGATGCACATTCAAAGTGGCCAGAGGTAATAAAAATGTCCTCAACCACCACAGAAAAAACTATCACAGTCTTACGAACCATATTCGCCAGGAATGGGCTGCCTGAACAGATTTGCTCTGACAATGAACCACAGTTTGTGTCTGAAGAGTTCCGGAGGTTCTTAAAGAACAATGGTGTTAAGCATTACACATCTGCCCCATATCATCCAGCCACTAATGGATTGGCCGAGAGGTTTGTTCAAACATTCAAGAAGGCTATCAAGGCAATGTGTAATGAAGATATACCCCTACAACACAAGGTGGACAACTTCTTGTTTGCCTACCGGAATGCGACACATGCGGTTACCAACCAAACTCCAGCCATGATGTTCTTCAATCGAAGACTACGATGCCGCTTGGATTTGGTTAAGCCAAACGTCCGAAGAGATGTGGAGAACAGGCAGTTTCAGAATATGAATGAAAGGCCGACCAGGAGTTTTAAGATAGGTCAACCAGTTTTGGCCCGGGACTACCGCACAGAGAAATGGCAGCCAGGAACGATTTGTACACGACAAGGACCTCTCATGTATACCGTGGACATTGGGGAGAGCATTGTAAGACACCATGCAGACCAGATTCTAGAGTCACTGGAAAACGTCAACTCCACACCACGATCTGATACACCTGGCGATGAAACCGATGTACCAATTGCAGCTACCGCAGAATCGGTGATATTGGAAGCAGATGAACCAAACAACGACATTGATTTCGACTCAACCTTGCCAGAAGAACCGGATACCCCAAAGAGGCGTTATCCTGACAGAATCAGGAAGCCTCCTCAAAGACTGAACTTATAATTGCTTAACCTCAACCAATGTATCTAGCAACCGTAATTGTGATTGTAATTAGTTATCATTTAGTTGTTAAATGAATGTTATGTACTGTTTATCTAAAAGGGGAGGAATTGTTGTGTATGTACCTTTAAGGGAATAACTGGTCTCAGACTGCAGTACCGGCAGTGACCACCCCTGTATAAAAGGCGCTAGCAATCTTCTGTAGTTTCAGTTTCCCGTTTGTCTCCATTCAGTAAAGACTTGTTATGATCACTCCTGCTGTCCGTGTCTCAATTATACACGGACATAATAGGATGGGGGGGGAAAGGGCCAAAACAAAGATGTGGATAAAATATAAGCTAAAATGTAATGGGGGCCGAGGTTATGATCTGAAATTGTTGAACTCTATGTTGAGTCCAGAAGGCTGTAAAGTGCCTAATCGGAAGATGAGGTGCTGTTCCTCGAGTTTATGTTGACCTGAAGAACCCACAACCAATGACTCAGAGGCGAGAGCGTTACCCACTGAGTCATGGCTTGCATTGGTTTACCTTCTCTTTTTTAATTGGTAGCTTTTGTTGGCTGCTTGTTCTGGATTGGTTGTTTTCATATGCCCTAGCGGTGTTTTCATTGGAAGGCTATTTGTTCAATTTTACCACATTCAGTTGGTATGTTGCTTCCCTCATAGTGATTCAGAATGAATATGAAGTTCCAGCCAATCAAGTGCAATCGTGTTGCTAAATTTACATACAGAAAAGTGTGACATCAGAAGTGTGACAGGCAAAACATTTGTTGGATATAAAGCTTTTATATATCGCGAGGGAGGCTGTCCCAAATGAGCCTCAAACAGCTGCTGGCCAAGAGCTAAAAAGTGGTGTTCGTGGACATCTTCATTCTGGGGTGGGGTTGAGCTGCTTTCTATTCACAATGGAGGGAGGCAACCCTAGACTGTTCACAAAGTTCATGCATTCTACAATGGGATGGAGATTTTCTGTGTATGTTGTGTGTAAGACTCCTACGTGAAATGAGTTTGAACAGCCTGAACCCAGCAGGATGTACTCTGAGTGCCTGAATTGGAAAGTGTTCAGTTCTCCAACAATAATATCACTTACCTTGATAAGCACACAATTCACCCCCAAAAAAAGAATGATCAAACATTAGTGAAACTCACCTAAGGAGTGGTTTGTTTTTCAGATCAACTGTTCCAGAGGTCAGTTACATTGTGCCTCACTCCCACGGAATATGTTGGAGGGAGCAGTTCATTCACAGGAACTGCCCAAGACAAACTGTTCCAGAAACTCTACAACAACGCCCTATATCGCATGTAGAGCTGGTCAATGCTTTAGGAACATAAGAACATAAGGAATAGGAGCAGGAGTAGGCCATGAGGCCCTTCAAGCCTGCTCCGCCATTCAATGCGATCGCGGCTGATCTTCTACCTCAACTCCACCCTCCCGCCCGATCCCCATAACCCTTGATTCCCTTAATATCCAAAAATCTATCAATCTCTGTCTTCAATATACTCAACGACTGAGTATCCACAGCTCTCTGGGGTAGAGAATTCCAAAGATTCACCACCCTCTGAGTGAATTAAATGGCCAACCCCTTATCCTGAGACTATGCCTCCAGTTCTAGACTCCCCAGCCAGGGGAAACATCCTCCCTACAGCTACCCTGTCAAGACCCTTAAGAATTTTATACGTTTCATAAGAACATAAGAAATAGGAGCAGGAGTAGGCCATTCGGCCCTTCGAGCTTGCTCCGCCAATCAATGGGATCATGGCTGATCTTCTGCCTCAACTCCATTCACCGGCCCTATCGCCATGTCCCTTGATGCCCTTACTAGTCAGAAATCTATCGACTTCTGTTTTGAATATACCCAATGACTGAGCCTCCACAGCCCTCTGGGGTAGAGAATTCCAAAGATTCACCACCCTCTGTGTGAAGAAATTTCTCCTCATCTCAGTCCTGAATGGCCTACCCTTTATCTTGAGGCTGTGGCCCCTGGTTCTAGACTCCCCAGCCAAGGGAAACATTCTCCCAGCATCCACCCTATCAGGCCCTGTAATAATTTTGTATGCTTCAATGAGATCCCCTCTCATTCTTCTGAATTCAAGAGAATACAGGCCTAGTTTACTCAATCTCTTCTCATACGACAGTCCCGCCATCCCAGGAATCAATCTCGTGAACCTTCATTGCACTCCCTCTATGGCAAGTATATCCTTCCTTAGGTAAGGAGACCAAAATTGTACACAGTATTCCAGGTGTGGTCTCACCAAGGCCCTATATAATTGGAGTAAGACTTCTTTACTCCTGTACTCAAATCCTCTTGTAATGAAGGCCAGCATACCATTTGCCTTCCTAATGGCTTGCTGCACCTGCACATTCACTTTCAGTGACTCATGTACAAGGACACCCAGGTCCCTTTGAGCATCTGCATTCCCCAATCTTTCACCATTTAGGAAATACTCTGCCTTTCTGTATTTTCTATCAAAGTGGATAACTTCACATTTATCCACATTATAATCCATCTGCCATGTTCTCGCCCACTCACTGAGCCTGTCGAGATCCCCTTGAAGCCTCTTCACATCCTCTTTGCAACTGACACCGCCACCTAGCTTTGTGTCATCAGCAAATTTGGAAATGTTACATTTAGTCCCCTCATCCAAATCATTGATATAGATTGTGAATAGCTGGGGCCCAAGCACCAATCCTTGCGGTACCCCACTAGTCACAGCCTGCCATCCTGAAAAAGACCCGTTTATCCCTACTCTTTGTTTTCTGTCTGTTAACCAATTCTCAATCCATGCCATTATATTACCCCCAATTCCATGTGCCCTAATTTTGTTCACCAAATGAGATCACATCTCATTCTTCTAAACTCTAGTGAATATAGGCCTAGTCTACGGCAGGTTTCCTTCCCTAAAAGACATTAGTGAACCAATTGGTTTTTAACCACATTCAGACAGCTTCACGGTCACTTTTACTGATACCAGATTTTTATTTCCAGGAAGCTGAGGCTTTCTCGCCTTACCTTTCATTTTACTCTTATTGTGGTAGGTGTGCCATTGTGCCCGCTGCAGTCCCCAGGTGCCCATGCCCCCTCTGGGTAAATACTGTATCGAGCATGCAAAATAAGAGACAACTGACATGAATCAGTCATTCATGAAAGAAAGACTTATGAAATAATACTGAGCGGCCTGCGGGCGGCGCTGTCCAGGGAGAGTATAAATACTCGGGCACGGGCCCAGCTTGCGCAGGGCATGCTTAACAGGAACTAGTGAAGGACACAACTAGACCTCCATGTTGTAAAACAGTTGATTAAAGCTTTGTTTAACGCTTAGACCAAGTGCCTAGTAGTTTTCTTACGTCAACAACTAGGAGTGAGTTACACTGCACAACGGAGGATCGTAAACCCTCTTCAGAGAGAGGATCAAAGCGCTTTCTGATCATCTGCGGAGGTGTCTTCCCACCTCGCTATCTTTGGTCTTCCGGATTAGAGGATTACTGAGGATCCGCACCCCTCTGGCCAGCGATTTCCTCAGAGTTGCTCCCGCTCTCCGGGGTCTTATCTTCACCAGAAGTGCAAAGTTACAGCAGCGGAGCAAGAGCAACTCCCGGGAAACTTCCAGCCTCTCATCTTCAAGGAATTTCTTCCGCCCCGCCTGCCCCTTCCTGCTTCTGATGGCGCTGGGCATGCCGCCAGCTTGAAGCGAGGGAATGCAGGGGGCGGTCGCTGGGAGAGCGGTTCAGGGTCGACAATACCCCCTCCCAATTCCCTAGCCCAGCCACCTCCATACAGTTGTCAGCAATGGTAGTGCAGGGTACGGTAGTGTAGTGGTGACGCCACTGGATATTAATCCAGAGGCGTGGATTTAATAATCCAGTAGAACATAAATTCAAATCCCACCCTGGATTGTGGTTAAAAACCCAACTGGTTCACTGATGTCCTTTGGGGAAGGAAATCTGCCGTCCTTACCCGGCCTGGCCTATACGTGACTCCAGTCCCACACCAACGTGGTTGACTCTTTACTGCCCCCTGAAGTGGCCCAGCGAGCCAGTCCATTGTATCAAACTGGGGATGGGCAATAAATGCTGGTCTTGTCAGCAACGCCCACGTCCTAATAATGAAAATAAACAATTAGGCTGAATATCGCAGTGGTGGGAGACGCGGAGATATATCTACCTGTGGTGATAGGCTGACTTGTGTGACTCACACCAGGATATTACATATTGCTTCATCCTTGGGTGAGCATAGGAGCAGGAGTAGGACATTGAGCCGCTCGACCCTGTTCCACCATTCAATTAGATCACGGCTGATCTGTATCTTAACTCCATCTATCCGCCTTGGTTCCCTAACCCTTAATATCTTTACAAAACAAAACTCTATCAATTTCAGTTTTGACATTTTCAATTGACCCCCAGCCTCAACAGCTTTTTGGGGGAGAGAGTTCCAGATTTCCACTACCCTTTGTGTGAAGAAGTGCTTCCTGACATCACCCAAGTGGCCTGGCTCTAATTTTAAGGTTGTGTGCTCTGACGTCTTTTCCCCCCTAGTTTTCTCCTTTCCTCCTCTGAAGGCACTGACTCTTGGTGGGCACAGTTACCTCCAGCCTCTCACCGGGTGGCCATTTTTCCTACGTGAGCTTAGGGTGTGAGTGTTGTTGACTGAAGGGAGCTCCACAGCTATTCCTGATCCTGTTCTCATCCAGTGCCCCTCGTACAACAACTTGTATTTATAGAGCGCCTTTAACGTAGTGAGATGTCCCAAGGTGCTTCACAGGAGCGAAATCAAACAAAACTTGACACCAAAACAAAGAAGGAGACATTAGGGCAGGTGACCAAGAACTTGGTCAAAGAGGTAGGTTTTAAGCAGCATCTTAAAGCAGGAGAGAGAGGTGGAGGCGGTGAGGTTTCGGGAGGGAATGCCAGAGCTTAGACGGCTGAAGGCACAGCCGCCAATGGAGGGATGAATGGAGTGGGGGATGCACAAGAGGTCAGAGTCGGAGGAAGGCAGACATCTCGGAGGGTTGTAGGGCTGAATACGCAGACTTTTACAGCAGGGATCACTGACCAGAGACCCAAGGGCCTCTCCAGACCAGGGACGCTGAAGACAGCTGAAGCCTCTCGAGTCCCCCCAGGCTGTTAACTTGGGACACACCAGAAATTGAACCTGGGCCCTCCGCTCAATGCCAGAACAAGCAACATAATGCATGTTCAACAAGTCCTGGAGAGTTATAGATTCAAACCTCGCTCACACAATGTACAGCCGTCTGACGGATTATGTGGAGAGTAGAGAATGCTGTCAGATTTGTTTAAATTACCGCTGCTTTGAAACACAATATTTTCTCCTCTTTCCCTCCCAGAGACTCAAATATTAAATAATCTCTCGCTTGCCAGAAGGTTATAAATACCGTTTCCATTTTAACTTTCAGATGCTGAGTGAGAGTCTGTAGGTTGCTAAGCAACAGGCTGTCTCAAGCACTGAACACTGAGATTGGGGGTCCTGTTTAGGCCGAAAGATTGGTTTCAGATTTGAGTCTCGGAGATTTCAGACTCTGATTTAGGATCCCTCTTTAATTTGAGGCTCTCTCTTTCTCTATTCCTCCTCCCCTTCGGTCTCATTTCTCCCATCTCCTGAAGGATCTGACAGTTACTGAACTACGATTCCACAAGATGATGGCTCCTTCCTTAGACCAGGGGAGGAGGAGAGATCACAGCCACATCTGATCTCACTTTACATTAGGGGCACTGGGTAGTGATCAGGAGTAGGAACCCTAGGTTGATTTTTACACCCCCTGCACCTCCCTGACCACCAGCCACCCACCCCACTTCCCACCTCGATCAGGGCACTGAGGTCATTTGTAACTCACTGTTACTATTTTGAATAATTATCAGCTGGGGCTCAGTGGGCAGCACCTTCACCTCTGAGTCAGAAGGTCGTGAGTTCAAGTCCCACTCCAGAGACTTGAGCACAAAATCCAGGCTGACACTCCAGTGCAGTGCTGAGGGAGTGCTGCACTGCCGGAGGTGCCGTCTTTCGGATGAGACGTTAAACCGAGGCCCTGTCTCCCCTCTCAGGTGAATGTAAAAGATCCTATGGCACTATTCAAAGAGTAGCAGAGGAGTTCACCTGGTGTCCTGGCCAATATTTATCCCTCAACTAACATCACTAAAAAACAGGTTATCTGGTCATCATCACATTGCTGTTTGTGGGACCTTGCTGTGCGCAAATTGGTTGCCGCGTTTCCGACATTACAACAGCAAGCTCCCACAAACAGCAATGTGATAATGACCAGATCATCTGTTTTCGTGATGTTAGTTGAGGGGAAAATATTGACCAGGAGAACACCGCTGCTCTTCTTCAAAATAGTGCCCTGGAATCGTTTACTTCCACCTGGTTTAACTTCTCATTCAAAAGACAGCACCTCCGACAGTGCAGCACTCGCTCAGTACTCGCAGTGGAGTGTCAGCCTAGATTTTTGTGCACAAGTCTCTGGAGTGGGACCTGAACCCATAATCTTCTGACTCAGAGAGGCGAGAGTGCAACCCACTGAGCCACACCGAGGGAATGCTGGAGTGACTGTGTCCCTACTGTGATACGTCCATGTGAATTACCAAGGTGAAATTGAAACCAGTTGCCGTGAAAGCGCAGACAATCGGTAAGTTTGGGGGATATTTGGTAAGTTTGGGGGACATTCGGTAAGTTTGGGGTTCAACTTAAATTTGTGCTGAGCCAGCTGGAACAAAACCTGGCCTCAGTGCCCTGATCGTGGGTGGAGACAATTCACCCCAAGTTTCCGCTCTCACTCACAGCCCAGGAGCACAGCCATTGAGACATTACACCACAAAGCATTCCACAGCAGCAAGCATTGGGCGGAGAAGGGTTAAGAAAGGGAGAAGTTGCATTTAGACAGCACCTTCGCACCTCTTTGGGATGTCCCAAAGCGCTTCACATACAGTGAATTATTTTGAAGTGCAGTGACTGTAATGTAGGGGCAAAGGGGGCACAGCAAGATCCCACAAACAACAATAAGGTGAATGACCACGTCATCTATTTGTAGTGGCGTCGGGCTGAGGGAGGACACCTCCCTGTTCGCAAACAGTGCCACATCCACCTAAACAGGTGAGCTTCTAGTTTAACCTCACACCCAAATAAAAAGACAGTCCCTCCCACAACACAGCACTGCACTGGAGTGCCGATCGAGGTTATGTGCTCAAGCCCTTGGCTCGGGGCTTGAACCCACAACCTACTGACTAGGCTGAAATGATTAGGGCTCGGGGGGGTGGGTGTGTTGGTGATCGAAGGCAAGATCAATGAGCTAGGTTTGGAGGCACCTTTTGCTGAAGGGGAGAGACCACCCTCACTTGCTGGAAAGCGCCTGGTGGGGTCGGGCTGGGATGTGATGCTGCCTGCGGTCGAATAACTTGCTGACACTTGGCGTCTGGGTTCACGTGAAGAACAGTCACTTGGCCATGGCATGAGGAGGGGGAGTGAGTATAGTGGAGGGGAGGGGGAGGAAGGAGAGGGGGAGGGGGAGGAAGGTATAGTGGAGGGGAGGAAGGTATAGTGGAGGGGAGGAAGGTATAGTGGAGGTGAGCAATGAGAGGTGAGGAGGGGAAGGAGAGGGGAGGAGGGGAAGGAGAGGGGAGGAGGGGAAGGAGAGGAGGGATGAGGGTATAGGGGAGGAGGAGGAGGGTATAGGGGAGGAGGAGGAGAAGGGGAAGGAAAGGAGGGATGAGGGTATAGGGGAGGAGGAGGAGAAGGGGAAGGAGAGGAGGGATGAGGGTATAGGGGAGGAGGAGGAGGGGATTATAGGGAGGGGGGCTGTCAGAGCCAGTGGAACTGTAATCCTTGGGGAATTAGCCCCGTCGTGAGGAAGGAGACCAGCTGGGGAGGAGAGTTGGTTCCAGCCCCACATTGGAGCTGGCTGCCCGTGTGAGAGTTAAACTGAAAGTAAAAATGCCTGGCGTGTGATGACACATCTCCCAGCCCCTCCCTGTGTTTGAGATGATCACCTGTAGATGAGGGAGAGAAGGAAGGGAGCGCTGTGACTGTCAGTGTTGTGTGGAGATTCCTGGAGCCGGCTCTGGGCAATGGACCTCTCCCCAGCTGGACCTCAGCTCACACTCTCCCGGCTCACAGTGAGCGGCTGCTGAGCCCCCCGGGGCCGGCTCTGCTCCGGCTTTCTGCCGCCCTGTTGGTTCTCTCTCCTCTCCTGTTTTTATTTTATTTTTGAATTCCTCTGTCCGCGCCTGCCATGCCTCGCAAAAAGAGTTCCCAGCACAGAACCGAGCTGTCCAACGGAGCCGCGAAATCTCCCCTCCACAGATCCGGCAGTGAGATCCACGACTTGACTTACAAGGTGTGTACCTCTTTATTCCCTCTTAAATCTCACTTTATAGATGAATCTATCTATCTATATATAGATACTGTAAACCAACAGCAAGAGATCCGGCAAATTCTGCGCTTCACCATCGCCAGTTCCAGCGAATGTTTAGCAAACAATTATTCAGCTCCTAAGTCATGGACTTTGAGTGTTTGTTAGATTATCAAAACAGGGGAGGGAGGGAAGGCAGCGAGAGTCAGACAGGAGGGGATGAGAATGGAAATCAACAGCTCCGGGCAAATCAACCAAGTGTCTCCAGATCTGATGTTGAAAAAGAGACACGGGATTTTTTTTTTAACGAGCTGGGTGTAAAAAATGCGGAACAATTGTATTTTTTGTCTTAAGATTTTTCTTTCGAACTTAGAATTTTGCAGTGCAGAAGGAGGCCATTCGGCCCGTCCTGCCAGTGCTGGCTCTCTGCAAGAACTCTCCAATTAGTCACAGTCCCCCCACGCCCCCCCCCCTCTTTTCCCCACAGCCCCTGCAACTTCAGTTACAGGAGACTTTGGACCGTGTGTGGGTGCTGTGGGCTGGGAGTTGGTGCTAATTCAGATACGATTCTATTCTCACTCTCCTCCTCGACTGCTGTTACGCTGAGGCCATGCACCCCGGGGTGCGATTCCCAGCCTGAGTACAGCGGACCTCAGTGCCCCAGGGCTCCAGAGGGGGGTCGGGGCAGGGTAACGGGCAGACGCTGGGGTCGGGGCAGGGTAACGGGCAGACGCTGGGGTCGGGGCAGGGTAACGGGCAGATGCTGGGGTCGGGGCAGGGTAACGGGCAGACGCTGGGGTCGGGGCAGGGTAACGGGCAGACGCTGGGGTCGGGGCAGGGTATCGGGCAGACGCTGGGGTCGGGGCAGGGTATCGGGCAGACGCTGGGGTCGGGGCAGGGTAACGGGCAGATGCTGGGGTCGGGGCAGGGTAACGGGCAGACGCTGGGGTCGGGGCAGGGTATCGGGCAGACGCTGGGGTCGGGGCAGGGTATCGGGCAGACGCTGGGGTCGGGGCAGGGTATCGGGCAGATGCTGGGGTCGGGGCAGGGTAACGGGCAGACGCTGGGGTCGGGGCAGGGTATCGGGCAGACGCTGGGGTCGGGGCAGGGTAACGGGCAGACGCTGGGGTCGGGGCAGGGTAACGGGCAGACGCTGGGGTCGGGGCAGGGTAACGGGCAGACGCTGGGGTCGGGGCAGGGTATCGGGCAGACGCTGGGGTCGGGGCAGGGTAACGGGCAGACGCTGGGGTCGGGGCAGGGTAACGGGCAGACGCTGGGGTCGGGGCAGGGTAACGGGCAGATGCTGGGGTCGGGGCAGGGTAACGGGCAGACGCTGGGGTCGGGGCAGGGTATCGGGCAGACGCTGGGGTCGGGGCAGGGTAACGGGCAGACGCTGGGGTCGGGGTAGGGTAACGGGCAGACGCTGGGGTCGGGGCAGGGTAACGGGCAGACGCTGGGGTCGGGGCAGGGTAACGGGCAGACGTTGGGGTCGGGGCAGGGTAACGGGCAGATGCTGGGGTCGGGGCAGGGTATCGGGCAGACGCTGGGGTCGGGGCAGGGTAACGGGCAGACGCTGGGGTCGGGGCAGGGTAACGGGCAGACGCTGGGGTCGGGGCAGGGTATCGGGCAGACGCTGGGGTCGGGGCAGGGTAACGGGCAGACGCTGGGGTCGGGGCAGGGTAACGGGCAGACGCTGGGGTCGGGGCAGGGTAACGGGCAGACGCTGGGGTCGGGGCAGGGTAACGGGCAGACGCTGGGGTCGGGGCAGGGTAACGGGCAGACGCTGGGGTCGGGGCAGGGTAACGGGCAGACGCTGGGGTCGGGGCAGGGTAACGGGCAGACGCTGGGGTCGGGGCAGGGTATCGGGCAGACGTTGGGGTCGGGGCAGGGTAACGGGCAGACGCTGGGGTCGGGGCAGGGTAACGGGCAGACGCTGGGGTCGGGGCAGGGTAACGGGCAGACGCTGGGGTCGGGGCAGGGTAACGGGCAGACGCTGGGGTCGGGGCAGGGTATCGGGCAGACGCTGGGGTCGGGGCAGGGTATCGGGCAGACGCTGGGGTCGGGGCAGGGTAACGGGCAGACGCTGGGGTCGGGGCAGGGTAACGGGCAGACGCTGGGGTCGGGGCAGGGTAACGGGCAGACGCTGGGGTCGGGGCAGGGTAACGGGCAGACGCTGGGGTCGGGGCAGGGTAACGGGCAGACGCTGGGGTCGGGGCAGGGTAACGGGCAGACGCTGGGGTCGGGGCAGGGTAACGGGCAGACGCTGGGGTCGGGGCAGGGTAACGGGCAGACGCTGGGGTCGGGGCAGGGTAACGGGCAGACGCTGGGGTCGGGGCAGGGTATCGGGCAGACGCTGGGGTCGGGGCAGGGTAACGGGCAGACGCTGGGGTCGGGTGAGGCCAGGGTCAGGTGAGGCGGTGGTGCTTGAATAATTGGCCCATGCTCGGTACCGCAGGGGTGCCGACACTCGCACAGTGGTACCCCTGTAAGGAGCAGCCCCTTCAGGAGTGGAATCAAACAATCATACAGCACAGGAGGCCGTTCGGCCCATCGTGCCTGTGCCAGCTCTTTGAAAGAGCAATCCAATTAGTCCCACTCCCCGGTTCTTTCCCCAGATCCAAATGTTTCCATTTCAAGTATTTATCCAATTCCCTTTTCAAAGTTTCTACTGAATCTGCTCCCACCGCCCGTTCAGGCAGAGCGTTCCAGATCACAACAACTCGCTGCGAACAAAACCATTCTCCCCATCGCCCCTCTGGTTCTTTTAGTAATTACCTTAACTCTGTGTCCTCTGGTTACCGACCCCCCTGCCAGTGAACAGGGCTAAAGTGGCATTAAAAAAAGGGGCACCTACATCTCGGACAAACCGTGTCAGTTTGGGCTCCTTCAGGTAGTAACGGAGCTGGGGTATTGTCGGCACAGCCTCGCCCCTCTGGGATTTGAAGTTATTACAGTGAAGAAGATCAGTGCTCTAGCATCCAATCAGCAGGAAGTAATCCCAGGGCAGGTACAGCATGGGTTAGATACAGAGTAAAGCTCCCTCTACACTGTCCCATCAAACACTCCCAGGGCAGGTACAGCATGGGTTAGATACAGAGTAAAGCTCCCTCTACACTGTCCCATCAAACACTCCCAGGGCAGGAACAGCATGGGTTAGATACAGAGTAACGCTCCCTCTACACTGTCCCATCAAACACTCCCAGGGCAGGTACAGCACGGGTTAGATACAGAGTAAAGCCCCCTCTACACTGTCCCATTAAACACACCCAGGGCAGGTATAGCATGGGTTAGATACAGAGTAAAGCTCCCTCTACACTGCCCCATCAAACACTCCCAGGGCAGGTACAGCACGAGTTAGATACAGAGTAAAGGTCCCTCTACACTGCCCCATCAAACACTCCCAGGGCAGGTACAGCACGGGTTAGATACAGAGTAAAGCTCCCTCTACACTGTCCCATTAAACACACCCAGGGCAGGTACAGCATGGGTTAGATACAGAGTAAAGCTCCCTCTACACTGCCCCATCAAACACTCCCAGGGCAGGTACAGCACGGGTTAGATACAGAGTAAAGCTCCCTCTACACTGCCCCATCAAACACTCCCAGGGCAGGTACAGCACAGGTTAGATACAGAGTAAAGCTCCCTCTACACTGCCCCATCAAACACTCCCAGGGCAGGTACAACATGGGTTAGATACAGAGTAAAGCTCCATCTACACTGCCCCATCAAACACTCCCAGGGCAGGTACAGCATGGGTTAGATACAGAGTAAAGCTCCCTCTACACTGTCCCATCAAACACTCCCAGGGCAGGTACAGTTCCTGACCTGGGAATGCTTGATGTTGTAACAGGAAGACTGAAATTGAGGAAGTGCTCTTACTCCCTTTGCCTGGATGAGCAGAAAAGTAACTAATCTGATTTGAGCATGGCTGTTGCATGCCAGTTAATGGGCACCTGGTGAGGCCATCACCAGCTTAACGTGAACCTTCACTCAATTGCCAGGTCACTCTGTCCATTCTACCTTGTTGGTTTAGCCAGGAATGATCGATTAAAAAGAATCTGCTTGTCACGGGGATGTTTCTGTTCCAAGGACTAGCATGTATCATAGAATCATAGAATGGTTACAGCACAGAGGGAGGCCATTCGGCCCGTCCGGCCTGTCGAGCCCATGCCAGCTCTCTGCACGAGCACTTCAGCTAGTCCCACTCCCCCGCCCTTTCCCCGTAGCCCTGCAAATTCTACCCTTCAGGTACTTATCCTATTCCCTTTTGAAAGCTGTGATTGAATCTGCCTCCCCCACCCTTTCAGGCAGTGCATTCCAGATCCTAGCCACTCAGTTTTTCTTCATGAAGCCTTTGATTCTTCTGCCAATCACCTTAAATCTGTCCTCTGGTTCTCGACCCTTCCGCCAATGGGAACAGTTTCTCTCTATCTACTCTCTCCAGACCTCTCACGATTTTGAACACCTCTATCAAATCTCCTCTCAATCTTCTCTGCTCCAAGAAGAACAACCCCAGCTTCTCCAGTCTATCCACGTAACTGAAGTCCCTCATCCCTGGAATCATTCTCGTAAATCTTTTCTGCACCCTCTCTAAGGCCTTCACATCCATCCTAAAGTGCGGTGCCCAGAATTGGACACAATACTCCAGTTGAGGCCGAACCAGTGTTTTATAAAGGTTCATCATAACTTCCTTGCTTTTGTGCTCTATGCCTCTATTCATGAAGCCCAGGATCCTGTAAGCTTTTTTAACCGCTTTCTCAACCTGCCCTGCCACCTTCAACGATTTGTGCACATATACCCCTAGGTCTCCCTGTTCGTGCACCCCCTTTAGAATTGTACCCTTTAGTTTATATTGCCTCTCCTCATTCTTCCTACCAAAATGTATCACTTTGCACTTTTCTGCATTAAATTTCATCTGCCACGTGTCCGCCCATTCCACCAGCCTGTCTATGTCCTCTTGAAGTCTATCACTCTCCTACTCACTGTTCATTATACTTTCAAGTTTTGTGTCATCTGCAAATTTTGAAATTGTGCCCTGTACACCCACGTCCAAATCATTAATATACATCAAGTATGTCTGGAGAATTTCAGGAATGACCCTTGCATCTAGCACTCTGACTTGTGTGAATATGCAGTCGGGTGCTTTGTCAGTGTGAGGGAACAGACCAGCACGAGCAACCTAATCTAATGCATAAACAGGACATGTCGCATCCTGTCTGGTGGGGAACTTGTATGCAAAGGGCGATTGGTTGATATGATAAAGAGATTCGCTGGGGAAGATGCAGAGAAACTATTTTCTCTGCTGGGGGAGTCCAGAATAAGGTGATAATAAAATTAGTGCCAGGCTGTTCAGGAGCAAAATCAGGAAGCTCTTTTTCACACAAAGGGTAGTGGGACTCTGGAACTCCCTCCCCCAAAGGCTGTGGACGCTGGGGGTCAATTGGAAACTTCAAGACTGAGATTGATAGATTTTTGTTGGCTAAGTGTATCAAGGGATATGGAGAAAAGGCGGGTAAATGGAGTTGATCAGCCATGATCTCATTGAAGGGCAGAGCAGGCCCGAGGGGCTGAATGGCCTCCTCCTGCCTATGTCCCACAAACAGCAATGAGATAAATGACTCGATGATCTGTTTTGATGGTGTTGGTTGAGAGGTAAATATTGGCCAGCACACTTGGGGGAGCGTGTAAGATGTAGCCTAGAACACCTATACCTGTAAGATGTAGCCTAGAACACATAAATAATTGTTAAATAAGGGTATTGAGGGATATGGAGCAAAGGCGGAAAAATGGGGTTAAGGTACAGATCAGCCATGATCTAAATAAATGGCAGAACAGGGTCGATGGACTGAATGTTCCTACATCTTGCAGCCTCTGGGTAATGTGCAGGTGTTTCCTGTCTTGGGGATGGCACGGTAACGTGCTGGGCTGGGATCAGTGCCAGACCACTGCTCGGAGTGAGCTCCAGAGAAGACACAGAGCCAACTTAGTCTGCAGGTGGCTGCCTGGACCCAGCCTGGGCCTCTTCCTGGGACCGGGAACTGGTGGGGATGCTCCTGCTCGGATGTAGAGCCAGCTGTGTGTTGGGAAGTGAAGGGCGGCACGTGAAGGGTTTGGGACACACCCATTGGGTATTACTGTTTCCTGTGGCCCTTATTCTTTGCCAGGACCTCAACACTGTGGAACGCCTGAGCTCACTCAGTCTGTTAAAATCCAAGCTTGGCGTAACGCAGTCATTACTTCCTGATTTACCTCACCTTCTCTCATATTTGTCTGGCTCAACAACAACAACTTGCATTTATAGAGCGCCTTTTAATATAGAAAAATGTCCCATGGCGTTTCACAGGAGCGAATTCAGACAAAGATCGACATCGGGCCAAAGGTGGAGAGCTGATCGAAAGCTTGGTCAAAGTGGTGGGTCTTAAGTAAGGTCTTGAAGAAGAGGGAGGCTGAGAGATTCAGGGAGAGAATTCCAGAGCTTAGGGCAGAGATGGCTGAAGGCATGGCCACCAATGGTGGGGCAAAGGGAGTCGGGATGAACATGACAGTATTGGTAGGAATGACCACTGCACAGCCCTTGTGGAGACAAAATCCCCTCTTCACACCGAGGACACCCTCCATCGTGTTGTGTGGCACTATCACCGTGCTAAATGGGATAGATTCAGAACAGACCTGGCAGCTCAAAACTGGGCATCCATGAGGTGCTGTGGGCCATCAGCAGCAGCAGAATTGTATCCCACAACAATCTGTAACCTCATGGCCCAGCATATCCCTCACTCTCGCATTAAAATCAAGACAGGCGAGCAACCCTGGTTCAATAAGGAGTGTAGAAGAGCATGCCAGGAGCAGCACCAGGCGTACCTAAAAATGAGGTACCAACCTGGGGAAGCTGCAGCACAGGACTACATACATGCTAAACAGCGGAAGCAGCATGCTATAGACAGGGCTAAGCAATCCCACAATCAACGGATCAGGTCAAAGCTCTGCAGTCCTGCCACATCCTGTTGTGAATGGCGCTGGATAATTAAACAACTCACAGGCGGAGGAGGCTCCATGAATATCCCCATCCCCATTGATGGCAGAGCCCAACACATGAGTGCAAAAGACAAGGCTGAAGCATTTGCAACCATTTTCAGCCAGAAGTGCTGAGTAGATGATCCATCTCGGCCTCTTCCCGAGTTCCCCGCCATCACAGATGTCAGTCTTCAGCCAATTCGATTAACTCCATGGGATATCAAGAAACGGCTGAGCGCACTGGATACAGCAAAGGCTGTGGGCCCCGACAACAGCCCGCCTGTTGTGCTGAAGACTTGTGCTCCAGAACTAGCCACGCCTCTAGCCAAGCTGCTCCAGTACAGCTACCACACTGGCATCTACCCGACAAAGGTAGATTGGGAAACTACATTAAAAGGTGTGATGGTAGACAAGCAATGGCTAGCATTTAAAGAATTAATACATAATTTACAACAAACATACATTCCTTTAAGACACAAAAACCCCACAGGAAAAGTTGTCCAACCGTGGCTAACGAGAAGTTAAAGATAGCATTAGAACAACGGAAGAGGTTTGTTGCCAAAAATACTAGTAAGTCTGAGGATTGGGAGGATTTTAGAATTCAGCAAAGGAGGACCAAGAAATTGATAAAGAAAGGGAAAATAGAATATGAGAGTAAACTAGCGAGAGACATAAAAACAGGCTGTAAAAGCTTCTATAGGTATGTAAAAAGGAAAAGATTAACGAAAGTAAATGTGGGTCCCTTACAGGCTGAGACAGGAGAAATTATAATGGGGAATAAGGAAATGGCAGAGAAATTAAACAAATACTTTGGGCTGGATTTTGTCAATGTGGGTGCGTTGGAGGCGGGTCTGCTGCTTGTTGGGTTTTAGTCCCGCCTCCATCGACTTTGGCCAACCCACGCTATTTTCCCTTGATTAACCTTGTTAAGCCCGCCCAGTGGGCTTAGCAGGCCAATTAAGGGGAAGCCGGTTACAGAGAACGTCAGCCTATGATGTTTCATCTGTCAAAAATTTTTGACAGATGAATTGTCATCATTTGACAGCTCTGTGAAGCTGTCAAACACTGGCATTCTCTGTTGTTTGACGAGTCCTTGTACTCAAGACTCATCAAACCTGTTTTGTGAGCAGAAATTAGATGGATGTTGCATCGGCGAATGCAGCGGCCATCTGTCATCTCTGCCGGTGAGATGCGAGACTCTCCGCATCCCCAACTGTTGAAGCCTGCAGGAAGAAACAAAGGTTAGTAAACATTCTCTATCACTTTCCACTCACCTCACATACTTACCTCTCCACACAAGAGAAGTTAAAGATAGTATTAGTCTCAGCCTGTAAAGGACCCACATTTACTTTCACTAATCTTTTTCTTTTTACATACCTATAGAAGTTTTTATTGTCTGTTTTTATGTCTCTCGCTAGTTTACTCTCATATTCTATTTTCCCTTTTTTATCAATTTCTTGGTCCTCCTTTGCTGAATTCTAAAATCCTCTCAATCCTCAGGCTTACTACTCTTTTTGGCAACATTGTAAGCCCCTCCACAGCGCACTTTTGCACCCCGCAAACCCACTGCTCGCCTTGCTGACCCTGGCGGGGTTTCCCGACGTCGGGAAGCCCGCACCTCTGCTGGAAAAATGGGGATAATCCTCTTAACTGCCTGTTAAAAGGTCGTTAACAGGCAGTTAAGTGACTGTAATCCCCTTCCCACCTCCAGGAGATGGGAGACGGGACCCGATGCGGGTCGGCTACCCGCCTCCTGGGAAGATGGCACGGAGGGGGGTTGGGGGCGGGGCGGGTACCTGCCCACAGATTATGCCATTTTCCCAGCAGTCCCACCTCCAAACCCACCTCCCCAGGGCTGGCAAGATCGCGCCCTTTCAGTCTGTCTTCACGGAAGAAGACACAAAAACTTCCTGGAAATAGTGGAGAACCAAGGGTCTCGCGAGAATGAGGAACTGAAAGAAATTAGTATTAGTAACAAAGTAGTACTGGAGAAATTAATGGGACTGAAAGCCGATAAATCCCCTGGACCTGATGGCCTGCATCTGAGGGTTTTAAAAGAGTTGGATCTAGAGATAGTGGATGCATTGGTTGTCATTTTCCAAAATTCCATAGATTCTAGAACAATTCCTGCAGATTGGAAGGTAGCAAATGTAACCCCACTATGAGAGAAAACGGGGAACTACAGACCAGTTAGCCTGACATCAGTAGTAGGGAAAATGCTAGAATCTATTATTAAGGACGTGGTAACAGGGCACTTAGAAAATAATAATAGGATTGGGCAGGATCAACACGGATTTATGAAAGGGAAATCGGGTTTGATGAATCTGTTAGAGTTTTTTGAAGTTGTAACTAGCAGAATAGATAAGAGGGAACCAGTGGATGTGGTGTGTTTGGATTTTCAGAAGGCATTCGATAAGGTGCCACACAAGAGGTTATTAAACAAAATTAGGGCTCATGGGATTGGGGGTAATATACTAGCATGGATTGAGGATTGGTTAATGGACAGAAAACAGAGAGTAGGAATAAACGGGTCATTTTCGGGTTGGCAGGCTGTAACTAATGGGGTACCACAAGGATCAGTGCTTGAGCCTCAGCTATTCACAATCTACATCAATGATTTGGATGAGGGGACCAAATGTAATATATCCAAGTTTGCTGATGATACAAAGCTAGGTGGGAATGTAAGTTGTGAGGAGGATGCAAAGAGGCTTCAAGGGGATATAGACAGGCTAAGTGAGTGGGCAAGAACATGGCAAATGGAATATAATGTGGAGAAATGAGAAGTTATCCACTTTGGTCGGCAAAATAGAAAAGCAGAGTATTTGTTAAATGGTGAGAGATTGGGAAATGTTGGTGTTCAGAGGGACCTGGGTGTCCTTGTACACAAATCACTGAACGTTAACATGCAGGTACAGGAAGCAATTAGGAAAGCAAATGGTATGTTGGCCTTTATTACAAGAGGATTTGAGTATAAGAGTAAAGACATCTTACTGCAATTATATAGGGCCCTGGTGAGACCACACCTGGAGTATTGTGTACAGTTTTGGTCTCCTTACGTAAGGAAGGATATACTTGCCATAGAGAGAGTGCAACAAAGGTTCACCAGACTGGTTTCTGATATGGGGGGATTGTGCTATGAGGAGAAATTGAGTAGACTAGGCCTATATTCTCTAGAGTTTAGAAGAATGAGAGGTGATTTCATTGAAACATGCAAAATTCTGCCACACTCGATCAAATGCTGCCCTGATGTCAAAGACAGTCACTCTCACCTCACCTCTGCAATTCAGCTCTTTTGACCATGTTTGGATCAAGGTTGTAATGAGATCTGGAGCCAAGTGGTCTTGGTGGAACCCAAACTGAGCATCTTGTAGATGGTACACATTGCAGCCACATTGCGACAGTGGTGCAGGGAGTGAATGTTTAAGGGGATGGATGGGGTGCCCATCAAGTCCTGCTTGATAGCACCGTCAATGACACCTTCCATCACTTTGCTGATGATTGAGAGTAGACTGATGGGGCGGTAGTTGGTTGGATTGGATTTGTCCTGCTTTTTGTGGACGGCACATACCTGGGCAGTTTTCCACATTGTCGGGTAGATGCTAATGTTGTAACTGTACTGGAACAGTTTGGCTAGAGGCGCGGCTAGTTCTGGAGCACAAGTCTTCAACATGACAGCTGGGATGTTGTCGGGGCCCACAGCCTTTGCTGTATCCAGTGCGCTCAGCCGTTTCTTGATATCACGTGGAGTGAATCAAATTGGCTGAAGACTGGCTTCTGTGATGGTGGGGACCTCAGGAGGAGGCCGAGATGGATCATCCACAAGGCATTTCTGACTGAAGATGGTTGCAAACGCATCAGCCTTGTCTTTTGCGCTCGTGTGCTGGGCTCCGCCATCATTGAGGATGGAGATATTCATGGAGCCTCCTCCTCCCATCGGATGTTTAATGGTCCACCATCATTCACAACTGGATGTGGCAGGACTGCTGAGCTTTGACCTGATCCATTGGCTGCTCCTGGCATGCTCTTCTACACTCCTCATTGAACCAGGGTCGGTCCCTTGGCTTGATGGTAAAGGTAGCGTGAGGGATATGTCAGGCCATGAAGCTGCAGATTGTGGTGGTATATAATTCTGCTGCTGATGTCCCACAGCGCCCCATGGATGCCCAGTTTTGAGCTGCTAGATCTGTTCTGAATCTATCCCATTTAGCACGGTGGTAGTGCCACACAACATGATGGAGGGTGTCCTCGGTGTGAAGACAGGACTTCATCTCCACAAGGACTGTACGGTGATCACTGCTACCAATACTGTCATGGACAGATGCATCTGCGACAGGTAGATTGGTGAGGATGAGGTCAAGTGGGTTTTTCCCTCGTGTTGGTTCACTCATCACCTGTCGCAGGCCCAGACTGGCAGTTATGTCCTTCATGTCTCGGCCAGCTCGGTCAGTAGTGGTGATGGAGATTGAAGTCACCCCCCCACCCAGAGTACATTCTGTGCCCTTACTGCCCTAAGTGCTTCTTCCAAATGGTGTGGAGGAGTACTGATTCATCAGCTGAGAGAGGGCAGTATGTGGTAATCAGCAGGAGGTTTCCTTGCTCATGTTTAACCTGATGCCATGAGACTTCATGGGGTCCGGAGTCAATGTTGAGGGCTCCCAGGGCCACTCCCCCCTGACCATATACCACTGTGCCGCCACCCCTGGTGGGTCTGTCCTGCCGGTGGGACAGGACATACCCAGGGATGGTGATGGAGGAGTTTGGGACATTGGCTGAAAGGTATGATTCTGTGAGTATGACTATGTCAGGCTGTTGCTTGACTCGTCTGTGGGACAGCTCTCCCAATTTTGGCACAATTCCCCAGATGTTAGTGAGGAGGACTCTGCCGGGTCGACTGGCCTGAGTACCTTCACCACACAGACTGCAGCGGTTCAAGAAGGCGGCTCACCGCTGCCTCCTGAAGGGCAACAAGGGATGGGCAATAAATGCTGACCTTGCCAGCGATGCCCACACCCTGTGAATGAATAAATAAAATAAAAGTGGCCAGAATTGGTGGAACAAAGGACTCCTTGCTGTTGTCCCACTCCACGGGCCCTGAAGCTACAGATTGGATTGTCTCAGTCTCATGCCTGACTCACAGTGGGTGGATGGGTTCATATGGAGTCTAGAGCTGTGGAGGGGGGAGTTGTCACACATCACTTTTCCTGTGTATGCCCTGGACTGTAAGTTCTGAACGAGCTCTTCCTTCTCTGGTCACTGGGGTGGGGCAGACATTTTACTGGAAGCCACAGCCTCTAAGGCAGTGATTGGCTCATCTTTGGCACTCTATTGGCTAGGCTGAGACAAAGCCTAATTCCAACATACTGGCCTGTCTGGTTTAATGCTGCATTCCACTGATTCTGGTCTCTTGTGCATTCCTCCCCTTCCTTTGCCGCACTATTGGTGGCCGTGCCTTCAGCTGTCTAGGCCCCTCACTCTGGAATTCCTTCACTATACCTCTCCCCATCTCTACCTCTCTCTCTTCCTTTAAAACCCTCCTTTTCACTCACCTCTTTGCTGACTCTTCCTAATCTCGCCACCCAAATGCCCCACCATGCTCTGCACCACCTCAAATACCCCACCCCCACTCTCCAGGTCCCACTCCCCAGCCCCGGCCTGTTCCCACTCCCCAGCCCCGGCCTGTTCCCACTCCCCAGCGGCACTGTCCTCAGACTTCAGGTCACTCCCGAATGCTGGTATGATGTTTCCAGTATCCTTTGCAACATATTTTCTTTTATTCTATATTTGCTGCCAGTAACTCTGTTCATTAGGGATCATCGTGTGGTCTATTTTAGTTATTTTTATGTGATTAATTTATTCAGCAAAGTTTTAAATTAAACATGACATATATTAACAGTCACCAGACGCTGTTGGAAGGTAATTATTCAACAAGCCCTCCAGGCTGCACAATACAGACCTCCCAGAGTGAATTATTAACAGGGTGGAGAATGAGCCTCCTGTTTTCACCAGGAGTCTATTCACTGCTGTCGATGGGGGGAGCTGGAACAGCTGGCTTTAGGTGATAGTGTGTGTGGTGCATTGTGGGATGGGGGTATTTGGGTGGGGGTATTTGGGGTGAGGGGTATTTGAGGTGGGGGAGTATTTGGGGTGGGGAGTATTTGGGGTGTGGGGTATTTTGGGGTGGGGGTATTTGGGGTGGGGGGTATTTGGGGTGGGGGGTATTTGGGCTGTGGGTATTTGGGGTGGGGGTATTTGAGCTGTGGGTATTTGGGGTGGGGGTGTCACAGGCACAACTCCCTGTGATTTTCTTCCATAAATGGATGTAAATCATGGGGACTGTGCCCACAATTCTAATTCCCGCTCCTGATGGGCAAGGCTCTCCACCAGGAGTACGATTTTGTAAAGTCAGCCCCCCCCAGTGCCGTTCAGAACCTGTTGGATGGTGTGATGGGCAGACCCTTTCTGGACAGGTGAGATGAGGAGCTTTTCCCTCTGTCTCATGGTTCTGGATAGCTGAGCCCTCTCTCTCAGCCCCAGTCCCACAGTGGATGAACAAATCCAGAGTACGTCGGTTCAAATCCCACCAAGGCATTTTGAAAATTTAAATTCAGTTAAAAGTAATAACATAAAAATCTGGAAATAAAAAGCTGGTATCAGTAAAATGTGACCATGAGGTTATTGGATTGTCAAAAAAAAACAACTGGTTCACTGATAAAACAACAGAAAACGCTGGAAAAACTCAGCAGGCCAGGCAACATCCGTGGAGAGAGAAACAGAGTCAATGTTTCAGGTCGAAACCCTTCTACAGAATGGATCACTGATGTTCTTTCAGGAAACCAACCCGCCATTCTTACCTGGCTCCATGTGACTCCAGTCCCGCACCAATGCGGTTACTGTTAACTTCCCACGGATGTAGCCAAGCATGCCACTCAGTTGTCATGGCGACTAGGGATGGTCAATGAGTGTTGGCCATGCCCACAAAGCCCACATCCCATGAAATTGGAAAAAAATATTGACATCCGTGAAACAACCCCCCCCCCCGCCCCGACTTTACGCTGTTAAACGTGGCTTCCTGCTCCCGGCAGCGGAGTTGCAGACCCGGGTTTTCACGGATCTGTCACCCCACTGCTGAGACCAGGGTTTGGATTCAGTAGCTAAAGTACGGGGAGCTGGTTTATGGGCGAAATATCGTTCCTCAACAACGTCATTTCACCAAAAAACCATCCAGCGGCAACGTGATGTGATTGAGCATCCTCGCAAGGCAATCAGTAGCTCGGACACCTGGTTCCATCAGAACAACAACAACTCACATTTATATCGCACCTTTAACACAGTGAGACGTCCCAGGGCGCTTCACAGGAGCGTAATCAGACATAATTTGACACCGAGCCACATATAAGGAGATATTAGGACAGGCGAGGTCAGTTTTAAGGAGCATCTTAAAGAGATGGAGAGCCAGAGAGGTTTAGAGAGGTGACGTAAGAAAACTACTAGGCACTTGGTCTGAGTATTAAACAAGGCTTTAATTAACTATTTTTCAACATGGAGATCTAGTTGTGTCCTTCACTAGTTCCTGTTAAAGAATGTCCTGAGCAAGCTGGGCCCATGCCCGAGTATTTATACTCTCCCTGGACAGCGCCACCAGCAGGCCACCCAGTATTATTTCATAAGTCATTTCCACATGAATGACAAGGTTCATGTCAGGTGAGACAATGAAAATTGGGGGAGTGCACAAGAGGCCAGAATTGGAGGAGCACAGAGTGGGTTGATGAAGGTAGTGCAGTAGATGTTGTGCATATGGATTTTAAATGGCATTTGATAAAGTACCACATTACAGACTTATTCGGAAAATAGAAGCACATGGGATTAAAGGGACGGTGGTGACTTGGGTTTGTAATTGGCTAATGGATAGGAGGCAGAGAGTAGTGATTGGATGTTTTTCTGACTGGAGAGAAGTATGCAGTGGGGTCCCCCAGGGGTTGGTATTAGGACCATTGCTTTTCTTGTTACATATAAATGACCTGGACTTGGGTATAGGGAGTAGAATTTCCAATTTTGCAGATGATACAAAACTTGGCAATCTAGTAAATAGTGAGCAGGATAATAGCAGACTTCAGGAGGACAGACTGGTGAAATGGACAGACACATGGCAGATGCAATTTAATGCAGATAAGTGTAACATGATGCACTTTGGGAGGAACAACATGGCGAGGTGGTATAATCTAAATGGCATTCTCTTGAGGGGGGTGCAAGAGCAGAGGGACCTGGGGGGGGGGGCATATTCACAAATCCTTGAAGGTGGCAGGGCAAGTTGATAAGGCAGTTAAGAAAGCGCATGGGATACTTGGCTTTGTAAATAGGGGCATTGAATACATAAACAAGGAAGTCATGCTAAATTTTTGCAAATCACTGGTTAGGCCCCAGCTGGAGAATTGTGTCCAATTCTGGGCACCACACTTTAGGAAGGATGTCAAGGCCCTGGAGAGTACAGAGGAGGTTTACCAGGATGATACCAGGGACGAGGGACTTCAGTTATGTGATAGATTGGAGAAGCTGTGAATGTTTTCCTTAGAGCAGAGAAATTTAAGGGAGACCTAATAGAGGTGTTCAAAATAATAAAGGGTTTTGATAGAGCAAATAGGAAGAAACTGTTTCTTTTTGAAAGTGAGCCAGTAACCAGAGGTCATAGATTTAACATCATTGGCAAAAGAGCTAGAGGGGAAATGGAGGTTGTTAAGATCACCATCTTCAATCCAGCTTCTTCTCTGCGGTGGGGGAAATCAATGCTATCTTTATTCACGGGTCTTGCCTCCCATGCTTTATTCTCCTTTAAGAACATAAGAAATAAGAGCAGGAGTAGGCCATACGGCCCCTCGAGCCTGCTCCGCCATTCAATAAGATCATGGCTGATCATCGACCTCACTCCACCTTCCCGCCTGATCCCCATATTCCTTGATTCCCCTAGAGTCTAAAAGTCTGTCTATGTCAGCGTTGAATATACTCAAAGACTCAGCATTTACAGCCCTCTGGGGCAGAGAATTCCAAAGATTCACAACCCTTTGTGGTTTCTCAATTCCCAGTCCAATTTATCTGGAGGCTCTGGTAGGGCAGCCATTTCTTTGTGTCTAACGTTCAAGGATGAAATGGAAGTTTGTGATGATGCAGCCGTGCCTCCATTGGTTTTCAGCACCTTGCACTCAATCTTGATCTGTTGGCTGTTTTCTTGAACAGATTCCAATTTGACTTTTTCTGTCTCGTCACCCTTCTCGGTCTTGAGCTCTTTAAGCACTTAATTCGTCCAGATCTTCTTCCTGTTATTTTTCCTACGGTCTCACGGCGATCAGCGTGACTTCCTTTCAGCGGCTCTCACTGGGGTGCAGGTTTGGACTCCCTCTTTGGCAGATTATCAGTCTGCCATATTTCTGCCCTAAAACCCGTCTCCTCTCTAGTGTCTTCGTGCTCGTTAACCGTAGGGCTTGGGGGCTCTTTCTGGTGCACGTAATCCCAGGTGTGAGACACTAGCTCCTCAACATTTTCAGCTGGCTTCGGGGTCACGGCGCTGTCCCTCAAAAGGGACCCATTCAGCCCCGCCTGCTCACTTTCAGATGTGAAGAGCTCTTTATGAAGTAAATGAAGATTTGTCTGATGCTGGAAGAGAACATCCCGCCCCAGCACTGCTGACGCATTGGGAGCCACATCAGGCGTTTGGTCTGTGGTTCCAAACGAACCATATTTAGCAGTTTGTCTGCTGGCACAACCCTACAGTCATCAATCTGCTCCTCGAATGGATCTCTCTGTATCTTCACGGTCTGCTGGGAAATGGGATCAGCCCTCACAGGTGGAGTGGGAAGTCTTTCAGTCCTCGCATTCCTGCAGTGCTATCCTCTTGCGATCTCTGAGAGGTTAACATGAAAGCCCTGTTCGGAGCAGGTGGATAGACCTCTTGACCCCAGCTGAATTGTGGTTCTGTGGGTGGAGTTCTTCTCTCCTGTAACAGAATAGGAGAGCGGTGGTGCTGCTCAGACCCCGAGCTGACACTGTCTGAGCGATCTGGGCACATCACAGGCTTCATCATTCCAGAGAGATGAACCCCTGATGGGAAGAAGTCAATTGGTGGCCTGCCTGGGGTCAGTCGAGGATCCATGTACAAAGGCATCATCATCCAACGAGGGTTATAGGCAAGCATGTGTGGAGGGGGTGGGCCGACTGGGCTGGGATAAACGTGTCTCTGTGAAGCGGAATGAGGAGTTGCAACCGATGGTAGCATTACAGATCCCTGCTGCTGTTGTTGCTGCATCTTTAACAGCTGCTCCTGCTGTTGTCGTTGGAACCTGGGTGGCAGAGACATGTGGAACTTGCTGTAGTTCTGGATGGGCTGTGCAGGCTCACTTCCCTGCAAGCTGCTCTCGTCCTCACTTTCAGCATTGGCTGCGGCAACTTCTTTTTTCACCTTGTCCTCGACAGGGAGTTCCACAGACAGCTCATGTTTCCATTTTGGTGAATTCTGCTTGTCCTCAGTGTAGGGCTTCTGCTGTGCAGACAGAGGTAGAGCGGTACAGAGGCCTTGCTCTCCTTTCCGTATGTCAAATTTAACAGAGTTCTCCATCACTCCACGTTTTTGATCGAGTGTCTTCAGTTTTGTCAGCACAAGCAGCTAGCCGCTCTTCCTGGGCCCGACATTCCTCCTCCTCCCGCCTCCTCCTGACTCGTCCCAACATCTCAGAGCGCTCATTGGCCGCTGTCGCCACACTTCATCTTTCTCGACGTGAGCCTCTGCCCATCTGTTAACTCCTGTCAGATTTTGGAAGACTCCAGCCCTTGTCTCGGCAGTAGATAAAACAGATAGGTTCCACCGTGGCTCAGGATCTTGCAGGCCGTAGCTTGGCTGGCTGGAGGTCAATGGGTTACCCCAAATAGATTCACCACATATGGAGAGCTCCATCTTTGTTTTAAGCTTAGCATCTAAAGAGTAGACAGGGCTTTAAATTAATGAAGTGGGTGGGAGGGGGTGGGAGGATTCAGGAAAGAGTAAATTTAAAAGCAGCAAGAGAAATGTCAAGGCTCTAGAGCAGAGTAGAGTTTTGGATAAAAATAAGCAGAGTGGGTCAGGAAGGGACAGAGAGAGTAACAAAGGTAATAAGGCATCAGTGACTGAGGTGACATCAGGGAAAAATAGAAATAAGTCAAAGCTAAAGGCACTCTATCTGAATGCGCAAAGCATTCACAACACAATAGATGAATTAATAGCGCAGATAGAAATAACAGGTTTGCATAGTGGTTAGCACTGTTGCCTCACAGCGCCAGGGACCCGGGTTCGAATCCGGCCTCGGGTGACTGTCTGTGTGGAGTTTGCACATTCTCCCTGTGTTTGCGTGGGTTTCCTCCGGGTGCTCCGGTTTCCTCCCACAGTCCAAAGATGTGCGGGTTTAGGTTGATTGGCTATGATAAATTGACCCTTAGTGTTAGGGGGATTAAATATGTGGGGTTACAGGGATCGGGTGGGATATGTGTTGGTGCAGGCTCGATGGGCCGAAATGGCCTCTATCTGCACTGTGGGGTTTCTGTGATTCTGTGATCTAATACCCATTACAGAGACGTGGTTGCAATGTGGCCAAGGTTGGGAACTAAATATTCCAGGATACTTAACTTTTAGAAGGGATATGCAAAATTGGAAAAGGAGGAGGGGTAGCCCTGATAATAAAGGATGGGATAAAGACAGTAGAGAGAAAGGATCTTAGCTCCGAACATCAAGAAATGGAATCAGTTTGGGTGGAGCTAAGTAACAGCAAGGGCAGAAAACATTGGTGGGAGTTGTTTATAGGTCTCCAAACAGTAGTTGTAATGTAGGGCAGAGTATAAATCAGGAAATTAGAGGTGCATGTAACAAGGGTAATACAGTAATCATGGGGGACTTTAATTTACATATAGACTGAGCAAACCAAATTTGCAGTAATAGTGTGGAGGACGAATTCATGGAGTGTATACAAGATAGTTTTCTAGATCAGTATGTTGAGGAACCAACAAAGGAAAAGGCTATTTTAGATCTAGTATTGTGCAACGAGAAAGGGTTAATTAATAACCTTGTAGTAAAGAAGAGTGACCATAAAATGATAGAATTTTATATTGAATTTGAAAGTGATTTAGTTTTATCCGAAACTAGGGTCTCAAATCTAAACAAAGCAAACTACGTAGGTATGAGGGGCGAGTTGGCTAAGGTAGATTGGGAAACTATATTAAAAGGTATGATGGTAGATAAGCAATGGCTAGCATTTAAAGAATTAATACATAATTTACAACAAATAAAGCACAAAAACCCCACAGGAAAAGTGGTCCAACCGTGGCTAACAAGAGAAGTATTAGATCAAAGGAAGAGGCTTATAATGTTGCCAAAAAGAGTAGTAAGCCTGAGGATTGGGAGGATTTTAGAATTCAGCAAAGGAGGATCAAGAAATTGATAAAGGGAAAATAGAATGAGAGTAAAATAGTGAGAGACATAAAAACAGACTGTAAAAGCTCTATAGGTATGTAAAAAGGAAAAGATTAGCGAAAGTAAATGTGGGTCCCTTTACAGGCTGAGACAGGAGAAGTTATAATGAGGGATAAGGAAATGGCAGAGAAATTAAACAATACTTTTGTGTCTGTCTTCACGGAAGAAGACGCAAAAAACTTCCCAGAAATAGTGGAGAACCAAGGGTCTAGCTGGAATGAGGAACTGAAAGAAATTAGTATTAGTGAAAAATAGTACTGGAGAAATTAATGGGACTGAAAGTCAATAAATCCCCATGACCTGATGGCCTACATCCTAGGGTTTTGAAAGAGGTGGCTATAGAGATAATGGATGCATTGGTTGTTATTTTCCAAAATTCCATAGATTCTAGAGCTAAACCCACAGATTGGCAGGTAGCAAATGTAACCCCACTATTTAAGAAAGGAGGGAGAAAGAAAACGGGGAACTACAGACCAGTTAGCCTGACATCAGTAGTAGGGAAAATGCTAGAATCTATTATTAAGGACGTGGTAACAGGGCACTTAGAAAATAATAATGGGATTGGGCAGAGTCAGCATGGATTTATGAAAGGGAAATCGTGTTTGATGAATCTGTTAGAGTTTTTTGAGTTTGTAACTAGCAGAATAGATAAGGGGGAACCCGTGGATGTGGTGTATTTGGATTTTCAGAAGGCATTCGATAAGGTGCCACACAAGAGGTTATTGAACAAAATTAGGGCTCATGGGATTGGGGGTAATATACTAGCATGGATTTAGGATCAGTTAATGGACAGAAAACAGAGAGTCGGAATAAACGGGTCATTTTCAGGTTGACAGGCTGTAACTAGCGAGGTACCGCAAGGATCAGTGCTTGGGCCTCAGCTATTCACAATCTACATCAATGATTTGGATGAGGGGACCAAATGTAGTACAGTTTGAGCATCCCAAATCTAGAGTTCCGGAATGTTCCAGAATCCGGACTCCGGGACGATTGGCGGCAGGGGTCCGGAATCCGAAAAATGTTCCGGAATCCGGACACCCTAAAAGGAGGCTTACCAAAAGCGTAACCTGGGCCCAGGCATTTCCGGACTCGGCACGTGTTTCTGATGTCCGAAGTCCGGAAATATCGCAACCTGGGCTCGGGCGTTTCTGGACTTCGGACATCAGAAACACGTTCCAAAGTCCGGAAAACCCCAAAAACCGGCTCAGCCTCGGTCCCGAGGTTGCTGGATTTGGGACGCTCAACCTGTATATCCAAGTTTGCTGATGATACAAAGCTGGGTGGGAATGCAAGTTGTGAGGAGGATGCAAGGAGTCTTCAAGGGGATATAGACAGGCTAAGTGAGTGGGCAAGAACATGGCAAATGGAGAAATGTGAAGTTATCCATTTTGGTAGGAAAAATAGAAAAACAGAGTATTTTTTAAATGGTGAGAGATTGGAAAATGTTGGTGTTCAGAGGGACCTGGGTGTCCTTGTACACGAATCACTGAAAGTTAACATGCAGGTACAGCAAGCAATTAGGAAAGCAAATGGTATGTTGGCCTTTATTACAAGAGGATTTGAGTATAAGAGTAAAGACGTCTTACTGCAATTATATAGGGCCCTGGTGAGACCACACCTGGAGTATTGTGGACAGTTTTGGTCTCCTTACCTAAGGAAGGATATACTTGCCATAGAGGGAGTGCAACAAAGGTTCACCAGACTGGTTCCTGGGATGGGGGGATTGTCCTATGAGGAGAGATTGAGTATATATTCTCTTATATTCTCTAGAATTTAGAAGAATGAGAGGTGATCTCATTGAAACATACAAAATTCTTACAGGGTTTGACAGGGTAGATGCAGGGAGGATGTTTCCCCTGGCTGGGGAGTCTAGAACCAGGGGTAACAGTCTCAGAATAAGAGGTCGGCCATTTAGGACTGAGATGAGGAGAAATTTCTTCACTCAGAGGGTGGTGAATCTTTGGAATTCTTTACCCCAGAGGGCTGTGGAGGCTCAGTCGTTGAGTATATTGAAGACAAAGATTTTTGAATATTAAGGTAATCAAGGGATATGGGGATAGTGCGGGAAAGTGGAGTTGAGGTAGAAGGTCTTACTGAATGGCAGAGCAGGCTCGAAGGGCTGAATGGCCGACTCCTGCTCCTATTTCTTATGTTCTTATAAGATCTGGAACGTACTACCTGAAAGTGTGGTGGAAGCAGATGCCATAAGAACTTTCAAAAGGCAATTGAAGAGGACTAATTTGCAGGGTCATGGGGAAAAAGCAGGGGAGTGGGAATAAATTGGATCGCTCTTTCAAAGAGCCAGCACGGGCATGGTGGACCGAATGGCCTCCTTGTGTGCTGTAAGATTCTATGATTCTATCTCGATGGTTTGTAGGGCTGGAGGAGATTACAGAGATATGGAGAGGTGAGGCCATGGAGGGGTTTGCACGTGAAGGATGAGAGGTTTAAAATCGAAGCAGGAAAAATATAACAGAAGAAGAAACGTCAAAGACCCCTCATTATAACTCCCCAACAAGGACGTTACTCAGAGAGTGATGACTGCCAGGTGGGTGATCGGGACAACACATTAGAGACGGTCAAAGTCCAGTTGGATGCCAGTGGCAGAGTTTGAGTACCACAGTGATGACCTTCAATGGGCTTTCTCCATTACTGGCTTTTTTCCCATTCTGATTAGTCACAATTTTTAAAATGCTCAGAGGAATGGATAATGTCGATGTTGGCAAAGTATTTAACTTAGACTGTGAGTACAGGCCTAAAGCATGTTTACACCCAATAAGGCAGGTACAGCATGGGTTAGATACAGAGTAAAGCTCCCTCTACACTGTCCCATCAAACACTCCCAGGGCAGGTAAAGCACGGGTTAGATACAGAGTAAAGCTCCCTCTACACTGTCCCATCAAACGCTCCCAGGGCAGGTACAGCACGGGTTAGATACAGAGTGAAGCTCCCTCTACACTGTCCCATCAAACACTCCCAGGGCAGGTACAGCACGGGGTTAGATACAGAGTAAAGCTCCCTTTACACTGTCCCATCAAACACTCCCAGGGCAGGTACAGCACGGGTTAGATACAGAGTAAAGCTCCCTCTATGCTGCCCCATCAAACACTCCCAGGGCAGGTACAGCATAGGTTAGATACAGAGTAAAGCTCCCTCTACACTGTCCCATCAAACTCTCCCAGAGCAGGTACAGCATGGGTTAGATACAGAATAAAGCTCCCTCTACACTGTCCCATCAAACTCTCCCAGGGCAGGTACAGCATGGGTTAGATACAGAATAAAGCTTCCTCTACACTGTCCCATCAAACTCTCCCAGAGCAGGTACAGCATGGGTTAGATACAGAATAAAGCTCCCTCTACACTTCCCCATCAAACTCTCCCAGGGCAGGTACAGCACGGGTTAGATACAGAATAAAGCTCCCTCTACACTGTCCCATCAAACTCTCCCAGGGTAGGTACAGCACGGGTTAGATACAGAATAAAGCTCCCTCTACACTGTCCCATCAAACACTCCCACGGCAGGTACAGCTCAGGTTAGATACATAGTACAGAGATTTTAATATTTAAGACTTGTATAGAGCGAGACTTGAACTATTGATGTGAAGCTTCTCTTCAAAGTGGAGTCAGCAAAGTTTTTTAACTGGGCATTTGGCCGGGGTCCCAGACTGCTGTAAAGTCAAGCTTACCTGCAGTCACTCACAACAGGCACAGTGAGCTTGTAAGCACCACGCCTCAATGCAGCAAATCCAAGCTGGCACTGAGCCCGTCGCATGCGCCAGCGAGCTTACATCATAGCGCGCAACGGTATCATGAGGTAAGCTCGCCAACAGCACTGATTCCGCTCAGTAGTCAGCAAGGTGGCCAAAGGCCATGACACCCCCAGGAAAATCTGCAGGCTCACTATTCAAATTTGTGTGCAGTGTGAGGATTTATACCCTTACATGCTGAATCTAGCAGGACAGGAATATTATATAAGTAAAAAAAAATTCAACCGAGGCAAATATCCATTTTGCCACGACAAAAACTTGTATTTATATAGCGCCTTTAACATAAACCCTCCAAAGGCACAATAATGGAATGTTATCAAACAAAATTTGACACCGAGTTACATAAGGATAAATTAGGACAGGTGACCAAAAGCTTGGTCAAAGAATTAGGTTTTAAGGAGCGTCTTAAAGGAGGAGAGAGAGGCGGAGAGATTTAGGGAGGGAATTCCAGAGCTTAGGGCCTCGGCAACAGAAGACACGATCACCAATGAGGGAGCGATTATAATCAGGGGTGCTCCAGAGGCCAGAATTGGAGGAGCGCAGAGAACTCGGAGGGCTGTAGAGCTGGAGGAGGCTACAGAGATAGGGAGGGGCGAGGCCATGGAGGGATTTGAAAACAAAGATGAAAATTTTAAAACCAAGGCATTGCTTAATTGGGAGCCAATGTAGATCACCGAGCACAGGGGTGATAGAAATCACAGAAGATAGGAGCAGGAGTAGGCCATTCGGCCCCTCGAGCCTGCTCCGCCATTCAATGAGATCATGGCTGATCATCCAAATTCAGTACCCTGTCCCTGCTTTCTCCCCATATCCTTTGATCCCTTTAGCCTTAAGAAATATATCTAACTCCTTCTTGAATATATTTAATGAATTGGCCTCAACTGCCTTCTGTGGTAGAGAATTCCACAGGTTCACCACTCTCTGGGTGAAGAAATTCCTCCTCATCTCAGTCCTAAATGGCTTAACCCTTACCCTTAGACTGTGACCCCTGGTTCTGGACTCCCCCGCCATCGGGAACATCCTTCCTGCATCTAGTCTATCTAGTCCTGTTAGAATTTTATAAGTTTCAATGAGATCCCCTCTCATTCTTCTAAACTCCAGCGAATATAATCCCAATCGGCCCAATCTCTCCTCATATGTCATTCCTGCCATCCCAGGTATGCATCTGCCCAATCACCCAACCTGTCCAAATCATACTGGAGTTTCTCGGCATCCTCCTCACAGCACACACGCCCACCTAGCTTTGTGTTGTCTGCAAACTTGGAGACATTGCATCTAGTTCCCTCGTCTAGATCATTAATATATATTGTGAATAGCTGAGGTCCTAGCACCGATCCCTGCAGTACCCCACTAGTCACTGCCTGCCACTTGGAAAAAGACCTGTTTATTCCAACACTTTGCTTCCTGTCTGCCAACCAGTTCTCTATCCAAGACAGTACCTTACCACCAATCCCATGTGCTTTAACTTTACACGCTAATCTCTTATGCGGGACCTTATCGAAAGCCTTCTGAAAGTCCAAATACACCACATCCACTGGTTCTCCCCTATCTATTCTACCAGTTACATATTCAAAAAATTCCAGTAGATTAGTCAAGCATGATTTACCTTTTGTAAATCCATGTTGACTTTGTCCGATCCTGTCACTGTTTTCCAAGTGCTCTGCTATTACATCTTTTATAATAGACTCTAGCATTTTCCCCACTACCGATGTCAGGCTTACCGGTCTATAATTCCCTGTTTTCTCTCTACCACCTTTTTTAAATAGTGGGGTTACATTAGCTACCCTCCAATCCATGGGAACTGTTCCAGAGTCTATCGAATGTTGGAAGATGGGTGAACGGGACTTGGTGCGAGTTAGGACACAGCAGCAGAGTTTTGGATGATCTCAGGTTTACGTAGGGTGGAAAGTGGGAGGCCAGCCAGGAATGCGTTGGAATAGTCAAGTCTAGAGGTAACAAAGGCATGGATGAGGGTTTCAGCAGCGGATGAGCTGAGGCAAGGGTGGAGTCAGGTGATGTTACGGAGGTGGAAATAGGAGGTCTTAGTGATGTCGCAGATATGTGGTCGAAGCTCCTCTCGGGGTCAAATACAACACCAAGGCTCCGAACAGCCTGGTTCAGCCTCAGATAGTTGCCAGGGAGAGGGATGGAGTCGGTGGCTATGTTTGTGGTGGGGCCCAAAGACAATGGCTTCGGGCAGCCCAATATTTAGTTGGAGGCAATTTCCACTCATCCAGTACTGGATGTTGGACAAGCAGTGTGACAATTTAAAGATCGTGGACACATTCCAAAGTAAATTATTTTTGGCTTGAGTTATAGTAGATTCTAAATTGCTGGGAAATTCACCAACTAAAATGTAAAAAGTTTTCTGTGTGGGGGGACGGGGGAAGCTTGATGCCAGGTCTCCTTAAAATATAAATCTCATGTTCTCAGCATTCACATTCCCCATCAGTAATTCCCAAACACACCATTGCTGTGAAATACGCCCATGGGCGTTCTGGAGGGGTGAATGGCCAAGATTGAGCAAGTGACAGGAAACGTCATCTGCGTTCCACGCCTCGCAGGATGCTTTGGCCTAGGTTTGTCCACTTCTCCCACCCCCCCCCACACAAACCACCCCTGCCCCTACAACTAAAAGTGATGGGATGTCAGTACCTGCAGCTCCACTTATGGCCAGCCCATGTCCCACTGCACTTTCAGTCTAACTTCTTGTATTCCCATGTCAAAAGTTCTAAGCTCAGGCCTCCTCAGAGTTCTCCCCGGTGTCCCGGCCAACATTTAACCCTCATCCAACATCACTATAACACACTATCTGGTCATTATCACATTGCTGTTTGTGGGATCTTGCTGTGCACAAATTGGCTGCCGTGTTTCCTACATTACAACAGTGGCTACACTCCAAAAAGTATTTCATTGGCTGTAAAGCACTTTGGGACGTCCTGAGGTCGTGAAAGGCGCTATAGAAATGCAAGTCTGTTTGTTCCTTCCTTCCTCCCTTTCTTTCATCCTGTCAACTTTATTTCAAGCAGCCGGTCAACCTTCACTCGTTTTCTAGCTCGACGTGCAGCTTATCAGCTCCCCCGCCCGTGAATGCTCTTCGGAATAGAGGAGCAGCTCTGGATTCCCTTAAGACAGCCGTTTCATGCTTTTCAGTTTGCACCTGGACTGCACTGAGTGTTGGAACTTCTTGTAGGAAATCAGTAGCAAAGTTCAGGCAATTAAAAAAAACTAAGGGGGTGAAGTTGGGTTTGGGGCGATAACTTTTAAAAGTTTGGAAAATTAGCGCCAGGCGCTATGTCTTTCTAACTTTTAAAAAATTCGGTTTTCTCGCTCCAAGAAGGAGGAGGAGGAGTGCTAAATCAAGCGTTCCACTTCCCTGTTGGAGCGCGATCGGCAGCAGGCGGGGTGGTGAGTTCTGCAGCGCTGCCGCGTTCAAAGGTTCCTTCCCTCCCTCCCTTAAAGGGAAGTGCCATTGCTGCAGGCTCTGCAATAGAAATGGCAGCTACCTGGACCATCGAGGGAGCGGCGAACCCGCGCGATCAGCCCGGCACGCACTCAAAGTGCCGGGCTGATCAATCGCAGGCAGGAACCTGCGGGAAAAAAACGGATCTAAAAAGGTACTTTTTTTTTACTTACCTCGGTCACCTCGCCTTTAAGCTTCGCCCCCCGAAGCGGCCGGCCGCCCAACGCACGTCCCCTGAAGCTGCCGTTGTTTTCGCCCGGCGATGCTTCAGGGGGCGGAAATGAATTTTGGGTTCGGGGCGCTACCGGGGCAACGCGCGGCCGGGTGACGTCACGATCTCTGGCCGCAGGTGGGCATGGCAATAGGGGTTACTGTTGCCGCAAACCGGCAGGTGAATTTCACGGGCAGCGGTAACATCGCCGCGCCCGGGCGGTAAGAACTTAGCACCAGTTATCGTCCCCCCCTCCCCCAGCCCTGAGGCGATAATGGGAGGCACTAAGGCACCGAATTTCTAGCCCTAAACGTTGTACTGCTCAGCAATTTAGACAGCGAGCTAACTGTTTGCTTCAGTATCCAGTCACTCACCCAATTACATGCAGAATTGGCAATTATTACACGTGTTTCACCGTCTATTTTTAACTGACCCTTTGCTGTCATGCCAGCTTTCAATTTCTCTTCTATATGAGCGGGGCACCAGATCCGAGTCTCAGTTTCAACTCCTCAGAGAGATGTTTGCTTCACGAAGGAGGAAGCTCTCCCGTGCCCCTTATTTTAATGGATTGACAAAATCTCTCGTAATAGACCAGGAGAAATCTCCACCCTCACGTGGAAAAGATTCGGATCATGCTGATTGTCAGAGTCGGGGACCCAATTTCCCAGTTTCTCCTGCAGTTTCTGTGGGTTTTGCTGACACTCCGCTCTCCCCGCCCGCTCTCCGCTCTCCGCTCTCCCCGCACTCTCTCCGCTCCCCATCCACTCCCTCCACACTCCCTCTGCTTTCCCCACCCTCTCGCCGTGCCCACCCTCCCTCTGCGCTCCCCTGTTGTGCTCCCTCTCATCGCCCCCTCTCCCCAAAAGGGCAGGGAATCGTGCGGGGCACTCTGACCTCCCAAATTCACAATTTTAATTTGTTTCCATGGCGTTCACAAGGCCACGTTTAGTGCCCACTCCCTGGTTGTCTTGTTGAGGTTATGGCGGGCGTTCTCCTGACAATCGGGCGGCTTGCTTGGTCACTTCAGAGGGCATTAAGGGTCAACCGCATAGGGTGGAACTGGCACCACGTTGTAGGCTTCCCTTCCCTGAAGAGCATCAGTGAACCAATTGGGTTTCTACCACAAACCAACAGATTCATGGCCACTGCTCTGGTGCCAGCCCACGAATGGCCAGATTTATTCAATTCAGTTCTGGGCACCCCATTCTAGGAAGAGTATCAGAGCCATGGAAAGGGTCAAGGAAGATCCATCAGAATGAGATTAGGAGCGAGAGGGCTTGAAAAATTGAGTCATTGGAACATGGAAGGTCAATAGGAATCAAATAAAGGTTTTCAAAATTAGAAAAGGTTTTGAGAGATTAAATATTGAAAAACTATTTCCAATGGTTGGGGAAATGGCAACAAGTAGACACTGAGGAAAAATAAAATGGGGAAGTGAGAAGTAATTTTTGCACACGGAGTTATTACGTGGGAAATGCTTTATTACAAAAAACTAGATCATCATTGAAAAAGAGAATTGGATAACAATTTAACATGGAAAAATATAAAAAGATACGGGGAAAGAGCAGGGAAGTGGGAGTGGAATAGACAGCTCCAGTTAGAGAGCGAGCACAGGCGCGATGGGCCGAATAGCCTCCACTGTGCTGTCATTTCTGTGATTCTAAGTGTTGAGGAATGACTTCACATCACTGAGTAAGAGTGGACCCAGTGACACTTAGGGGTTAACTTGAACCACAAAAAACAGGTGGTTTGTGTCAGGTGGGATGTCAACATTTTTAAAATCTCATACCCGACCCAAACCCACCCACTTCTGTGTTTAACGGGGGCGGGATGGGGACATGCAACCAACCCACTCCCAGGAGACGGGCTGGCTATTTAAATATTACCATAAGGCTGCGTGCCTTCCAGGTTTAACCCCGGCCGGCCATGTTCCCCAGGCCTCGGGAAACCCGGCAGCTCCAGGGAGGCTTCCTGGAAAAAATACATTTACCGCAGTGCTTGTGGGCCAGGAGGAGCAGGAGTGCTGCCCCCCTGCTCGGCCCGCCAAGCTTACCCACTCCCCTGCCTGCCATCGGACCCCCCACCCATCCCCAATCAAAGCCCACCCCCCCCCCGGCCAGCGATCGGACCTCCCGGGATCGGGGATCGGATCTCACCCCGGGATCGGTACCACCCACCCCTTTACAGTCCAGACCACCCTCCCCCCCTACACACTAACACTAATGCAGCTGAGGGCTCCCTACCTGCTCCTGGCCTGTGGCCTCCTCCTGAAGGTAGACCTCCCGACAGGGAGCCAGGCCGGTCAATCAGGCTGGCTCCTCAGAGCGGGAGAGCCTGCTCGAAAAAAAAGACGCATGCTGTGGAGTTAAAACTGCTCAACATGCGGAGAGTCAAAACTCCTCACCACTGCCCCCCGCACCCCCCCTCCCAGCTCACGGAACCAGCCCCAGCCAATATCGGGACCTCAGTCGCCATACTGGGCTGGGCTAAGCAGATGCAACTAAAGACTGTTCACAGCCCTTGCTATCCTCCCAGCAGATGAAATGGAATTGACCTGTCACTGGCCTCTTGAGTGTGCAGGGGTCGAGCATGGACATACGTACAGCGAGCGCTCAAGCATTCAGCCATGTTGGGGGTGCATCACCTATTTCACAGGGAAATGCAATAGGTGATGCACCACAACACGCCAGAACGTGCATTTCTATAGTGCCTTTCACATGCTCAGGACGTCCCACATTGCTTTACAGCCAATAAAGTACTTTTTTGAAGTGTAGCTGCTGTTTTAATGTGGGAAAAGCAGTAGCCAATGTGTGCACGGCAAGATCCCACAAACAGCACTGTGATAATGACCAGATCATCCTTTTTTTTTAAGCGATGTTGGTTGAGGGATATATATTGGCCAGGACACTGGGAGATCTCACCTGCTCTTCTTCGAAATAGTGCCATGGGATCGTTTACGTCCTTCCTGAGAGAGCAGACAGGGGCTTCGGTTTAACGTCTCATCCGAAAGACGGCACCTGCCGACAGTGCGGCACTCCCTCAGCACGGAGCTGGGAGTGTCAGATTAGACTTTTGTGCTCAAGTCCCTGGAGTGGGGTTTGAACCTGCAACCTTCTGGACTCAGAGGTGAGAGTGCTACCCACTGAGCCACGGCTGACACCGCTTTGGATGCTCTTTCTGGGCATTACGCCTCCTGTGTGAATGGCCACAGGAGCAGACCATGGCCTAGAAATGTAGCCGCGCAGTGCCCGTTTTTTGGGCGCTAAACAGCCCCCTAAGCCTCCAATATGGCGGCAGGAAGCGCACGCTCATTATGAGCCGGAAGTGCGCTGCCCGCCATATTGTTAAAGGCCAATAAAGCGGCGTGTGGCGGCCATGCCTGGAACAGGCGTTAGACCTTTAGCGTATGCAAATAAGGGCCTTGGCTCATGTTTGAGGCCCCGACAAGTTTGGTTCTTCAAGAGTAATACCTCCAGCCTAGGTGGGTTCCGAAGGTGCTGCTGACGTGTGTGCCACACACCCCCACCCGGGCCCACTGCCAGCTTCTTGGGCACCACTGTAAAAGTGGTAGGTTCCAGTCCTGCTCCTCCTCACTGGGTAAACCCCAGAGCAAAGTAAAGGGTGCGTTCCCCAGATGTTATGGAGAGCGGGACTGTATCAGAGCCCCTAACTCACTGACTGACGGAAAGCTACCTTCTATTAAAATATTTAAAATCATAGAATCTTACAAGGCGGCCATTTGGCCCATCGTATCAGTGCCGGCTCTTTAGAAGAGATCTCCAGTTAGTCCCACTCCCCCGCCCTTTCCCCACAGCCCTGCAAAATTTTCCCCCTCAAGTATTTATCCAATTCCCTTTTGAAAGTTACTATTGAATCTGCTTCCACCGCCCTTTCAGATCACAACAACTCGCTGCGCAAAACAATTTCTCCTCATCTCCCCCTTGTTTTTTTTTGCCAATTACCTTAAATCTGTGCCCTCTGGTTCTCGACCCTCCTACCAGTGGAAACAGTTTCTCCTTATTTACTCTATCAAAACCTTCCATAATTTTGAACGCCTCTATTAAATCTCCCCTTAACCTTCTCTGCTCTAAGGAGAACAACCCCAGCTTCTCCAGTAGCTCTCCGCATAACTGAAGTCCCTCATCCCTGGTCCCATTCTGATAAATCTCCTCTGCACCCTCTCCAAGGCTCCACCAACTGGTGGGAGGGTTTGGGACACAGAAAGATTGCACTGTACACTCATGAGATTCTCCTGCTCTCCTCTGCCCTGTCTGTTCTGTATCGTGTAAAGTTAGCAGTTAAAGGGGATGTCACAGTGCAACATGGCATATTGGTAAGACAGAGGATGTTGCAGTGGGTAACATGATGTTGCTGGGTCAAGTGACGGTGTTAAACCGGTGTCTACATGGTTGCCATGGTGAAGCAGCATCAATATCTTTTTTTTTATTATTTGGGTCACATATGGAGTTCAGACAGTGCCTTGAGGGATATGTGTGTTCAGGTAAAGGATTGAGAAGTTTCACTTTTCTAAAGAGGTTTGCACTGAGTGGCTGCAGAGTGGAAGCATCAGAACAGGGGCAGATCCATGGCAATCAAAATTGTCAGTCCTTCCCCATTAAATTGGAAAATGTTCCTCGAGTATAGCAGCTGATCTGAAAGAGATGTGTAAACTGTTAAAGGCATTCAATAGGGTGGATACGGAGAAACTATTTCCTCTGGTGGGAGAATCAAGAACAAGGGGACATCATCTTAAAATTAGAGCCAGGCTGTTCAGGAGGTGAAATCAGGAAGCACTTCTTCACACAAAGGGCGGTGGGAATCTGGAACTCTCCCCCCAAAAGGCTGTGGATGCTGGGGGTCAGTTGGAGCTTTCAAGACTGAGATCAATAGATTTTTGTT
Organism: Somniosus microcephalus; assembly: GCF_052327205.1. Lineage (NCBI taxonomy): Eukaryota > Metazoa > Chordata > Chondrichthyes > Squaliformes > Somniosidae > Somniosus > Somniosus microcephalus. Next base: position 16,654,880 of record NC_141007.1, read on the forward strand.
AGGTCAGGGTATCGAGGGGTAGGGAGCTAATGCGGGTAAATGGGGTTGAGGTTCAGATCGGCCATGATCTCATTGAATGGCGAAGTAGGCTCGAGGGGCTGAATGGCCTCCTCCTGTTCCTATTTGAGATATGCTTCCCTGAATGATACAGGACCATCAGGTTGGCCTTTCACCACTGGGAGCTGGATCCAAATACAGCCCAATCTGTGAAGATGTGGGTTTGAGGTCCTCTTGGAATACCTCGAACAAAGGGAAGAAGGAAAATACCAGATGCAGGTTTCACCCTTCCTGTCCCCTGGTCACTGCACGTGTCCAACAGTGCTGTGTTCTTGATCCCCTTTACATCATCATTTGTGTGCTACAATATTGACCAAAAAAAAGAGTCAGCTTCTATATGGACATCAACAACGCACAACTCTATCTCTCCACCTCCCTCAATCCAAAGGCTGTTGATGCAGTCTCCAATTGCCTATCCAACATTAGGACCTGTACCAGCCAAAATTTCCTCCAGCTCAATGTCGGCAAATCTAAAGTCAACCTCATTGGCTCCAATCAACGCCTATGTCCCTGAGGCAGTGTCCAGTGGTGCGGGGCCTCAGTGTACGGCTCCACCACAACTTCTGCTCTGTAACATTGCCTGCCTCCAACCTTACCTCCTCCCCACCACCCGAGTCCAGCTCCTTATTGCCCTGCCTTCTTCCAATGCTCACCGAGCCATCCTTCCTCACCTCCACAGACAATTGGTTCAGAATGCTGCAGCCCAGATCCTCGCCAAGTCCCCCCTCCCATCACTTCATCCTCTCCAGGCTCCACTCAACTTCCCCGTGTCTGAGCAAATTGACTTTCAGTGCCCTCGTTTCCGACTCTCTCTGCGGCCTCCCCTCATCCTGCATCGGGGATCTCTTACAGTCCTATGTTCCCTCACATATCTTCAACTCCTCAGACACTGGGTGAATCCAGTCCCCTCGCTCTCTCTTACCCACCATTAGTAGCCACTCTTCCAGTCTGTACAATGCTACCCTCTGGAACTCCTTCCCTACATTCCTCCGCTTTGCCACCAACCTCCCTGAAAACCATTCTCGTTGACCATGGTCTTGGTCGCCAACCCTTTCCATTTTCAACAACAATAACTTGCATTTATATAGCACCTTTAATGTAGTAAAATGCCCCAAGGCATTTCATAGGAGCGTTATCAGACAAAAGTTGACACCAAGCCACATAAAGAGATATTAGGGCAGGTGACCCAAAGCTTGGTCGAAGAGGTAGGTTTTAAGGAGCATCTTAAAGGAGAAGGAAGGGATAGAGAAATGGAGAGGTTTACAGGAGGGAATTCCAGAGCCTCGGGCCTAGGCAGCTGAAGGGACAGCCGCCAATGGTGGAGCGATGGAAATCGGGGATGCACAAGAGGCCAGAATTGGAGGATCGCAGAGATCTCGGAGGTTTATAGGGCTGGAGGAGGTTACAGAGATCTCGGAGGTTTATAGGGCTGGAGGAGGTTACAGAGATCGCGGAGGTTTGTAGGGCTGGAGGAGGTTACAGAGATCTCGGAGGATTGTAGGGCTGGGGGAGGTTACAGAGATCTCGGAGGGTTGTAGGCTGGAGGAGGTTACAGAGATCTCGGAGGGTTGTAGGGCTGGGGGAGGTTACAGAGATCTCGGAGGATTGTAGGGCTGGAGGAGGTTACAGAGATCTCGGAGGTTTGTAGGGCTGGAGGAGGTTACAGAGATCTCGGAGGGTTGTAGGGCTGGGGGAGGTTACAGAGATCTCGGAGGGTTGTAGGGCTGGAGGAGGTTACAGAGATCTCGGAGGATTGTAGGGCTGGAGGAGGTTACAGAGATCTCGAAGGTTTGTAGGGCTGGAGGAGGTTACAGAGATCTCGGAGGATTGTAGGGCTGGAGGAGGTTACAGAGATCTCGGAGGATTGTAGGGCTGGAGGAGGTTACAGAGATCTCGGAGGATTGTAGGCCTGGAGGAGGTTACAGAGATCTCGGAGGATTGTAGGGCTGGAGGAGGTTACAGAGATCTCGGAGGATTGTAGGGCTGGAGGAGGTTACAGAGATCTCGGAGGTTTGTAGGGCTGGAGGAGGTTACAGAGATCTCGGAGGTTTGTAGGGCTGGAGGAGGTTACAGAGATCTCGGAGGATTGTAGGGCTGGAGGAGGTTACAGAGATCTCGGAGGATTGTAGGGCTGGAGGAGGTTACAGAGATCTCGGAGGATTGTAGGGCTGGAGGAGGTTACAGAGATCTCGGACGTTTGTAGGGCTGGAGGAGGTTACAGAGATCTCGGAGGTTTGTAGGGCTGGAGGAGGTTACAGACATCTCGGAGGATTGTAGGGCTGGAGGAGGTTACAGAGATCTCGGAGGATTGTAGGGCTGGAGGTTACAGAGATCTCGGAGGATTGTAGGGCTGGAGGAGGTTACAGAGATCTCGGAGGGTTGTAGGGTTGGAGGAGGTTACAGAGATCTCGGAGGGTTTATAGGGCTGGAGGAGGTTACAGAGATCTCGGAGGGTTGTAGGGCTGGAGGAGGTTACAGAGATCTCGGAGGATTGTAGGGTGTTCCATTTTCCCTCCAACTCAGCATCCACTGATTTTTGAAAAACACGTTGCAATGTCTCTCTCTGAACAACACTATGGAAAGGTCTGTTCTTGTTTGCTCGTTGAACCCATCCTGTAAGGTAATGGTAGGCCGTGAAGACCACAGAATTCCCAGTGGCAAATTATATATTGGAGTGTGAGTCATCTCCAAGTAACCATGTTCCCAAATGACCACATAAGTAGAAAGAAGGAACAAATTTGCATTTATATAGAGCTATTCACATCCTCAGGACACCCCAAAACGCTTTACATCCAATGAAGTACTTTTGAAGTGTAGTCGCTGTTGTAATGTAGGAAACACGGCAGCCCATTTAAGAACATAAGAAATAGGAGCAGGAGGAGGTCATTCAGCCCCTCGAGCCTGCTCCGCCATTCAATAAGATCATGGCTGATCTTCAACCTCAACTCCGCTTTCCCGCCCGATCTCTATATCCCTTGATAGCCCCAAGGAAGTCACCACGTTCCCCTTTTGGCATTGGTGTGCCTTAGTGGGAGCTCCTTGGATACTGTCATGTGCACTGGAGGCTGTAAAGGGGTATTTCACCCTCGAAGGTCATCTCCCAATACTTTGCTGGATCTCTTGTGTTGAACTGACCTGTTGGATAACTGTTTCATGCACTGATGCTGCTCTCTCTTGTTCTAATGAGACTTTGCACACACTATAGGTCATGTTAATTGGAGACTCTGGTGTGGGCAAGACTTGCTTCCTGGTCCAGTTCAAAGACCACGCCTTTCTAGCAGGGAACTTCATCGCCACTGTCGGGATAGACTTCAGGGTGAGACGCTGCTCACAGCTTTCTACTTATTTAATGATCTGATTTATATTCTAAGGGGGAGAAATTCGGGTAACTTTTGAAAGCTGGAAAAGTTTGCGCCAGGCGCGAATGATTCTCAGCTTTCACTAAATTCGGTGTTGGCGCTCCAGGAAGGAAGCGGAGCGCTAAATCAAGCACTCCACTTCCGTCCTGGAGCGCTAAAGGACGCAGGCGGGGCGGGAGTGATGCGGCGCTGCTGAGATCCAACGCTCCTTCCCTCCCTTAAAGGGAAGGGCCATCGCTGCAGGCTCTGCATTGGGACCAGTTAGCTGATCCCCGACGGCAGCCGCGATCCAACCCGATCAGCCCCGTGCACTCCAGCAGAGCGCTGGGCTGATCGATCGCGGCCCAAGAAAAATGGAAAAAATTGAAATAATGCATTGCAACAAATTTTATACTTACCGCGCCAACCTCCCCTTTAACTTCCGCCCCCGAAGCGCCCGGCCTCCCGATCAACGCCTCCTGCAGCTGTCGGTGTCACCGCCCGGCGATTCTGCAGGGCGCTAACAGGAGTCACAAAGCAACTGAATTTTTAGGCCCTTTAATCTTATACTCAAATCCTGTTGTTTTTAATAGATTCCCAGCACACACGCTGATATTTATCAAGGGATTGTTGCATTAATAATACAACTCGTTGTATTTATGCGGCAGATACTTGGTATGTGCACTGTACCCTGGGTACATGAGTGCTGTACGCACAATGTAAGTCCAATGAAGCCTGGAACCTCCATTGTTGCAGCTTGTCACAGTCTCATGTATTAGCTCCTCTGCTTCTTACCCTTCTTACAGCCTACAGACATCATTTGTAGTGCAAGGCATAGGCTAACCAAGCCGGGCTGTGTCTGCACTGACCGGCTGTGTCTGCACTGACCGGGTATGTCTGCACTGACCGGCTGTGTCTCTGCACTGACCGGCTGTGTCTCTGCACTGACCGGCTGTGTCTCTGCACTGACCGGCTGTGTCTGCACTGACCGGCTGTGTCTGCACTGACCGGCTGTGTCTCTGCACTGACCGGCTGTGTCTCTGCACTGACCGGGTATGTCTGCACTGACCGGGTATGTCTGCACTGACCGGCTGTGTCTCTGCACTGACCGGCTGTGTCTCTGCACTGACCGGGTGTGTCTGCACTGACCGGCTGTGTCTCTGCACTGACCGGCTGTGTCTCTGCACTGACCGGCTGTGTGTCTGCACTGACCGGCTGTGTCTCTGCACTGACCGGCTGTGTCTCTGCACTGACCGGCTGTGTCTCTGCACTGACCGGCTGTGTCTCTGCACTGACCGGCTGTGTCTCTGCACTGACCGGCTGTGTCTCTGCACTGACCGGCTGTGTCTCTGCACTGACCGGCTGTGTCTCTGCACTGACCGGCTGTGTCTCTGCACTGACCGGCTGTGTCTCTGCACTGACCGGCTGTGTCTCTGCACTGACCGGCTGTGTCTCTGCACTGACCGGGTGTGTCTGCACTGACCGGGTGTGTCTGCACTGACCGGCTGTGTCTCTGCACTGACCGGCTGTGTCTCTGCACTGACCGGGTGTGTCTGCACTGACCGGCTGTGTCTCTGCACTGACCGGCTGTGTGTCTGCACTGACCGGCTGTGTGTCTGCACTGACCGGGCTCCATGAAATCCCCCACAATAATAAATGGATAAATTGGCCACAAACGTTTGTATCACATCAGCCCCTTTTACAAGAAAGCAGGAGATGACGAGCGGTTCACTATAACTCCCTCGATGAGGGGTGTCAGTCCAATCCTGTCCTGTGCTGACCTTATCTGGCAGAGCTGCCCACGTTAAGTCCATTTACAAGGTCACCAAGTGCCCCCTCTCAGCCATGCTGCCAGACTGGGAGGGAGGTTGCTGTTCCCACACGGCCGGTTGGGCACTGAGGTAGGACCAGGAGCGCTGAGCGTAGCTGAGGTCACCTGCGCGGCCTCTGGGGGGGGAGGTGAATCAGGGAGACTGTGACCCGCCCTGTTGCATCACAATCTAAATGGGTCCAGTGGATTGTGGGTAACGGACAACTTGTCATGTAAAACATTCGGATGTCACTCCTAAATGGTCTGGCGATCCCGATCTCTGTAAACCTCCTCCAGCCCCTGAACTCTCCGTTTCCCTGACCTCATGTGAATCCACCCCCTCTTTTCACCCCACCATTGGTGGCCGTGACTTCCGCCTTCGAGGCCCCATGCTTTGGAATTCCTTCCCTCACCCGCTCCCCCCACCCCTCCACCACCCTCTCCTCCTTTAAGACCCATCTTATAAAAACACCCCTTTGATCAAGTATGTGGTCAGTCCCTCCTAATATCTCCAGAAAACGCTGGAAAAACTTTAGCAGGCCAGGGCAGCATCCGTGGAGAGAGAAACAGAGTTAACGTTTCAGGTCTGGGACCCTTCGTCAGAACTGGCGAAGAGTCATCGACCTGAAACGTTAACTCTGTTTCTCTCTCCACGGATGCTGCCCTGACCTGCTGAGTTTTTCCAGCGTTTTCTGTTGTTATTTTGGATTTCCAGCATCCGCAGTATTTTGCTATCCTCCTAATATCTCTCCCTTTAGCTCGACGTCCCTTTTGTTTGAAGTGCCCGGGTGTGTTGCTGTACGGTTCGGGCAATGAGCATCGGTGTCCCCGATTTGGCCTTTTCGAAACGAGCTGGGGTTCCTGGCTTGCAAGCCTGACTCTCTCGGTGGCCAGGCTCCAAGAGGAGGATCAGCAGCTTCACAAAAAGGAGTCCCGTCCGCTCCCTTAACCTCAGCGAGATAGAGTGACAGGAAACCACAAGAGGAACGAGATACAGTCAGGTTGAAACTGTTGACTCACTCAACCCAGGGGCACCCCCACCCCCCCCCCCCACCCCGCAGCCAGCTATCAGCAGGCCTCCCACACTGGCACAGGAGGAATGAGCCCAAACAGTATGTGCTCATCCACCATGCCAATCGCGACGGTGCCCATCCAAAGATACCCGCTGAGACATTGGCCGCCGGTTTTAGCAGCAACTCTACAGCTGGAACGGAAATCGGCCGTGTTGAGCTAGTTGGAGTTGCCACAGCAACGACTTGCATTTATGTAGAATGAAATGTCCCAACCTGCTTGCCGGAGGCGTAATCTGACAAAAATTTGCCGCCAAGCCAAAGAAGTAGCTCTTGGGAGGGCTGACCAAAAGCTTGGTCAAAGAGGTAGGTTTTGAGCAGAGTCTTAAGGAGGAGAGAGAGGCGGCGAGTTAGAGAGGCGGAGAGGTTTAGGGAAGGTACTCTAGAGCTTTGGGCCTAGAAAACAACAAGTAGTATTTATATAGCGCCTTTAATGTAGTAAAACGCCCCAAGGCATTTCACACATTATCAAACAAAATTTGACACCGAGCCACATGAGGAGATATTAGGACAGAAGAAAGAGGTAGGTTTTAAGGAGAGTCTTGAAGGAGGAGAGAGGTAGAGAGGCGGGGAGGTTTAGGGAGGGAATTCCAGAGTTTAGGGCCTAAGCACGACCGTCAATGGTGGAGCGAAGAAAATCGGGGATGCGCAAGAGGCCAGAGTTGGAGGGAGAGCAGCTGAAGGCACGGCCGCCAATGTTGGGGTGAAGGAAGTGGGGGGGGCCAAGCCCAAATGGTGCTTATGCCCCTTTCCCAATGTTCCCTTTTAAGCTGTGTGGCTGCACAGTGCTCCAGGGGTCCCGCTCAGCGCTCCAGGGGTCCCGCGCAGCCGGTGAGCCGGCTTTGAAATAGAAAAACCGCGAATGCGTGGAATTTTGAATGGCCCGCGCCGCCCATTAAAGGGACCACACGGGCCAACAAAAAACATTCGAGGGAACATTGCCCTTGCCCTATGCAAATTTAGTGCCTTCCCATTGACCTCACACTCTGGCAGGGTCAGCACTGAAGGTACCGTCGGTTCCGATCCCGGAGTAACTGGCGGGAGTGCGACCCAAGGAATGCTGGGCATTTCATCTCTATCTGTACTGAATCAACCCTCCAACATCATCAGTAGAAGTCCATGGGGGTGATGGTATAAACAGGGCGATATTGGATCGACCACCCCTTGTACACCTCTCCCGATTTCCCCTACCATTGAAGTTAAAATTACCCCCATGTAGCCGTCATGTCTAACGTGCGAAGCCCTCCACTCCCCACTCCAGAAGCACCCTCTCCAAGGCCTTCACATCCTTCCTAAAGTGCGGTGCCCAGAATTGGACGCAATACTCCAGTTGGGGCCGAATCAGTGTTTTATACAGGTTCATCATAATTTCCACACTTTTGTACTCGAATCCTCTATTCATGAAGCCCGGGATCCTGTAAGCTTTTTTAACCGCTTTCTCAACCTGCCCTGCCACCTTCAACGGTTTCTGTACATATACCCCCAGGTCCCTCTGTTCATGCACCCCCTTTAGAATTGTACCTGTAGTGTATGTAACCGTTCCACCTTTAAGAGAACTATTTTAAGAGTGGCACTACTTTATCTTGGCTGCTGTATACTGTAATACCGGTGGTGACCACACCGGTATATAAGTGCTGTGTAATGATTTATTGGGCAGTTCCGCCCTGACCTTCAACCAGTAAAGACCTGTTAAAAGTTTACTCTTGTGGCCTGTGTAGTAATTCGCAATATAACACACAGACTTAACAGTGGCGACGAGTACGATCTTACCCTGCGGCAGAGATACATCCAAGGCAGTTTAACGGGCGTCGAGAAGAGGCATCCGCCCTCATCATTCTGCTGAGAAAAGACTCGGGTCTGCAGAGCAACGGAAGAATTCTGACACGAAGCCTTCCATCAGCAACAGGCAGGATCACCCCTTCTATCACGGTGGTGGGTAAGCCGATCAGCGACGAGCAGCAAGTCGGCCACGTTGACTGTGAGTAGGGGAGAAAATAAAAAAACGGAGGATATAAGGGCGGAGAACTCGACCACGGCCGGGGAAAAGAGCCGGACAGAAGTCGGGGCCAGAGGCGCTGAGACTGGGGCAGCGTAAGGCACGGAAGCCGCGGTGAATGCAAACGCAGCCGGCGTGAGAGACCGCAGCGAAGGCAAACGCAGCCGGTGTGAGAGACCGGGCTGCAAGCGGGCTGGGAGACGCAACAGCGTCGAGCAAGCTCGACCGCGACCGGTGAAAAAGGCCGGGCAGCTACCAAGGCCGCGAGGCGCAGCGACCGGGACAGCGAAAGGCGCGGGAGAAAATAAAAAATAAAAAATAAACCGCGGAGAACTCAGCCACAGCCGGGGAGGGAAAGGACCGGACTGCAAGAGGGGCTGGGAGGCACGATTGAAAACCGCTGAGGGAGAGACAGAGCCCGAGCGAGTGAGCGAGACCGAGCGAGCGGGAGAGAGAAGAGACCGAGCGAGGGAGACCGAGCGAGCGAGGGGGAACGAGACCGAGCGAGGGAGACCGTGCGAGCGAGGGAGGCCGTGCGAGCGAGGGAGAACGAGACCGAGACCGAGCGAGCGGGAGTGACAAGAGACAGCCAGCGGGGGAGAAAGGCAAACGCGGGAAGCCGCCATTTTCGGAGGCGGGGAAGAAGACAAGCGCGGGAAACCGCCATTTTGAAAGTAGGCGGGGAAGAAGACAAGCGCGGGAAACCGCCATTTAAAAAAAAAGTTAAAGAAAAATTTCTTTTTGTTCTCAAGAAGATTGCGAGGGTGCCTAAGCGTGGTAACATCAACGATTTCGATCCCGATGTGGAAGATTGGGTCACGTATGTAGAACGCATAGAGATATATTGTAAGGCAAATAAAATATCAAATGAAGATAAAGCACTAACCTTACTAAACTCAATGGGTGCAAAGACATACGGGCTATTGAAGCATCTTCTATCACCAGCTAAACCGGCAGATCAGACTTTCGCTAATATTGTTGCTGTCCTGAAGGATCATTTGAACACCACACCGCTAATGTTAGCGGAACGGTTTAAATTTTATGCGAGAACGCAACTGAAAGAGGAAAGCAACGCGGAGTACTTAATTGAACTGCGTAAGCTAGCGAAATACTGTCAGTTTGGGGAAGGACTGACAGAGGCACTGAGAGACAAATTCGTGTGCGGATTGTCGAAAGAAGGAACACAAAAGCGGCTACTTGAAGAGAATGATCTTACACTTGATAAGGCTGTTTCTATTGCAACATCGCACGAAGCCGCAGCGAGAGGCACTGCGGAAATGCAGCTGAAGGCAGCGGTACTCAGCGTAGATCAAATGGCTTCGGGTACAACGAAATGTTATCGTTGTGGGAAGACAACACACGAGCAGAGCCAATGCTGGTTTAAAAACCAGGAATGTAGAAAATGTGGCAAGCTGGGTCACATAGCTAAAGTATGCCGGTCAGGAAAGAAGACCAGCAACAAAAAGTCACCGCAGGAAAAGTGCAGAAAGGTACATAAGGTGGCTGAGAAGAGTTCGGATGAACAGAATTCGGATTTAGACTCCAACAGCAAGGAACTGGGTAGTCTGAGAATTCACAACGTGAGTAAGGAAGCTGACCGACAATCTGGGTCACACTGCGGATAGCAGGAGTCCACGTGAAGATGGAATTGGACACCGGATCGGCGTTGACGGTCATGAATAAGCAAGACTACAAAAGGTTATTCAAACATATTCCCCTACGGGATATGAAGATAGTATTGCGGACATACACGGGGCAAAGAGTATACCCCATCGGAAAGATAAAAGTCAAGGTGGTACACCAGGGTAAAGAACACCAAGGAATGGACATATATGTACTACCTGAGGGAGGTCCACCACTTCTGGGACGGGAGTGGATCAGGAAAATAAATATGGACTGGCACTCCCTAAAAGCAATAACGGTAGTTTCTGGAAAAAACAAAGATGTCAAACCTGCACGATTGTCCAGAATATTGGTTGAGGGCATATGCAGCAGTGACAGTGACAAAGCAGAGAGTGAGAACTCGGTGAAGATAATCAGCTCAGACTCTGGAACTGATGATAGTAAGACCAGCCCATGTGCAAAAGACAAGTCTAAAATGGACTTGCAGACTAATGATGGAAAAACGATGGAGTACATAAATGCTTCAGAAGAGAACAAAGTATCAGAACAGAATTCCACTGAACAACAACAACATAGTTTGACAGAGAATTCTGAGTCTGTCCAGTCTACAGACATGCACATTTCTGAGGAACACCGGGCTCGAACTCAACTCAATTTCAAACTACAACAGCAATTAGAACAAATGATTCGCCGTTTTGAGCAAGAGATGAATGCAAAGAAAAAGTTCTTTGACACAGAGTGGGAGAATCTGGAAAGACAGCAGAAGCAGCTGATTGAGAAAATGGAACAGGAACACACAAACCGTCTGCGCGATGAGGCCAAGCGAATCAAAGCTGAGCAAGAAAGGGAATATGTCAAATTCATCGATCAGTTGAAAGCTAAGAAGAAAGAGCACCCTTTTGTGAGCAGTGTCAGCAGTAATAAGCCACTCAGGGAATTGGTGGCAGAGGCAAAAACTGAAGATGCTGCAGAGATCAAATTTGTTGCTGAAAGCGCTACTTCCAGAGCTTTGCTTCGAATTAAAGAATTGCCAGTTAAAATTGTGAAACCCTTAAGAGAGAAGATTGGCATGGAGAAACATCGTGTCAATTTCGGATGCAAGGTTTCCAGGCCAAATGCTGCTGTCAAGTGGTATTACAAAGACAAAGAGATTCATCCCAGTAATAAATATGAGATTGTGAGTGAAGATGTGTACAGGAAGCTCGTTATTAATAATGTCGCTTTTGAAGATGAAGGCAACTACAGGTGCGATGCCATAGATGACCAAAGCCCAGCAAAGTTATATGTAGAAGAGCAATCAATTGCCATCATTAAACCCATATGTGATGTGAAAGTGACAGAGCCAAGTGACGCCATTCTTGAGTGTGAGCTTTCAGTTGCTGACGTGAAGCCTCCAAAATGGATTCTAAATGGTGAAATTCTTCTTGCTTCTGAAGATGTGGACATTGAGCATCGTGGCACTATTTATCATCTCACTCTGAAAAAAACAACTTGTAAGATGACCGGCTTGCTGCAGTTTATTGCAGGGAAATCAAAATCGGAGGCGAGGCTGACTATTAAAGAGCCTCCATCAAAGGTAGTCAAAGAACTACAGAACATTACAGGGGAAGAGAAGCATTCTGCTACTTTGAGCTGTGAGTTTACACCTACTCTCAAGATGGTCAGATGGTACAAAGACCAGAGCTTAATCGAATCTTCTGACCGATACAAATTTAAACAAAATAAGAATGTGATAGAACTTACCATTACAAACCTCACACCCAAAGACTCTGGTGAATATAGCTGCAAATCAAGTAATGCACAGACCACAGCCACACTCACAGTTGAAGCTCCAAAAAAATAGAAATCATAAAACATTTGGAGGACGTAGATACTGAGGAGGACAGCAATCTAGTATATTCATGTGAGTTGTCCCATGATGATGAAGATGATGACTCATCTGAACCATTGTCACCCCTACCAGGTCACGCACGTGGTCCCTCCGAACTGAGCCAAATCAGTCTGGAAGCAGAAAAACTTCCCAAGGTACTCGAGCCTTTAGAAGTCAACAATGCTGGTTCTGAAGTTACGAAAGTTCAAGCTGTTAAGTCCAGTGAAGGACTATTAGATGAGTCACCCCAGCAACAAGAACCTACTACACTACCAAGGCGTATTCCGGACCGAGTCAGGAAGCGCAGGAGGCGCCACCGCAGAGACTGAATCTGTGAACTGTTTTTACATGAAGTTGTGTATATATGTTATGATGTTATGTTTAATGGGAAATATATACTGTAAGCTAAAAGGGGAGGATTGTAGTGTATGTAACCGTCCCACCTTTAAGAGAACTATTTTAAGAGTGGCACTACTTTATCTTGGCTGCTGTATACTGTAATACCGGTGGTGACCACACCGGTATATAAGTGCTGTGTAATGATTTATTGGGCAGTTCCGCCCTGACCTTCAACCAGTAAAGACCTGTTAAAGTTTACTCTTGTGGTCTGTGTAGTAATTCGCAACATAACACACAGACTTAACAGTACCCTTTAGTTTATATGTCGTCCTCATTCTTTCTACCAAAATGTATCACTTCACACTTTTCTACGTGAAATTTTATCTGCCACATGTCCGCCCATTTCACCAGCCTGTCTATGTCTTCCTGAAGTCTATCACTCTCCTCCTCACTGTTCACTATACTTCCAAGTTTTGTGTCATCTGCAAATTTTGAAATTGTGCCCTGTGCACCCACATTCAACTCATTAATATATATCAAGAAAAGCAGTGGTCCTAGTACCGACCCCTGGGGAACACCACTGTATACCTTCCTCCAGTCCGAAAAACCACCGTTCACCACTACTCCCTGTTTGGCCCATCTTTCCATTGAAACCTACATTCCCCTCTTCACAGGGTCGAAGAGCCTCCCTACCCAGAGCCCATTCCCAATCTCACTGCATGTCCACGCTGCCTTCAATCGGTAACCTTTTCACTGCGCGCTCATGCCCTCCCTCGCCCTCTCTCGCTTTCCTCTCTCCACACTCTCCCACTGCTCCGCAAAGGCAAGGGGGGGTGGGGGGTGAAGGGAGAATGAAGCCAGCTATCAGCGACTTCCACGGTGATAGAGCCCACTCTGGTGTGGCCTCGGAAGCTAACACTCTGTGTGCTTCCCGTCATCAGTCCTGAACTTGCCCTTTCCCACTTTCTATCAGCGTCCCCGTGTCCTGCAAATGAGCAGGCCCCGGAAAGCAGGGTGACAATAGTGTCCTTCTATTTAAGTGTGTCGGAAAGCTGCTTCTAATCATACCAGATATTGTCAGACTGAATGACTTTCATCCAGTTATCATTCAGCCTCCAACTGTTCCTTCCCTGCTGGGTTCATTTGCCGAAGATGACATTTAAATCTGGCACAGTTTCTCTAAGATGCCTTGGCTCTGGAGAGGAACAGACTGTTAAGTGAAGCTCATCCACGTTAAGTGGAGATTGAATTCTAGGCTGCCGGCAAATCTGCTGCTTTAAAGATGTTAATTCATTTTACGTTGCAGCTCAATTGTTTCGAAGCTGTGCAAAAGGGGTGACCATCTTGCTTTATTGGCCACGTGTTCAAGCTTACCCCAGCCCTTGTTAGTGGCTTCTGGTACACCGCCCCACCCTCTCGGAGCCTCCTTCCTTCTACAAACAGTAGTCCTGGAAAACTCTCCAACTCCCGGCCTCTTTCAGACGATCTCTACGACTCTTGAAACTTATCGCTGGCTGGGGAAAGTCTCCTCCTATTCCAGTTGCAATTTCCTTTTAAAGGCGAGGTTCTTAAAGGGGCCATACCCTACGTCTTGAAGTTGAGGTTTCCTAAAGGGGCCATACCCTTGGGGATAAAGGCCCTCATCGGCCTGCGGCTGATATACCGACCCTTAATCACCCTGCTACACATTCCCCACCGCCCCCCTCACCCCACCCCAGCATAGAGCCATCAGCCCCAGCGGCCTGTGCCGTGAGGGAGTCCACTCAGCAGAGGGCATCGGTGTTCCCATGCGCCACTCCCGCCCGGTCTTCCACCTCAAAATACGGCTGGCGTGAGAAACTCCCCGGGTGGCACGGGCGTTTGTTTCTTTGTTAGACCGCATCCATTTTCTTTTTTTTATATTGGTTCCTGGGATGTGGGCGTCGCTGGCAAGGCCAGCATTTATTGCCCGTCCCTAGTTCCCCTCGAGAAGGTGGAGCGTGTTGATTGTGTGCGCGCGTGTCCGTGTGTACGTGCCGTTGCGTGTCCGGACCCGACCGAGTGTTGAGAGCACGCGTGCGCCCACGACAGCCCAATTAAAAGGCACCGTTGAGACTTTCGGCCGCACGTCCTTCAGGTGTGATGGCGTGGGGTTGAGGGAGGAGAGACTCTCTCGGTGGGTTGAAGTTCCTTTCAGACTGCTAATGCCGCACAGCGAAGGGAAAATTCAGCATGCACCGCCGAGAAAACGAGCAGAACTTACACAGGGCTCTTCATTCCTCGGGACATCCTGAAGTGTTTCAGGGCTTCAAATGAGTTACTTCTGCATGGACAGACGGGGCAGCCCATTTGGGCACAGCAAGATCCCACAAGTAGCAAGTGAATTAAACGAACAGTTAATTATTTTTTTTTGATGGAGTTGGTTGAGGGATAAATATCGGCCTCAGGACACCGGGGAGAACTCCCCCTGCTCTTCCAATAGCAGCCGTGTGATCTTTTACGTCCACCCGAGAGGGCAGACAGGGGCCTCGGGTGTAACGCCTCATCCCAAAAGTGCAGCGCTCCCTCAGTGCTGCCCCTCCGACAGTGCGGCACTCCCTCAGTACTGCCCCTCCGACGATGCAGCGCTCCCTCAGTACTGCCCCTCCGACGATGCAGCGCTCCCTCAGTACTGCCTCTCCGACAGTGCAGCGCCCCCTCAGTACAGCCCCTCTGACAGTGCAGCGCTTCCTCAGTACTGCCCCTCCAACAGTGCAGCACTCCCTCAGTACTGCCCCTCCGACAGTGCAGCGCTCCCCCCTTACTCCACCTCCGATAGTGCAGCGCTCCCTCAGTACTGCCCCTCCAGCAGTGCGGCGCTCCCTCAGTACTGCCCCTCTGACAGTGCAGCGCTCGCTCTGTACTCCACCTCCGACAGTGCAGCGCTCCCTCAGTACTGCCCCTCCAACAGTGCAGCACTTCCTCAGTACTCCACCTCCGACAGTGCAGCGCTCCCTCAGTAGTGCCCCTCCGACAGTGCGGCGCTCTCTCAGTACTGCCCCTCCGACAGTGCGGCGCTCCCTCAGTACTGCCCCTCCAACAGTGCGGCGCTCCCTCAGTACTGCCCCTCCAACAGTGCAGCGCTCCCTCCATACTGCCCCTCCGACAGTGCAGCACTTCCTCAGTACTCCACCTCCGACAGTGCAGCGCTCCCTCAGTACTGCCCCTCCGACAGTGCGGCGCTCCGTCAGTACTCCCTCTCCAACAGTGCAGCGCTCCCTCCGTTCTGCCCCTCCGACAGTGCAGCACTTCCTCAGTACTCCACCTCCGACAGTGCAGCGCTCCCTCAGTACTGCCCCTCCGACAGTGCAGCGCTCCCTCAGTGCTGCCCCTCCGACAGTGCGGCGCTCCGTCAGTACTGCCCCTCCAGCAGTGCAGCACTCCCTCAGTACTGCCCCTCCGACAGTGCAGCGCTCCCT
This sequence comes from Somniosus microcephalus, assembly GCF_052327205.1. Classification (NCBI taxonomy): domain Eukaryota; kingdom Metazoa; phylum Chordata; class Chondrichthyes; order Squaliformes; family Somniosidae; genus Somniosus; species Somniosus microcephalus. The sequence continues at coordinate 16,670,420 of NC_141007.1, forward strand.
CAGTACTGCCCCTCCGACAGTGCAGCGCTCCCTCAGTACTGCCCCTCCGACAGTGCAGCGCTCCCTCAGTACTGTCCCTCTACAGTGCAGCGCTCCCTCAGTACTGTCCCTCTGACAGTGCAGCGCTCCCTCAGTACTGCCCCTCCGACAGTGCAGCGCTCCCTCAGTACTGCCCCTCCGACAGTGCAGCGCTCCCTCAGTACTGCCCCTCCGACAGTGCAGCGCTCCCTCAGTGCTGCCCCTCCGACAGTGCGGCGCTCCGTCAGTACTGCCCCTCCAGCAGTGCAGCACTCCCTCAGTACTGCCCCTCCGACAGTGCAGCGCTCCCTCAGTACTGCCCCTCCGACAGTGCAGCGCTCCCTCAGTACTGCCCCTCCGACAGTGCAGCGCTCCCTCAGTACTGTCCCTCTACAGTGCAGCGCTCCCTCAGTACTGTCCCTCTGACAGTGCAGCGCTCCCTCAGTACTGCCGCTCCGACAGTGCAGCGCTCCCTCAGTACTGTCCCTCCGACAGTGCAGCGCTCCCTCTGTACTGCCCCTCCGACAGTGCAGCGCTCCCTCAGTACTGCCCCTCCGACAGTGCAGCGCTCCCTCAGTACTCCACCTCCGACAGTGCAGCGCTCCCTCAGTACTGCCCCTCCGACAGTGCAGCGCTCCCTCTGTGCTGCCCCTCCGACAGTGCAGCACTCCCTCAGTACTGCCCCTCCAACAGTGCGGCGCTCCCTCAGTACTGCTCCTCTGACAGTGCAGCGCTCCCTCAATACTGCTCCTCTGACAGTGCGGCGCTCCCTCAGTATTGCTCCTCTGACAGTGCGGCGCTCCCTCAGTACTGCCCCTCCCACAGTGCAGCGCTCCCTCTGTGCTGCCTCTCCGACAGTGCAGCGCTCCCTCAGTACTGCCCCTCTGACAGTGCAGCGCTCCCTCAGTACTGCCCCTCTGACAGTGCAGCGCTCTTTCAGCACTGCCCCTCCCACAGTGCGGCGCTCCCTCAGTACTGTCCCTCCAACAGTGCAGCACTCACTCAGCACTCCACCTCCGACAGTGCAGCGCTCCCTCAGTACTGTCCCTCTGACAGTGCAGCGCTCCCTCAGTACTGCCCCTCCGACAGTGCAGCGCTCCCTCAGTACTGTCCCTCCGACAGTGCAGCGCTCCCTCAGTACTGCCCCTCCGACAGTACAGCGCTCCCTCAGTGCTGCCCCTCCCACAGTGCAGCGCTCCCTCTGTGCTGCCCCTCCGACGGTGCAGCGCTCCCTCAGTACTGCCCCTCTGACAGTGCAGCACTTCCTCAGTACTCCACCTCCGACAGTGCAGCACTTCCTCAGTACTCCACCTCCGACAGTGCAGCGCTCCCTCAGTACTGCCCCTCCGACAGTGCGGCGCTCCGTCAGTACTGCCCCACCAGCAGTGCAGCACTCCCTCAGTACTGCCCCTCCAACAGTGCAGCGTCCCGTCAGTACTGCCCCTCCAGCAGTGCAGCGCTCCCTCTGTGCTGCCCCTCCGACAGTGCAGCACTCCCTCAGTACTGCCCCTCCAACAGTGCGGCGCTCCCTCAGTACTGCTCCTCTGACAGTGCAGCGCTCCCTCAATACTGCTCCTCTGACAGTGCGGTGCTCCCTCAATACTGCCCCTCCGACAGTGCAGCTCTCCCTCAGTACTGCCCCTCCGACAGTGCGGCGCTCTCTCAGTACTGCTCCTCTGACAGTGCGGCGCTCCCTCAGTACTGCCCCTCCCACAGTGCAGCGCTCCCTCTGTGCTGCCTCTCCGACAGTGCAGCGCTCCCTCAGTACTGCCCCTCTGACAGTGCAGCGCTCCCTCAGTACTGCCCCTCTGACAGTGCAGCGCTCTTTCAGCACTGCCCCTCCCACAGTGCGGCGCTCCCTCAGTACTGTCCCTCCGACAGTGCGGCGCTCCCTCAGTACTGTCCCTCCGACAGTGCAGCGCTCCCTCAGTACTGCCCCTCCGACAGTGCGGCGGTCCCTCAGTACTGCCCCTCCAACAATGCAGTGCTCCCTCAGCACTGCCCCTCCGACAGTACAGCGCTCCCTCAGTGCTGCCCCTCCCACAATGCAGCGCTCCCTCTGTGCTGCCCTTCCGACAGTGCAGCACTCCCTCAGTACTCCACCTCCGACAGTGCAGCACTTCCTCAGTACTCCACCTCCGACAGTGCAGCGCTCCCTCAGTACTGCCCCTCCGACAGTGTGGCGCTCCGTCAGTACTGCCCCTCCAGCAGTGCAGCACTCCCTCAGTACTGCCCCTCCAACAGTGCAGCATTCTGTCAGTACTGCCCTTCCAGCAGTGCAGCACTCCCTCAGTACTGCCCCTCCAACAGTGCAGCATTCCGTCAGTACTGCCCTTCCAGCAGTGCAGCACTCCCTCAGTACTGCCCCTCCAACAGTGCGGCGCTCCCTCAGTACTGCTCCTCTGACAGTGCAGCTCTCCCTCAGTACTGCCCCTCCCACAGTGCGGCGCTCCCTCAGTACTGCCCCTCCCACAGTGCAGCGCTCCCTCTGTGCTGCCTCTCCGACAGTGCAGCGCTCCCTCAGTACTGCCCCTCTGACAGTGCAGCGCTCCCTCAGTACTGCCCCTCTGACAGTGCAGCGCTCTTTCAGCACTGCCCCTCCCACAATGCGGCGCTCCCTCAGTACTGTCCCTCCAACAGTGCAGCACTCACTCAGTACTCCACCTCCAACAGTGCAGTGCTCCCTCAGTACTGCCCCTCCGACAGTGCAGCGCTCCCTCAGTACTGCCCCTCCGACAGTGCGGCGCTCCCTCAGTACTGCCCCTCCAACAGTGCAGCGCTCCCTCAGTACTGGCACCGGGTGTGCGGGACGGGGGTTGGAGTGTCTTGAGGGGCATTTGATTGGTCACTGGGAGAAACTGGCACCTCAGTAGATAGTATTTCAAGGTTTCTACGGCCCATTTAATCGCTAGGCGCTCCTTCTCTACCGTAGAGTAGACAACAGTACCTGCCCAGGTAGCTCACGGGATGTTCCTCGCCCTTTACTATTTGAGACAGTACAACTCCCAAACCCTCCTCTCAGGCATCAGCTTGCTGAATGAATTTTTGGCTGAAGGATTATTACACAGCGCTTGGCTCAGCTCCCTAAAAGCAGCCTCTGCCTCAGGGCTCCGGTTTGGTGCCTTAGCTTTAGTCAGGTCGATAAGAAGGCTCGGGTGGCAAAGTTCGGAATAAACAGTCAATAGTAACTGGCGATACCCGAAAAGACCCTGATTTGCTTCTTACTCCTGGATCAGAGCCAGGCTTTTATAACTTCTACTTTGTTTACCTGAGGCTTCACCACCCTGCGTCCTACAGTGTACCATAGAAACATAGAAACATAGGAGCAGGAGTCGGCCATTCGGCCGTTCGAGCCTGCTCCACCATTCGATATGATCATGGCTGATCCTCGATCTCAATACCATATTCCCGCTCTCTCCCCATACCCCTTGATGCCTTTTGCATCTAGAAATCTATCTATCTCCTTCTGAAAAATATTCAGTGACTTGGCCTCCACAGCCTTCTGTGGTAGAGAATTCCACAGGTTCTCTCTGAGTGAAGAAATTTCTCCTCATCTCAGTCCTAAATGTCCTACCCCGTATCCTGAGACTGTGACCCCTCGTTCTAGACCCCCCAGCCAGGGGAAACATCCTCCCTGCATCCAGTCTGTCTAGCCCTGTCAGAATTTTATACATTTCAATGAGATCCCCTCTCATTCTTCTAAACTCTAGTGAAAACAGACCTAGTCGACCCAATTTCTCCTCATATGACAGCCCTGCCATCCCAGGAATCAGTCTGGTGAACCTTTGCTGCACTCCCTCTATGGCAAGTATATCCTTTCTTAAGTAAAGAGACCAAAACTGCACACAGTACTCCAGGCATGGTCTCACCAGGGCCCTGTATAACTGTAGTAAGACCTCCTTGCTCCTATACTCAAACTCTCGGGACTTGTTCTCTGATAACCCAACGTGGCACTTCTCTGGGCTTGCCATGAGCCCAACTATCCTTAAGCTGAGTAATACAGCCCCTACTTTGCATAAATGTGACCCCCAGTCTGTGCTATAGAAGATGAAGTCATCCAAGTATGCTGACATACACCGGGGTATGAGGCCTCAACGCTCGGTCTATGAGTCTTTGGAAAGGTTGGCTGGGGCCCCATACGTGGCATGACAGTGTACTGTCAGAGCTCCTCGGGAGCTGCGAAAGCCATTTTCCCTTTCGCAGACTTTGTTAAAGAGATCTGCCCAGTCCCCTTCGGTCAGATCTAAGGTGGTGAGATAATTGGCTTTCCCCAATCTCTCAATCAACTCATCCACCCAGAGTTTGGACACCTCATTCCGAATGTCATTATAGTTCTACCAGTAGTGATTCCTGCCCTCCTGTATGCTTCAGAGACATGGACCATGTACAGCAGGCACCTCAAAGCACTGGAGAGGTACGACCAACACTGCCTCCGCAAGATCCTGCAAATCCATTGGCAGGATGGGTGCACCAATATCAGTGTTCTCGCTCAAGCCAACATCCCCAGCATCGAAGCTTTGACCACGCTCGATCAGCTCCGATCGACGGGACACATCGTCCGCATGCCCGATACGAGACTCCCAAAACAAGCGCTCTACTCGGAGTTCCGACACGGCAAGAGAGCCCCAGGAGGGCAGAGGACACCCTCAAAGCCTCCTTGAAAAAGTGTAACATCCCCACCGACACCTGGGAATCCCTGGCCCAAGACCGCACAAAGTGGAGGAGAAGCATCCGGGAAGGCGCCAAACACCTCAAGTCTCTTCGCCAGGAGCAAGCGGAAGCCAAGCGCAAACAGTGGAAGGAGCGCACGTCAACCCAGCACCCCACCCACCCGCCCCTTCAACCACCGTCTGCCCCACCTGTGACAGAGACTGTAGGTCCCGCATTGGACTCATCAGTCACCTGCGAACTCATTTTTAATGTGGAAGCAAGTCATCCTCGGTCCCGAGGGACTGCCTAAGAAGAAGAAGGCCAGTTCCTGTCTGTAAAGTCTGTGGGTTGTTTAGTTAATTAATACACAGACTCCAAGAGTAACTTAAAACAGGACTTTACTATTCGAAGGTCAGGGCGAATCTGCCCAATAATTCCTGACACAGCACTTATATACCGGTGTGGTCACCGTCGGTATTACAGTATACAGAAGCCAACAAAGTAGTGCAACACCTAAAGTAGTTCTCTTAAAGGTGGACGGTTACATACAATAGTTCTCTTAAAGGTAGACGGGTACATACACTACAATCCTCCCTTTTTAGCTTACAACATACTGATTCCCCATTAAACATACATTATAACATATATACAACTTTATGCCAGACAGTTCACAGATTCAGTCTCTCTGGAGGTTTCCGGACTCTGTCCGGATAACGCGTCAGTGGTGTCGTAACTCCCGGCGGGGTAGCAGGTGCTTCTGGCAAGGTCGATTCGGCTTGAAGGACAGTGTCAGGTTCATCTGATTCCAGTATTACCAGATCGGAGGTAGGTGTTCTGGGTATCTCTGTCTCAACATTAACCGTGTAAGGTGGTGGAGTAGATTGGCCATTTGTGGCTGACCCTATGATCTGGTCAACATGGCGCCTTATTATACTGTCCCCAATGTCCACCGTATACATCAACGGCCCTAGCCTTTTTCCAATAGTTCCAGGCTGCCATTTCTCGGTACGGTAGTCCCGGGCCAAAACTTGTTGACCTATCTGAAAAGATCTAGTTGGCCTTTCATTCATGCCCTGGAATTGCCGGTTCTCTACGTCCCTTCTGACGTTTGGCTTAAGCAAATCCAGCCGGCATCTTAGTCGTCTGTTAAAAAACATCATGGCGGGAGTTTGATTTGTGACCGCATGTGTTGCATTCCTGTACGCCAACAAGAAGCTATCCACCTTATGTTGTAAGTTAATGGCTTCATTACCCATGGCCTTTATGGCCTTCTTGAAGGTCTGGACAAACCTTTCAGCCAATCCATTGGAGGCGGGATGGTATGGGGCTGACGTGTAGTGCTTAACCCCATTGCTCTTTAAGAATTTCTTGAATTCTTCGGACACAAATTGCGGTCCATTATCAGAACAGATCTGTTCCGGCAGCCCATTCCTAGCAAACATGGTCCTTAACACTGTGATGGTTTTTTCCGTGGTGGTGGTGGACATCTTTATTACCTCCGGCCACTTGGAGTGTGCATCCACCGCTATTAGAAACATTGAGTCCATAAATGGACCAGCAAAGTCGATGTGTATCCTTTGCCAAGGAGATGAGGGCGACTCCCATGGATGCAGAGGAGCCTGTGGTGGCGCGTTTTGGACCTTCTGGCATCCTAGACAGCTCCTAGTGATTTCTTCGATGTCCCCATCAATGCCTGGCCACCACACGAACGCTCTTGCTAGGTTCTTCATTTTCACTCCACCCAGATGTCCCTCGTGCAGCTCCTTTAACACCTTCTGTTGAAGTTTGGGTGGAATCACCACTCTAGATCCACACATCAGGGTTCCTCGACACACTGACAGCTGTTCTTTTCTCTGCGAAAATGCTGGCAGCGTTGGTTCGCCCTGTGCTGGCCATCCCTCCACCGTTAAATCATAGACTCGTGAGAGAGTCGGGTCATTTCTTGTTTCGTTTTCGATCATCGAATTTGTTACTGGTAGACATTCCACTATGGATGAGTGGAACATCTCTACCGGGTCCACTGTAGTCGCTTCTTCTACTATCGGCAATGGCAAACGCGATAACCCATCAGCATTTCCATGCTGTTTGGACCTTTTGTATTCGATGTCATATTGGTGTGCCCCAAGTAACACGGACCACCTCTGTAACCTTTGCGCTGTCGTGGTGGAAACGGCCTTGTTAGGGTTAAATATGGACACCAACGGCTGGTGGTCTGTCAGTAATGTGAACTTCTTGCCCTGCAGGTAATGATTGAATTTCTTTACGCCCCACACAAGGCTGAGGGCCTCCCTATCTATTTGAGCATAATTTCGCTCCGCGGAGGTCAATGATCGGGACGCGAATGCCACTGGCCTTTCCGAGCCATTTGGTAACTTGTGTGAAAGTACTGCTCCAATTCCATAGGGGGAAGCATCACAAGCTAGACGAAGAGGTAACTTTGGGTTGAAATGAGCCAACACTTCTTCAGAGGTAATCAACGCCTTGCTTCTGCGAAAGGCCTTTTTACATTCCTCACTCCACTTCCATGGTACTTCTTTCCGCAACAGAGCATTCAGCGGATGCAGCACCGTGGATAGATTCGGCAGAAACTTGTGATAATAATTAATCAACCCCAAGAATGATCTTAACTGTGATACATTTTCCGGAGCGGAGGCCTTCACGACAGCTTCTATCTTGTCAGGTGACTTGTGCAGCCCCTCTCGGTCAATGACATGACCGCAGTACGAGATCCGTTTTTGGAAGAACTCACATTTCTTGCGATTAACTCGAAGGCCATATTCCTTCAACCTAGTGAGCACCAGTTTCAAATTTGTGAGGTGTTCTTCCTCGTCTTCTCCCGTAATCAGGATATCGTCTAAGTAACACTGCGTGCTTGGAATTCCTTGTAATACCTGCTCCATGGCCCTCTGCCAAATTGCTGGAGCCGAAGCTACCCCAAAAACCAGTCTATTATAACGATACAAGCCTCTGTGTGTGTTGATGGTGAGGTACTGACGCGACTCTTCCTCGACTTCCATTTGTAAGTATGCCTGTGCCAGGTCTATCTTGGTGAAGTGTTTCCCTCCAGCCAACGAAGCAAAGATATCTTCAATCCGCGGAAGCGGGTATTGTACCGTGTGAAGCAGCGGATTCACTGTGATCTTGAAGTCTCCGCAGATGCGGACCTTCCCCGGTCCCCCTGGCTTGTTACTTGGTGAAGACTTCATGACGGGAACAATGGGCGTGGCCCACTCACTCCAGTCCACTTTTGACAGTACCCCTGATCGTTCAAGTTCTTCCAGTTCTGCCTCCACAGCAGGTCGTATCGCGTAAGGTACCGATCTGGCTTTGAAAAATTTTGGGCTTGCATGTTCTGCAATCTTAACCTTTGCCTTAATTCCTCGCAGTGTTCCCAGTCCTTGCTGGAATACCTCTTTAGCTTCGTCCAATATTCTGGACAACCGTTCAGGTTTGACATCTTCCTTTCCGGAATCTACCGTCATGGTGTTTAGTGAATGCCAGTCTATCTTTATTTTCCTGATCCACTCCCGTCCCAGAAGTGGCAGACCTCCCTCAGGCAACACATACAGGTCCATCCTTTGGTGATCTTTGTCCTTGTATCTCACCTTGACTTCTATCTTTCCGATGGGGTATACTTTGTGCCCCGTGTATGTCTGCAATACTAGTTCCGTATCCCGTAGGGGAATATGCTTGAATAACTTTTTATAATCATGCTTATTCATGACCGTCGACGCCGATCCGGTGTCCACTTCCATTTTCACTTGGACTTTTGCAATCTGTAGTGTGATCCAGATAGCTTGTCGGTCAGCTTCATTACTCACATTGTGAATTCGCAGACTATCCAGTTCCTTGCAGTTGGAGTGTGAGTCCGAATTCTGTTCTTCCGGACTCTTCCTAGTCACCTCATGTACCTTTCTGTGCCTCTTTTGTGGTGACTCATTATTGTTGGTCTTCTTTCCTGACCGGCATACCTTAGCTATGTGACCGAGCTTGCCACATTTCCTACATTCCTGGTTCTTAAACCAGCATTGGTTCTGGTCGTGTGTTGTCTTCCCACAACGATAGCATTTTGTTGTTGTCGAGGTAATTTGATCCACACTGAGTGCCGCTGTCTTTAGCTGCGTTTCCGCAGTTCCCTTCGCTGCGGCTTCGTGCGATGCTGCAATAAGGACAGCCCTGTCAAGTGTAAGGTCGTTCTCTTCGAGTAGTCGCTTTTGCGTTCTTTCCTTTGCCAATCCGCACACGAACTTGTCTCGCAATGCCTCTGTCAGATTCCCTCCAAACTGGCAGTGTTTCGCTAGCCTACGCAGTTCAATCAGGTACTCCGCGTTGCTTTCCTCTTTCCGTTGCGTTCTCGCGTAAAATTTGGATCGTTCCACTAACATCAGTGGTGCGGGGTTAAAATGATCCTTCAGGACAGCAACAATATCATCGAAAGTCTGATCCGCCAGTTTAGCTGGTGCTAGTAGGTGCTTCAAGAGCCCGTATGTCTTCGCGCCCATCGAGTTTAGCAAGGTTATAGCTTTGTCATCTTCTTCTATTTTATTGGCCTCACCATAGATCTCAATGCGTTCCACATACGTGGCCCAGTCTTCTACCTCGGAATTAAAATCGTTGATGTTACCCCGCTTAGGCATCTTCCTCTCTTCCTGATAACACCACGGATTATTTCTTTAAATTTTCTTTTTTTTTTCAAGATGGCGGTTCCCGCGAAAATGGCGGTTTCCCGCGCTTATCTTCTCTCCCCGCCCACTTCAATGGCGGTTCCCCGCTTCTGTCTTCTTCTCCGCCTAATGGCGGCTTCCCGCGTTTCTTCCCCTGGCGGGAGGGGTACACTTTCCCCACGGGCGACGGCCGCTGGCTTTCAGGTTCACAGCCTGCGCGTCGGCTTCAGTGCTTTCCCTTTTCTCGGCAGGGCAACCGGCGCTGGGTACACCCCGTTGACGGCGAACAGTTTCAGCCGCTGGGCTGGCTCTCGCTCAGTTCCCCTTGCTCGGGCTCTGTCTCTCTCCCGCTCGCTCGGCTCTACTGGCGCTGGGTACACCCCGTTGACGGCGAACAGTTTCAGCCGCTGGACTGGCTCTCGCTCAGTTCCCCTTGCTCGGGCTCTGTCTCTCTCCCGCTCGCTCGGCTCCCAATCGCGCCTCCCAGCCCTCTCGCAGTCCGGTGCTTCCCTCCCCGGCTGCAGCTGAGTTTTTATATCTTCCCGCGCCTACGCTCCCGGTCGCAGCGCTTCGTGGCTTCGGTCGCTGCCCGGCCTTTTTCGCCGGTCGCGGTCTAGCTGTCTCACGATGCCGTTGCGTCCCCAGCCTGTCTGTACCGCGGCTTCCTTGCTCCACGCTGCCCCAGTCTCAGCGCCTCTGGGCCCGACTTCTGTCCGGCTCCTTTCCCCCTCGACCGTGGTCGAGTGCACCGCCCTTATCCTCCGGTTATTCTTTTTACTTTTCCCTTACTCACAGTCACCGTGGCCGGCTTGCTTCTCGTGCTGATCAGCTCACTCCTCACCATGGCAGAAGGGACAGTCAGTGCCTGTTGCTGATGGAAGTCTTTGTCTCTGAATTCTTCCTCCTTTCCAGCTCTGCAGACTCGAGTTTTCTCCCAGCAGAATGACGAGGGCGGTTGCCTCTTCTCGACGCTCGTTAACTGCTTCGGAAGTATTGTTGCCGCAGGGTACGATCGGACTCGTCGCCACTGTAAAGTCTGTGGGTTGTTTAGTTAATTAATACACAGACTCCAAGAGTAACTTAAAACAGGACTTTACTATTCGAAGGTCAGGGCGAATCTGCCCAATAATTCCTGACACAGCACTTATATACCGGTGTGGTCACCGTCGGTATTACAGTATACAGAAGCCAACAAAGTAGTGCAACACCTAAAGTAGTTCTCTTAAAGGTGGACGGTTACATACAATAGTTCTCTTAAAGGTAGACGGGTACATACACTACACTGTCGGGTTTGGGAACTAAAATAATGGGGCTGCTCCATTCTTCAATCACACCTAGTCTCAACATCCTCTTAATCTCCTGGCTAACCTCCCTCGGTTTGGCTTATAGAGTCATAGAGTCATAGAGTTATACAGCACGGATAGAGGCCCTTCGGCCCATCGTGTCCGTGCCGGCCATCAAGCCCTGTCTAATCTAATCCCATATTCCAGCATTTGGTCCGTAGCCTTGTATGTTATGGCATTTCAAGTGCTCATCCAAATGCTTCTTCAATGTTGTGAGGGTTCCTGCCTCCACAACCCTTTCAGGCAGTGAGTTCCAGACTCCAACCACCCTCTGGGTGAAAAAGTTCTTTCTCAAATCCCCTCTAAACCTCCCGCCCTTTACCTTGAATCTATGCCCCCTAGTTATTGACCCTTCTACTAAGGGAAAAAGCTCCTCAGTATCCATCCTATCTATGCCCCTCATAATTTTGTACACCTCAATCATGTCCCCCCTCAGCCTCCTCTGCTCCAAGGAAAACAAACCCAATCTGCCCAGTCTTTCTTCATAGCTGAAGCGCTCCAGCCCTGGTAACATCCTGGTGAATCTCCTCTGCACCCTCTCCAAAGCGATCACATCCTTCCTGTAGTGTGGCGACCAGAACTGCACACAGTATTCCAGCTGTGACCTAACCAGTGTTTTATACAGCTCCATCATAACCTCCTTGCTCTTATATTCTATGCCTTGGCTAATGAAGGCAAGTATCCCATATGTCTTTTTTACCACCTTATCCACCTGTTCCGCCGCCTTCAGGGATCTGTGTACTTGCACACCCAGATCCCTCTGCACCTCCGTCTTGCCTAGGGTCTTATCATTCATTGTGTATTCCCTTGCCTTGTTAGTCCCCCCAAAGTGCATCACCTCGCACTTTTCCGGGTTAAATTCCATTTGCCACTGTTCCGCCCATCTGACCAACCCATCTATATCGTCCTGCAGACTGAGGCTACCCTCCTCGCTATTTACCACCCTACCAATTTTTGTATCATCCGCGAACTTACTGATCATACCTTTTACATTCATATCCAAGTCATTAATGTAGACCACAAACAGCAAGGGACCCAGCACCGATCCCTGTGGCACCCCACTGGCCACAGGCTTCCAGTCACAAAAACAACCTTCGACCATCACCCTCTGCCTTCTGCCACTAAGCCAGTTTTGTATCCAATGTGCCAAGGCACCCTGGATTCCATGGGCTCTTACCTTCTTGACCAGTCTCCTGTGCGGGACTTTATCGAAGGCCTTACTGAAATCCATGTATACCACATCCACTGCGTTACCCTCATCCACACACCTAGTCACCCCCTCAAAAAATTCAATCAAATTAGTCAGACATGATCTTCCCTTGACAAAGCCATGTTGACTATCCCTGATTAATCCTTGTCTCTCCAAGTGGAGACTAATTTTGTCCCTCAAAATTTTTTCCAATAATTTTCCTACCACTGATGTTAGGCTCACTGGCCTGTAGTTCCCTGGTTTTTCCCTACTTCCCTTCTTGAATAATGGTACTACATTAGTGGTTCTCCAGTCCTCTGGCACATCCCCTGTGGCCAGAGAGGTCCTGAATATATGTGTTAGAGCCCTTTGCCTCACACAGCAGCCTGGGATACATTTCATCCGGGCCTGGGGATTTATCCATTTTTAGGCCTGCTAAAACCGCCAATACCTCCTCCCTCTCGATGTTAATATGTTCGAGCATATCACAGTCCCCCCGCCCTATTTCTATGTCTACATCGTCCTCCTCCATAGTGAAAACAGATGCAAAAAATTCATTTAGAACCCCTCCTACATCTTCCGGCTCCACACACAGATTGCCACTTTTGTCCCTAATGGGCCCTATTTTTTCCCTAGTTATCCTCTTACCCTTAATATACTTATAAAACATCTTAGGATTTTCCTTTATTTTGCTCACCAGTGTTATTTCATGGCCCCTCCTTGATCTCCTAATTTCTTTTTTAAGTATCCCCCTGCACTTTTTGTACTCCTCTGGGGCTTCCTCCGTCTTTAGCCTTTTGTATCTGCCAAAAGCCCTCCTTTTTTTCCTTATCCATTCTCGTATATCCCCTGACATCCAAGGTTCCCTGTGGTTTTTGGAACCACCCTTGACCTTTACGGGAACATGTTGCCATTGTATGATCTCAATCTCCCTTCTGAAAGCCTCCCATTGCTCCGATGCGGATTTTCCTACAAGTAGCTGATCCCAGTCCATTTTGGCCAGATCCTGCCTTATCCTATTAAAATCGGCCTTCCCCCAATTTAGAACCTTTATTTCCGGCCCATCCCTGTCCTTTTCCATGACCACCTTAAATCTCACCATATTATGGTCACTGTCACCAAAGTGCTCACCTACTAGCACTTTTTCCACTTGGCCGGCCACATTCCCTAGAAATAGGTCCAGTACTGCCCCCTCTCTTGTAGGACTTTCTACATGCTGGCTCAAAAAGCTCTCCTGGATGCACTTTAAGAATTCTACACCCTCTGAGCCTTTCATACTTTGACTATCCCAGTTAATATTGGGGAAGTTGAAATCCCCCATTATTATTACCCTATTATTTGCACATTTCTCTGAGATTTGCCTACATATCTGTTCCTCTATCTCCCCCTGACTGTTTGGAGGCCTATAGTACACTCCCAGCAAAGTGCTTGCCCCCTTTTTGTTTTTAAGCTCCACCCATATGGCCTCATTAGAGGAACCTGCTAATATATCATCCCTCCTTACTGCAGTAATTGACTCCTTAATTAATATTGCGACACCCCCTCCTCTTTTACCTCCCCCTCTGTCTCGCCTGAAGATTCTGTACCCCGGAATATTGAGCTGCCAGTCTTGCCCCTCCCTCAACCATGTCTCTGTGATAGCAACAATATCATACGCCCATGTGTTTATCAACACCTTCAGTTCATCCACCTTATTTGCAAGACTCCTTGCATTAAAATAGATGCCATCCAGCCTTACCCTTATATATTTGCCCTGTCTACCAAGCTGACTTGTTTTTTTCTCTATAATTGGCAGCACATCACCCCCTATTTCAGCTCCCCTCTGTATCCCATCCCCCTGCCAAGTTAGTTTAAACCCCCCCGAACAGTGCTAGCAAACCTCCCCGCAAGGATATTTGTCCCGCTCTGGTTCAGGTGCAACCCGTCCGACTTGTACAAGTCCCACCTTTCCCAGAAGCAGGCCCAGTGATCCAGGAAACTAAAACCCTCCCTTCTTGGGATTCGGTAAGGTCTTTCCTTCATTGTCACCCCCAGGTGGCGTCACCAGGTCACTTGGTCAGAGATGGGTTTTAAGGAGGTTCTTAAAGGAAGCGAGAGAGGCAGAGACGTCTAGGGAGGGTATTCCAGAGTGTCGGGCCTAGGCAGCTGTAGGTAGGGGGGCTGAAGTGAGGTAGAAGGGGGTGTTGGGGGGTGGATGGGGGTTTGCACAAGAAACTGGAGTCAGAGGAACAGAGAGTTTGTGGGGAAAGGGGGAGCGGTTTGTAACCTGGAGAAGGATTGTAAAGGATCCCATGGCACTATTTGAAGAAAAGCAGCTGAGTTTTCCCCAGTGTCCTGGCCAATATTCATCCCTAACCAACAGGTTATCTGGTCATTATCACGTTGCTGTTTGTGGGAGCTTGCTGTGCCATGTTACTTACATTACAACAGTGACAGCACTTCATTGGCTGTAAAGCACTTTTGGACATCCTGAGGACATGAAAGACACAAAAAATCCAAGCTCTTTCTTTATAGTGAACCTACTTACTGGAAACATTCTTCAGCTTAGTGGCCACATCTCCTGGAGTGAACACTCCTGGTTTTGAGCTGGTTCTCTATCCCAGCTGAACTGTGGGGTTTATCCAAGCAGGAAGTGGAAGCAGAGGCCATCATTTTAAATCAGTGAATTGCCGCCATGAAGAGGAGGCGATAACCCAAGTCCACTGCGGCCAATCAGACAGCATTGTGCACTTCGACTGCCAAAAGGCATTTGGCAAAGTTCCACGCGAAAGGCTTCCGGTTCAGGACAACACTGCAGATTCAGGGAAAACCTTGGGTATCGTGAAGAAATTGGCTGGAGGGTAGAAAACAACGGGTGTTGGTTCGAGGGATAATGTCAGGGTCGGGGCAAGGACTGGGTGGGGAGCCCCGGGGCCCAGTGGCGGGACCACTGCTGTTTCTCATTTACATGAACGGCTTGGATTCTGAAACAGAATGCAAGGAGGCAGCCCGGAAATGACAGAATGGGCTAAACGGAGTGTGTGAGTGGGCCAAACAGATTGGAGTACTGCATCAGAAGGAAAAACAGGTAGCACACGTACTCTATGAATGGTGTTGAACTAGCTAAGGATGAAGCTGAAAGAGATCGAACAGTCTTAGTAAACTTGATACTCAACATGTCCAATCCAGTGCCGAGCGCAATCAATGAAGCCAATGGAATGTTGACCTACATCACCAAGACTGTTGAATACAAGTCAGAGAAAGTTGTAATTGTGGTGTATGTAACCTGTACCACCTTAAGAGACTACCTTAAGAGATGGACTACTTTCTCTTGGCTACTGTATGTTGTAGTACCGGTGGTGACCACACCGGTATATAAACTCTGTGTAGTAATTTGCTAAGCAGTTCAGCCCTGACCTTCAATTAGTAAAGACCTGTTTAAGTTATTCTTGTTGTCTGTGTCCAGTGATTTAGAATAAGCATATCTGGGACACTCAGACTCAACAGTGGCGATGAGTCCGATCTTACCCTGTGGCAGTTTTGCATCCAAGGCAGCTTCGTCCTCAGAATGGGCGTCGAGATGAGGCATCCGCCCTCATCATCCTGCTGAGCACCGCATTGCACGGGAGGCATCGAGAACCCGGGTTGAAATTACTGACCACGAAGTCCCCCATCAGCGACAGGCAGTGATCATCCTTCTACCACGGTGGTGGGTAAGCCGATCTAGCGACACGGGCAGAAAGTCGGCCGCGTTGTCAGTGGAGAAGGGGAGGGAAACCGGAGGAAAAAGGGCGGAGAACTCGACCGCAGCCGGTGAAAAGGGCCGGGCTGCAATCGGGGCCGAGAGGCGCAGCGACAAGGGCAGCGTTAATGCCACGAGAACCGCGGAGAACTCAACCGCAGCCGGTGTAAAGGGCCGGGCTGCAATCGGGGCTGAGAGGCGCAGCAACGAGGGAAGCGTTAATGCCCACGAGAACCACGGGGGAGCAAAAGCAGCGTCGGGGAAATTAAGAACCGCTGGGAGGCGAGAACGGCAACAGCGCGGTCATCGCCATTGTAGCCAGCGGGGGAAGAAGACAAGCGCGGGAAGCCGCCATTGTAGTCGGCGGGGGAAGAAGACAAGCGCGGGAAGCCGCCATTGTAGTCGGCGGGGGAAGAAGACAAGCGCGGGAAAAGCCGCCAAGCGCGGGAAGCCGCCATTTTAGTAGGCGGGGGAAGAAGACAAGCGCGGGAAGCCGCCATTTTGGAAAAATAAAATATTTAAAGAAACTCTCAAGGATGCCTAAACACGGTAACATCACTGCTTTTAATAATAATAATAATTCAACTTTATTGTCATTGTACAATGCACAAGTACATGAACAACGAAATGTGATCTTGCAAGCTCCCATGAGTCCAGTACAAATAACATTAACATTAACGTAAATAGCACCGTCCTGGGAGAAGCAAAGCCGCTGCGTCTGTGCGCGCCGCCATTCCATTTCCACCATTCCTCCTGTCCGACAATCTTCAGCCCAACGCCCGGGCCTGCTCACCAGCCGCCCCTCCCGGGGCTCCTTCTGTGACCTTCTCACCAACCGCCCCTCCTCGGGGCTCCTTCCGTGACCTTCTGCACCTGGTCTTCCCTGATGGTCACTCTTCCAGGTACTAACCAGGCCTGGCTCTAGCTTAGCTTCGCTTCCAAGCCTTGCCAGTGACCCTGTCCCTAGTCCCAGGAACTTCAACATCGCATTGATAGCGATGTTGAAGATTGGGCCACGTATGTAGAACGCATAGGGCGTATAAAATAGCCAAAAAAAGCGCCAGAGCGGAAGATTGGGAACAGTTTAAGATAGAGCAAAGGAGGGCAAAGGGCATAATCAAGAGGGGCAAAATAGCTTACGAAAACAAGCTGGCGGAAAATATAAAAACTAACTCCAAAAGCTTTTATAAGTATATCAAAAGGAAAAGACTGGTGAAAACCAAAGTTGGTCCATTGCAGTCAGATACGGGGGAATATATAATGGGAAATAAGGAAATGGCAGATCAACTAAATGCATACTTTGGGTCAGTCTTTACGAAGGAAGACACAAAAAACCTCCCTGGGATATCGGGAAAAATAGGGACATTGGCAAAGGAGGAACTGACGCAAATCAATATCTCTAAGGATATGGTGTTAAGGAAGCTAAAGGGATTGAAGGTGGACAAATCCCCAGGGCCTGATAACATGCAGCCTAGGGTACTGAAGGAGGTGGCCCTAGAGATAGCGGATGCACTAAGGATGATTTTTCAGAATTCATTAGACTCGGGAACAGTGCCGATGGATTGGAGGGTAGCTAACGTTACCCCACTATTCAAAAAGGGGGGTAGGGAAAAAGCAGGTAATTACAGACCTGTAAGCCTTACATCAGTTGTGGGCAAAATGCTGGAGTCCATCATTAAGGATGAAATAGCGGAGCACTTAGCAAATGGGGACAGGATAGGACAGAGTCAACATGGATTTACAAAGGGTAAATCGTGCTTGACTAATCTATTGGAATTTTTTGAGGGAGTAACTGGTAGAATAGATGGGGGAGAGCCAGTAGATGTGGTGTACCTGGACTTCCAAAAGGCCTTCGATAAGGTCCCACATAAAAGATTAGCATGGAAAATTGAGGCTCATGGGATAAAGGGGAAAGTTTTGGCGTGGATAGGGAACTGGCTGTCAGATAGAAAACAGAGAGTTGGAATAAACGGCTCATTTTCTGAATGGCAGGCAGTAACAAGTGGGGTACCACAGGGATCTGTCCTGGGCCCCCAGCTGTTCACAATTTACATTAATGACCTGGATCAGGGAGTCGGATGCAGCATTTCCAAATTTGCAGACGACACTAAACTAGGAGGGGGGGTGGGCTCAGAGGAAGAGACCAGGAAGCTCCAGAGCGATTTGGACAGACTGGGCGATTGGGCGGATAAATGGCAGATGCACTATAATGTGGACAAGTGCGAAGTTATCCACCTTGGGTGCAGGAACGGGAGGGCAAATTATTATTTAAATGGCAATAGATTGGGAGAGGGGGAAGTACAGAGAGACCTGGGTGTTCTTGTACACCAGTCACTGAAGGCGAGCATGCAGGTGCAACAGGTGGTCAAGAAGGCAAACGGTATGCTGGCCTTCATAGCAAAAGGGTTAGAATACAGGAACAGGGATACCTTGCTGCAGCTGTACAGGGCACTGGTGAGACCACACCTCGAGTACTGTGTACAGTTTTGGTCGCCTCATCTGAGGAAGGATGTTCTTGCCATGGAGGGGGTGCAGCGGCGATTCACCAGGCTGATACCAGGAATGGCGGGAATGACCTATGAGGAGAGACTATGTAGTTTAGGGATGTACACACTGGAGTTTAGAAGATTGAGAGGGGACCTCATAGAAGTGTATAAAATTCTGACAGGTCTAGACAGACTGGATGCAGAAGGAATGTTTCCCTTGGCGGGTGAGAACAGAACTAGAGGACATAATTTAAGGATAAGGGCTAAACCATTTAGGACAGAGATGAGGGGGAATTTCTTCACTCAGAGAGTGGTGAACCTGTGGAACTCATTGCCACAGAGGGCAGTGTACGCCAGCTCATTAAATATATTTAAGAGGGAATTAGATATATTTCTACGGGCAAAAGGGGTTAAGGGTTACGGAGAGAAGGCGGGGACGGGATACTGAATTAAAGGATCAGCCATGATCTCATCGAATGGCGGAGCAGGCACGAAGGGCCGAATGGCCTACTCCTGCTCCTATCTTCTATGTATCTATGCATTGAAGTTTATTGTACAGCAAATGAGGTACCAGATGATAAGAAAGCACTAACCTTATTAAACTCAATGGGTGCGAAGACGTACGGGTTATTGAGGCACCTTGTAACACCAGATAAACCGACGGATCAGACTTTCGCGAATATTGTTAATATCCTGCAAGAACATTTAAACCCCACGCTGCTGATAGCGGAACGATTTTAATTTTACAGAAGAACGCAGCTGAAAGAGGAAAGCAACACTGAATTCTTAATTGAACTGCGCAAGCTATCAAAGTACTGTCAGTTTGGTACAGGACTAGCAGATGCTCTGAGAGATAAATTCGTGTGTGGATTATTAAAAGAAGGAACACAAAAGCGACTGCTAGAGGAAAAGGACCTTACGCTTGATAAAGCTGTCACCATTGCAGCATCGCACGAGGCCACGGAAATGCAGCTAAGGTCATCGGAACTCAGCACCAATCAAATGGCATTGGGTGCAGTAAAGTGTTATCGTTGCGGAAGGACAACGCACGATCAGAACCAGTGCTGGTTCAAAAATCAGAAATGCAGAAAATGTGGCAAGCTCGGTCACATAGCTAAAGTATGCCGGTCAGGAAAGAAGACCAGCAACAAAAAGTCACCGCAGGAAAAGTGCAAAAAGGTACACAAGGTGACAGAGAACAGTTCGGATGAACAGAAGACGGATTCAGACTCCAGCAGTAAGGAACTGGGTTGTCTAAGAATACATAATGTGGGTAACACAGCAGACCACCAAATTATCTGGGTCACACTTCAGATAGCAGGAGTCCAAGTGAAGATGGAATTGGACACTGGATCGGCATTGACGGTCATGAATAAGCAAGATTACAAAAGGTTATTTCCACACATTCCCCTAAAGGATACGGAGATTGTATTGAAAACATACACGGGGCAAAGAGTATAGCCCATTGGAAAGATAAAGGTAAAGGTGGTCCACAAGGGTAAAGAAAGCCGAGGAATGGACTTATATGTGTTACCTGAGGGAGGTCCACCACTACTGGGACGGGAATGGATCAGGAGAATAAATATGGACTGGCATTCCTTAAAAGCACTAACTGTAGATTCCGGTAAAAAGGACGATGTCAAACCTAAACGACTGTCCAGAATATTGGACGATGCTAAAGAGGTGTTCCAGCAGGGACTGGGAACACTGAAAGGAATTACGGCAAACATCAAGGTTGAAGAACATGCAAACCCGAAATTTTTCAAAGCTAGACCGGTACCTTATGCGATACGACCTGCTGTGGAAGCTGAGCTGGAAGGACTAGAACGTTCCGGAGTACTGTCAAAGGTGGACTGGAGTGAATGGGCCACGCCCATTGTTCCCGTCATGAAGCGTTCATCGAGTAACAAGCCGGGGGAACCGGGGAAGGTTCGCATCTGTGGCGATTTCAAGATCACTGTTAATCCGGTGCTTCACATGGTGCAATATCCGCTTCCACGGATTGAGGATATCTTCGCTTCGTTGTCTGGCGGGAAACACTTCACCAAGATAGACCTGGCGCAGGCGTACTTACAGATGGAAGTTGATGAAGCGTCACGCCAGTATCTCACGATCAACACGCATAAGGGCTTATATCGGTATAATAGACTAGTTTTTGGAGTGGCATCGGCTCCAGCGATTTGGCAAAGGGCCATGGAGTAGGTATTACAGGGAATTCCAGGCACACAATGCTACCTGGACGACATTCTGATTACAGGAGATGATGATGAGGAACACCTTGCAAATTTGGAACAGGTGCTCACCAGATTGAAAGAATATGGACTTCGAGTTAATCGCCAGAAATGTGAGTTCTTTCAGAAGCAAATCTCGTACTGTGGTCACGTCATTGACCAGGAGGGGCTTCACACGTCACCTGACAAGATCGAAGCTGTTGTGAAGGCTCCCGCTCCGGAAAATGTATCCCAGTTGAGGTCGTTCCTAGGGTTGATTAACTATTACCATAAGTTTCTGCCAAATTTATCCACGGTGCTACACCCGCTGAACACTCTTTTGCAGAAGGGAGTGCCATGGAAGTGGAGCGAGGACTGCAAGCGGGCCTTTCACAAAAGCAAGGCATTGATCACCTCTAAGGAAGTGTTGGCTCACTTTAACTCAACGCTGCCTATTCGTTTAGCTTGTGATGCTTCTCCATATGGTATTGGGGCAGTGCTCTCACATAAGTTGCCAAATGGCTTGGAAAGACCAGTCGCATTCGCATCCAGATCATTGACCTCCGCTGAGCGCAACTATGCTCAGATAGATAGGGAGGCTCTCAGCCTTGTGTGGGGAGTAAAAAAATTTAATCATTACCTGCAAGGGCAAAAGTTTACGCAGCTGACAGACCACCAGCCGTTGGTTTCCATTTTTAACCCTAAGAAGGGTGTTTCGGTGATGACAGCGCAGAGGCTCCAGAGATGGTCCCTTTTCCTAGGGGCACATCAATATCAGATCGAATTCAAAGGTACAAAGCAACATGGTAATGCTGATGGGCTGTCGCGCCTGCCACTACCTACAGCGGAAGAGGCACCGACAGTTGACCCTGTTGAGTTATTTTACTCAACCATCATCGCATGTTTACCAGTCACCAATGCAAGTATTGAGAGAGAAACCAGGAACAACCCGACACTGTCTCGGGTCTACGAATTGACAGTGAAGGGATGGCCAGCTCATGGTGAACCACTGTTACCGGCATTCTCAGCCAGACGAGAACAGCTGTCCGTCTGTCAAGGAACATTGATGTATGGAACAAGGGTGATTATTCCTCCTAAATTAAGGGAGAGAGTTCTAAAGGAACTGCATGAAGGTCATCTGGGGGGAGTCAAGATGAAAAGCCTTGCTAGGGCTTATGTGTGGTGGCCAGGTATCGACCAACAAATAGAGGATCTGACTAAAAGCTGCTCAGGGTGCCAAAAAGTTCAAAATGCACCTCCAATTGCACCGCTGCATCCATGGGAATGGCCTTCAACCCCATGGCAACGTGTACATATTGACTTCGCAGGTCCATTCATGGACTCCATGTTTTTAATTGCGGTAGACGCACATTCTAAATGGCCAGAAGTGATTAAGATGGCGACCACTACCTCGGAAAAGACGATCGCAGTTCTAAGAACGATATTCGCAAGAAATGGATTGCCAGAACAAATATGTTCAGACAACGGACCGCAGTTCGTGTCAGAAGAATTCCAGAAATTCATGAAGAAGAATGGGGTGAAACATTATACCTCTGCCCCATATCATCCGGCTACAAATGGGTTGGCCGAGAGATTTGTACAAACGTTCAAAAAGGCGATAAAGGCCATGAGCGAAGACCAGATTCCACTACAACACAAGGTGGACAATTTCCTAATGGCATATCGAAACGCCACTCATGCAGTGACAAATCAAAGCCCTTCCATGATGTTCTATAACAGGAGGTTGCGGTCCAGGTTGGACTTGTTAAAACCAAATGTGCGGAGGGAAGTCGAAAACAAACAGTTCCAGCATATAAATAACAAGACCACTTGGAGTTTCGAAATAGGACAACCAGTGTTAGCCCGGGACTATAAGAATGAGAAATGGCAATCTGGAACAATTCGTGCCAGACAAGGACCCCTGATGTACACGGTAGATATTGGTGAAAACGTAATACGACGTCATGCTGACCAACTTGTAGAATCGAGAACAAGGGTCGAACCCATGACTACGACAGAGACACCAGTGGAAGAAGTTAGTGAACCTGAAGCATCTACCTCAGACGCCAATGTATCTGATGATGTCCAACCCATAAGAGATCAACTAGATGAGTCACCCCAGCAACGAGAATCAGAGACCCCTGAAAGGCGTTATCCAACTCGGATCAGGAGGCCTCCTCAGAGACTGAATCTTTGAACAGTTTTGCATGAAGTTGTATATATGTTATCCATGTTATGTTTAAATTGGGATGTACACTGTTAAGCTAAAAAGGGAGGAATTGTGGTGTATGTAACCTGTACCACCTTAAGAGACTACCTTAAGAGATGGACTACTTTCTCTTGGCTACTGTATATTGTAGTACCGGTGGTGACCACACCGGTATATAAACTCTGTGTAGTAATTTGCTAAGCAGTTCAGACCTGACCTTCGATTAGTAAAGACCTGTTTAAGTTATTCTTGTTGTCTGTGTCCAGTGATTTAGAATAAGCATATCTGGGACACTCAGACTCAACAGTAATCAAACTGTACAGGGCTCTGGTCAGGCTCCACCTTGAGTACGTCGTCCAGTTCTGGCCAATGAATAACAAGGGAGACATTCAAACACTGGAGGCAGTGCAGAGAAGGGTCACGAGGCTGACTTGTAGTCTGAGTTATGAGGGAAGATTGGAGAGACTTAGGAGGCTAATTTTGGTTGATTTGTGCCTCCCGTTCGCTCCCGTAGCTGTCCCCGGCCTCCTGTGAAGCTCCCCATGAGGGGTGCCGGCTGCGCTCCGTGAGCCCAGTACTCCTCTTGAGTGCCGGGCTCTTTTGCCGGCATTCCCGATACCTGGTGGCCCAGCTGGGCCCTGGGACGTGCTGCGCTAGGCCCCTCCCCTTTAATAAGGGGAGGAAGGCCTGCAGTACCGCGGCGCGACGTGCCGCAGCGCCCCAAGAGGGACACGGGGCGCTTCCAGTCGCGCCCCTCCTCCCTCTCAAGGCGCTACCTGGGAAAATCGGCCGCGGGGGCGCTAACTTTTTCGGGACGCTAAAATGAGCGCTCCGGCGTTACCCAATTTTTACCCCTTAGGATTTTCAGCCTGGAAAGGAGACACCTGAGAGAAGATCTTATAGAGGAACAGAAGATAGTAAATGGTGCAGAAAACATTAATCTGGAATACTACTTTAAAATAAACACTGCGAGTTGGTTACTGGAACATATTTTCAAACTAGTAAAAGGTAACTTAAGCAGTGATATCAGGAGATTCTTCTTCACAAAGAGAATGATCAACACTTGGAATAAACTTCTAGGCAGAGTGGTGGGAGTGAAAACCCTGGAATAATTTAAGAAACAACTAGATGGCACAATGGGGGGAGTGCAGGGTTGTTCTGGATGGGTGAATTAGGTTGGGCCGAAGTGCCTTTCTCATCCATAAGTATCTGGTGACCAATTGATCTTGTGAACTTCTTTACTCCAGCAGTATTAAAGGTACGATGGTAGAGGCATTGGGGCTATTCTCAATGGAGTCTGTAACGGGAGAGGAAGGGTACTAGAGGGGTGAGCTTCAATGGGCTGACTCATCCTTGACCTTGTTGTGATTATTTAGAGAGATAAGATTCAGAGGGTAGTTATCAATGGTAATAGCATGGGCAGCTGTAACCAATGGAAGCACTTGACCATCCCAGCAATTGGTCCTTGGAGCCTTGCTGGCCATCATATTTGTCAAAGTCTCAGACGGAAGTGTTTTGGAGAACTTCTGGTCTATTTGTACAGATAAAAAAATAGGATAACAGCTTAGTGAAAGGTGTTTGGGAGGAGCGGGCATTTTATTCTGGGGAGACCAATATCGCGGCCATAGTAACTAGGAAGGCACACTTAGCATTTTAAGTGGTGTCACACAGAGGGCAAGGCAAGACACAACCAGAAGGAGAAACAGAGGCCTCATGAAATTGGCCTCTGGGGTTCATTGAAGAGCAGGAAGACCCGGCGAAACGAGGGGAAATGTTTTGGTGGCGTGAGTGTGGCAAGGCTTTCCATTTGTAGGTTGCATCTTGAAGGTGTGTCTTGCTGAGGTATGGGTGTGCTTGAGATGCAGTGACAGAGTAAGGTTGTGTGAGGCCCAGGCATGAGCAAGGAGTAAATGTGGAATGGGCTGACTGGCAACATCATGGCAGGGAGTCTTGGTCTGTGTGCTCGGTGCGCAGTACTGCCAGGAAGCCTTGGTTTGTCAAATTCCTTATAAAGTATGCCGTTGGTCTTCGGCATTTGTCGGCAGGTGCTCCAGGTAGGGTGTACGACGTTGAGCCTTGTCACCATCTGCTGCCAGGAACGGGTGCTCTGCTGACCTCCGAGGAGAGTACCAAAACAAGCCAATGCTCCTTGCACCCACCCCGAACAGCTTCACCCCCATTTATCCAGCTCTTAAACAGGAGTTGATGCTGCACCACATCGTCACTTGGCCACAGACCCCATCTCATTCCTCCATTTAAGATTTTCTTTCACTTCATTCTTTCCTGGCACTCCTTCCTCTCCCTTCTAACCATCCTCTTCCAGACTGAAACGATATTTGTCCTCGTGTGCAGCCACTTCCCTTTAAGCGTACACGCCCTGCATTGAATTTAACCTGCCGCTTAGATTTTATACATGCCCCGCTCGGCTGGCTTCCTGTACAAGACTAAAACTACCCGGGCAACTATAAACTGAGCTGACCGTGGAAACGAGGTGACAAGCAGCAGGTCCAGAAAGCCTAAACTTAGCCTAATGTGGAAAATCAGCCCTGCGGTACTAACGGTAAATGATGTCCACCGCCAACACCTGCTCCACACAGCCTAAAATGAATGAATGGTAAATTACATTCAGTCTTGAACTGACGTGGTAATATATATCACTGCTCATACCAGGGCTGGGGTGTAGGCTCCCGATGGCCTAGTGGGTAAAGGCTTCTGGTCTAGTACTAAACTCATAGATTAGAAGACCCCCAGGTTTGATTCCTAGCACTGATCTCAACTAAGTTAGCATTGGGGTTTCTACTAGTTCCAGGAGGAAAAAAATCAGCCAGGATTCCTGCTCCTGGTCACTATCAACTGGTCCCTACTGGAAGGTACAGTATGTGGATGCTGGATCAAGACAGAACAGGGCTTCAATGTGTTAGCTTCAAGCCAACAGTCAGTGGGTTCAGCCATGAACATTGGCTGCTTACAGCAGGGGTCACTGTAAGCCTGTAGAACTTCACCACAACCATTTCTAGACCAGCAAGGAACAGTTTCAGCACAAAGCTGGCTCTATCTGCTGAGGTGCTGCACAAAGGGTTAATAATACCAATAATTTGTACCTACTGATCGCGATCAAACGAGCTATAGGATCTGAGCACCCCACAAATTGGTTTTGTGGAAATGAATGGAGTGCTTCCTTCTTTAAAATAGTAATATTGTATTTTCAGGAGAGTGATGGACTGATCCAGATACAGCCTCCACCACCTCACACACTTCACACCAGGTCTGAACGATGTGATATTTCAATAATCTACTGGAAAAACCTGGGTTTTTTTCCAAAACAAACAGATAAAATACGAAGGAAATGTTGTGTGTTTGTATCCCAAGCAACCACAGCTTCACTCACACATTTAACTTGATATATGTTATTAATTTAAGGTTTACTTTGTCACCAAACAAGTTCAGCAACTCCAAAGAGTGACGAAGGTTTGGAACCCGACCTGATGAGCAATGTGGGTGTCAGAGATGGTTTTCTTTACGTGAGGAGTGCTTTAGCTATGTGACCTCTTGTTGCGATTTTTTTCATAATATGGTCCTACGCTGTCTCTCCCTTTGGTGCTTGGGACAAGTTGCCACAGTCTCGCAACCTGGTGTATGGGGCGATATACTGCAAACTCTCACCATCGTCCTTGAGATTGGTTGGACATGGTCTCTCTCCCCCTGGTGTTTGGGATGGGTCACCGCGGTCTCTCGCCCCCTAGTGTTTGGGATGAGTCACCGCGGTCTCCTCCCTGGTGTTAAGGATGAGTCACCGCGGTGTCTCCCCCCTGGTGTTTGGGATGGGTCACCGCGGTCTCTTGCCCCCTGGTGTTTGGGATGAGTCACCGCGGTCTCCCCCCTGGTGTTAAGGATGAGTCACCGCGGTGTCTCTCCCCCCGGTGTTTGGGATGAGTCACTGCGGTCTCTCGCCCCCTGGTGTTTAGGATGAGTCACTGCGGTCTCTCTCCCCCTGGTGTTTGGGATGAGTCACCGCGGTCTCTCTCCCCTTGGTGTTTGGGATGGGTCACTGCGGTCTCTCCCCCTGGTGTTTGGGATGGGTCACTGCAGTCTCTCCCCCTGGTGTTTGGGATGAGTCACTGCGGTCTCTCCCCCTGGTGTTTGGGATGAGTCACTGCGGTCCCTCGCCCCCTGGTGTTTGGGATGAGTCACCGCGATCTCTCTCCCCCTGGTGTTTGGGATGAGTCACTGCAGTCTCTCCCCCTGGTGTTTGGGATGAGTCACTGCGGTCTCTCTCCCCCTGGTGTTTGGGATGAGTCACTGCAGTCTCTCGCCCCCCTGGTGTTTGGGATGAGTCACCGCGGTCTCTCTCCCCCTGGTGTTTGGGATGGGTCACTGCGGTCTCGCCCCCTGGTGTTTGGGATGAGTCACTGCGGTCTCTCGCCCCCCTGGTGTTTGGGATGAGTCACTGCGGTCTCTCCCCCTGGTGTTTGGGATGAGTCACTGCGGTCTCTCTCCCCCTGGTGTTTGGGATGAGTCACTGCGGTCTCTCTCCCCCTGGTGTTTGGGATGAGTCACTGCGGTCTCTCTCCCCTTGGTGTTTGGGATGAGTCACTGCGGTCTCTCTCCCCCTGGTGTTTGGGCTGGGTCACCGTGGTCTCTCTCCCCCTGGTGTTTGGGATGAGTCACTGCGGTCTCTCTCCCCCTGGTGTTTGGGCTGGGTCACCGTGGTCTCTCTCCCCCTTGGTGTTTGGGATGAGTCACTGCGGTCTCTCTCCCCCTGGTGTTTGGGATGAGTCACTGTGGTCTCTCTCCCCTTGGTGTTTGGGATGAGTCACTGCGGTCTCTCTCCCCCTGGTGTTTGGGATGAGTCACTGCGGTCTCTCTCCCCTTGGTGTTTGGGATGAGTCACTGCGGTCTCTCTCCCCCTGGTGTTTGGGCTGGGTCACCGTGGTCTCTCTCCCCCTGGTGTTTGGGATGAGTCACTGCGGCCTCTCACCCCCCTGGTGTTGGGGATGGATGGACCTTGGTCTTTTTACACCTAGCAATTCCTATGTTGCGATTGTAGTCCTTCCCTCATCCTACGCTGTTTCTGTTTCAGCTGAAATCTCGCTGTGATGATATTTTTGAGTGCGTGACCTTTGTGTGACTCCACCACAATCCCCGCTTCCAGCACAATGCCCCCCATGATTGAATAGCTCACTGACATCCCTTTCATCGGCTATTCATTTTCTGTTGGCGGGGGTGGGAGGGGGGGTTAGCAGTCGTAGCCGACCATATATTGGCATCTCTTGCCCAGCTTCATCACTCCTTCCCTAAATTTATATTTGTTCTGCCTTCACAGGAACAAATGGAGTGAGTCTTGTCTCAGTGACCTCATTCCAGCAATTTGGTCAGACATGTTTGCGTGTTTCTCGCCTTGTGATATCTATATTTATGGAACAATATTTGTTAGCATCAACGTCTGTCTGCACCTGTCCTATTGATCTCTTTCAGTGGATCTTGTTTTTTTATTTGTTTTTTCTCTTTTTTTCCTTACTTTTCTTTCTTTTACTTTCTTTTTTCTTACTTTCTTTCTGTTGTAGTGGAGCACGGTTTGTCTGCTGGGATCTCTTGCTCCTCAATCTCTATACACTTGTCTGGAACAGTTCCCTGTGTGCGTGAACTGACTTGCCTCTTTGCATATCTGACTCCCATGGCCTGTTTGCCTGTCCCGTGCTGTGTTTTTGTTCCTTGTTCTTCATTCCTCAGGTGTCAGCTGTGGCTCAGTGGGTAGCTCTCTCTCCTGAGTCAGAAGGTTGTGGATTCAAGCCCCACTCCAGAGACTTGAGCACAAAATCCAGGCTGACACTCCCAGTGCAGTAATGAGGGAGTGCGGCACTGTCGGAGGGGCAGTACTGAGGGAGTGCGGCACTGTCGGAGGGGCAGTACTGAGGGAGTGCGGCACTGTTGGAGGGGCAGCCGTGGCAGGTCAACATTTATCCCTCAACCCACATCACCAAAACAGACTTCTGAAACCGATAAGCCCTTCAAGAGAGATGGGGGTTGGGGGAATAAATCTGTACAAGATTAGACAATTAACGGGGGTTATCCTGTAACCTGCTCACCTGTCTGTGCTCAGCCCATGGGCAAGGCAGAGTTAAGCGGTGCTCACGTGTGGGATCTTGCTGTGCGTAAATTGGCTGCCGCGTTTCCTACATTACAACAGTGACTACACTCCAAAAGTACTTTGTTGGCTGTAAAGCGCTTTGGGCTATCAACCCCAGTGTATTTAGATATATCTTAATCTCTGTGATAACGTTCTGTGATATACAGCCTCGCTCAGTTATTGCCATGGCAATGCTCGGCTATTGTTACATTCTGCATTGTCTTTTTGTTTTTATTGCTCCAATTTTGTCTCCCCCGCCCGCCCGCCCCACCCATCAATTGCCCACACAGCACAGATTGGAGCATCCCAGGCTCGCTGCTCACCATTGCAAAAATCCGAAACCAGCCCTGAACTAGCTGCATCATTGCTCCTGCCCGTCTACTGTTCTCCCCCTTCCCGTTCGTTGGATTGTTCCACTGGGGTGGCGGGCGTTGGCAGAAGGGAGGTAGATCACCCCTTCACTGTTCATTTTGTCATGTGTGAGCCCAGTGAGTGTCGTGGGCTATTTGACCATGGGTGGCATTGCGGGAATGCTGAGGATCGCTCCCTGAGTAACATTTTGATCAGGTGACAATTTGCCACTTTCAAAGTAAGTTTGGTATTTTGCTCATTTCTCCTATCGGATTATTGAGATTCCCGGGCACCAACAGGCTTCAAACTCCCTCCTTTCCCCCTGAATACACGGATCACAAACAGGTTCATTGACAGACAGAAGTACAGGATGAGGCCGAATCACGGGGTCAGACAATAAAAGCAACTTGCTGCTGCGTGGTACAGTCCCAACGGCCCGGCCCGGGGTTCCACTCACGCTCTGTGCCGAGTCAACTCAGCTCGGCTGCGGCACCACGGTTGGCCTCAGTGCCCTTATGTTAGGGAAGGGAACATTAGAAAGAAAGAAAGACTTGCATTTATATAGCGCCCTTTCATGACCACCGGACATCTCAAAGAGCTTTACAGCCAATGAAGTACTTTTGGAGTGTAGTCACTGTTGTAATGTGGGAAACATGGCCACCAATGTGCGCACAGCAAGCTCCCACAAACAGCAATGTGATAATGACCAGATAATCTGGGTTTGTTATGTTGAATGAGGGATTAATATTGGCCAGGACACCGGGGAGAACTCCCCTGCTCTTCTTTGAAATAGTGGCCACGGGATCTTTCACATCCACCTGGGAGCGCAGACAAGGGCCTCGGTTTAACGTCTCATCTGAAAGACGGAACCTCTGACAGGGAGTGTCAGCCTAGATTTTGTGCTCAAGTCTCTGGAGTGGGGACTTGAACCTACAACCTTCTGACTCAGAGGCGAGAGAGCTACCCACTGAGACACAGCTGACACTGAAGCCAGGCTTCCTACTCACAGTCACTGCCTGGTGGCCCCTGCTGGTAAGTGTGAGTGCGTGAGAGACACGCATGCACGCAAACACACACGCACACGCAAGCACATGTAAATGCACACAAACACACATAGAAAACATAGAAACATAGAAGATAGGAGCAGGAGTAGGCCATTCGGCCCTTCGAGCCTGCTCCGCCATTCAATGAGATCATGGCTGATCATCCAAATTCAGTACCCTGTCCCTGCCTTCTCCCCATATCCCTTGATCCCTTTAGCCTTAAGAAATATATCCAACTCTTTCTTGAATATATTTAATGAACTGGACTCCACCGCCCTCTGTGGCAGAGAATTCCACAGGTTCACCACTCTCTGGGTGAAGAAATTCCTCCTCATTTCAGTCCTAAATGGCTTACCCCTTATCCTTAGACTATGACCCCTGGTTCTGGACTCCCCAGCCATCAGAAACATCCTTCCTGCATCTAGTCTGTCCAGACCTGACAGAATTTTATAGGTTTCGATGAGATCCCCTCTCAATTTTCTAAACTCCAGTGAGTATAAGCCCAATCGACACAATCTCTCCTCATGCGTCATTCCTGCCATCCCAGGTATCAGCCTGGTGAATCTTCGCTGCACTCCCTCCATGGCAAGAACATCCTTCCTCAGGTAAGGTGACCAAAACTACACACAATACTCAAGGTGCGGTCTCACCAAGGCCCTGTACAACTGTAGCAAGACATCCTTGTTCCTGTACTCGAACCTCTTGCTACGAAGGCCAACATACCATTTGCCTTCTTAACCGCCTGCTGCACCTGCATGCTTACCTTCAGCAACTGGTGCACAATAACACCCAGGTCTCTTTGCACTTCCCCTTCTCCCAATCTATTGCCATTCAAATAATAATCTGCCTTCCTGTTTTTCCCACCAAAGTGGATAACCTCATATTTATCCACGTTATAGTGCATTTGCCATGTTTCTGCCCAATCACCCAACCTGTCCAAATCGTACTGGAGTTTCACGACATCCTCCTCACAGCTTACCCTCCCACCCAGCTTTGTGTCGTCTGCAAAGTTGGAGATATTACATCCAATTCCCTCATCCAGATCATTAATATATATTGTGAACGGCTGGGGTCCTAGGACCGATCCTTACGGTACCCCACTAGTCACTGCCTGCCACTCGGAAAACGACCCGTTTATTCCAACTCTTTGCTTTCTGTCCGCCAACCAGTTCTCTATCCAAGTCAATACTTTGCCCCCAATCCCATGTGCCTTAATTTTGCACGCTAATCTCTTATGTGGGACCTTATCGAAAGCCTTCTGAAAGTCCAAATACACCACATCCACTGGTTCTCCCTTATCTATTTTACCAGTTACATCCTCAAAAAATTCCAGTAGATTAGTCAAGCAGGATTTACCTTTTGTAAATCCATGTTGACTTTGTCCGATCCTGTCACTGCTTTCCAAGTGCTCTGCTATTACATCTTTTATAATAGACTCTAGCATTTTCCCCACTACCGATGTCAGGCTTACCGGTCTATAATTCCCTGCTTTTTCTCTACCACCTTTTTTGAATAGTGGAGTAACATTAGCTACCCTCCAATCCATGGGTACCGTTCCAGAGTCTATCGAGTTCTGGAAGATGACCAGCAATGCATCTACTATCTCTAGGGCCACTTCCTTAAGTACCCTGGAATGTAGGCCATCAGGCCCTGGGGATTTATCGGCCTTCAGTCCCATCAATTTTCCTAACACCATTTCCCTACAAATACTGATTTCTTTCAGTTCCTCCCTTTCATCAGCTCCTATGTTCCCCGGCATCTCTGGGAGGTTATTTGTGTCCTCCTTTGTGAAGACAGAACCAAAGTATGTATTTAGTTGGTCTGCCATTTCCTTGTTTCCCATTATAAATTCCCCTGATTCTGACTGTAAGGGACCTACGCTTGACTTCACCAATCTTTTTCTCTTCACATATCTATAAATGTTTTTACAGTCAGTTTTTATGTTCCCTGCTAGCTTACTCTCATATTCTATTTTCTCTTTCTTAATTAATCCCTTTGTCCTCCTTTGTTGACTCCTAAACTGCTCCCAATCCTCAGGATTATTGCTTTTTCTAGCCAATTTATATGTCCTATACTTGGATCTTTTGCTATCCCTAATTTCCCT
This sequence comes from Somniosus microcephalus, assembly GCF_052327205.1. Classification (NCBI taxonomy): domain Eukaryota; kingdom Metazoa; phylum Chordata; class Chondrichthyes; order Squaliformes; family Somniosidae; genus Somniosus; species Somniosus microcephalus. The sequence continues at coordinate 16,702,535 of NC_141007.1, forward strand.
TGTTAGCCACGGTTGAGTCACCTTTTTTGTTTTATTTTTATGCCAAACTGGGATGAACAAATTCTGTAGCTCATCCATTCGGTCTTTGAACGTTTGCCATTGCCTATCCACCGTCAACCCGTTGAGTGCCATTCCCCAATCAATCCTACCCAACTCGCTCCTCAGACCATCGTAGTTTCCTTTATTTAAATTGAGGACCCTTGTCTCTGAGTCAACTACTTCATTCTCCATCTTAATGAAGAATTCGATCATATTATGATCGCTCCGACCCAAGGGGCCTCGTACAACAAGATTGCTAATTAATCCTTTCTCGTTACATAATACCCAGTCTAAGATGGCCTGATCTCTGGTTGGTTCCTCGACATATTGGTCCAGGAAACCATCCCGTAAACACTCCAGGAATTCCTCCTCCACAGTATTGTTACTCATTTGGTTGGCCCAATCTATATGTAGATTAAAGTCACCCATGATGATTGCTGTGCCCTTATTGCACGCTTCTTTAATTTCCCTTTTAATGCCATCCCCAACCTCCGCCTTACTGTTTGGAGGTCTATATACCACTCCCACTAATGTTTTTTTCCCCTTAGTATTTCTCAATTCTACCCATACAGATTCCACATCATCAGAGCTAATATCCTTCATTACAATTGTATTAATCCCTTCTTTAACCAGTAATGCTACCCCACCTCCCTTTCCTTTTTGTCTATCTTTCCTGAATATCGAATACCCCTGGATGTTGAGTTCCCAGTCTTGGCCATTCTTGAACCACGTTTCCGTAATCCCAACCAAATCATATTCGTTTACCTCTATTTGCGCAGCCAATTCATCCACCTTATTACAAATGCTCCTCGCATTAAGACACAAAGCCTTCAGGCTTGTTTTTTTAATGCTCTTAGACCTATTAGAATTATTATTTACTGTGGCCACGTTTGATTTAAACCGTTGATTTCTCTGACTGCCACCTTTGTTTTTCTCCTTCCTATCTTTTGCTTTTATCTCTGTTTCCCTTTCCTCTGTCTCCCTGCTCAGGTTCCCAACCCCCTGCCATTTTAGTTTAAACCCCCCCGAACAGTGCTAGCAAACCTCCCCGCAAGGATATTTGTCCTGCTCTGGTTCAGGTGCAACCCGTCCGACTTGTACAAGTCCCACCTTCCCCAGAAGCAGGCCCAGTGATCCAGGAAACTAAAGCCCTCCCTCCTGCACCAACTCTTTAGCCACGCATTCATCTGCTCTATCCTCCTATTCCTATACTCACTAGCACGTGGCACCGGGAGTAATCCAGAGATTACAACCTTTGAGGTCCTGCTCTTTAATCTGCACGCACACACTATGACTTCAGTGGAGAGTAAAATCGCGTGGCGGACGTCTGACTCAATTCCGCCCCGTTCCCGCCAGGCGGATTAGGTTAAAATGCGTGCAGGGCGAGGACAAGATCTGGTTTGGCTGTCCTACCCTCCATCGCCAAAGAACCAGCCGAGCGACACTCGCCGCCTTGGGCGAGATTTCGGATGGTTTCTGGTCCTTGTGGAACCGGGAGCTTGGCCACAGCCCGAGAGATGCGGGAGGGAGGGCGGAGGGGGGTAATAAATCTACACGAGAATAGACAATTAGCGGGGGTTACACCTGTAACCTGCTCACCTGTCTGTGCTCAGTCCACGGGCCAGGCAGAGTTAAGTGGTGCTGAGGAGCTGCTCGGCGAGCTGACACCAGATCACCATGACAACAGGGGGTCAGGCCCAGGCAGAAAGGCAGCAGGTTTAACCTTTCCACAGAACGTCACTTAGCAAACAAGTGTCGGCAATTGAGCAGAAGTGCAAGGATCATAGAGAGGCCTAAAAATAAAATTAACAATGCAGCATGCTGTGATTAATCTTGAATCCATGCTGTTATTCACTTATATGTTGCTTAAAGGCCCCACCACCCCCCGCAACCTGCCTGCCATGGTCATACACTGGCAGCAGAATGAACACCGTACCCCCACAGCCTGCAATGGGAGTGCAGAGGGTGGGCGAGTGGGAGAGGGAGGGCTGAAATGTCCAGGCTGCTGAGGTGCCACCTCCAGAGGATCGCGACGGTTTAGAAGGTGATCTCGGGCCTGCCAACACAGCCCTGCTGCGAGGCCTGAGCTGGAGTACGGGCGATGGCCTTGCGGTCGTGAGTTTCCGGTCAGCATCACTGCGGCGGGTGAGCAACAGAGATTGGGAAGAAGGGGCGGGTGAGCAGTGCGGGTACACGGTCGCCCAGGGTGGAGTGTCCCTGGCAGTGCAATGTCTCCGGCTGAACCACACTGCTCGCAACCTCGACGTCCTACTTGACCCCGAGCTGAGCTTTAGACCCCATACCCTCTCCATCACCAAGACTGCCTATTTCCACCTCCATAACATCACCCGACTCCGCCCCCTGCCTCAGCTCATTTGCTGCTGAAACCCTCATCCATCTCTTTGTTACCTCCAGACTCAACTATTCCAATGCTTTCCTGGCCGACCTCCCATCTTCCAGCTCTGAAAACCTCAGCTCATCAAAAACACTGCCCGTGTCCTAACTTGCACCAAGTCCCGTTCACCCATCACCCCCTGACCTACATTGGCTCCAGATCCAGCAATGCCTCAAATTTTAAAATTCTCATCTTTATTTTCAAATCCTTCCATGGTCTCGCCCCTCCCTATCTCTGTTATTTCCTCCAGATCTGCAACCTTCCGAGATCTCTGCGCTCCTCCAAGTCTGGCCTCTTGCACATCCCCAATTTTAATTGGTTCACCATTGATGGCCGTGCCCTCAGCTGCCTCGGCCCTCCGCTCTGCATACCCTCCCCAAACCTCTCTCCCTCTCCCTCCTTTTAAGACGCTCCTTAAAACCTACCTCTTTGACCAAGCTTTTGGTCACCTGCCCTAATGTCTCCTTCTTTGGCTCAGTGCCAATTTTCTTCTCTGATTACACTCCTGTGAAGCGCCTTGGGACATTTTACTGTGTTAAAGGTTCTGCATAGATGCAAATTGTTAGAGTTATTGTCGGGTCTGAGATCCACAGTGTGGGTAAAATACCTCTATAGCTGTGATGGCCTCACCTGAGCAGAAGCCTTGGAGTTGGTTATGGAGCATCCTGTGACTCACAGCCCCACACCCAGGTGTGGGATTAGTAACATAGAAACATAGAAGATAGGAGCACGAGTAGGCCATTCGGCCCCTCGAGCCTGCTCCGCCGTTCAATGCGATCATGGCCGACCATCCAAATTCAGTACCCGGTCCCTGCTTTCTCCCCATACCCCTTGATCCCTTTAGCCTTGTGAAATATATCCAACTCCTTCTTGAATATATTTAATGAATTGGCCTCTACTGCCTTCTGTGGTAGAGAATTCCACAGGTTCACCACTCTCTGGGTGAAGAAATTCCTCCTCATTTCTGTCCTAAATGGCTTACCCCTCATCCTTAGACTGTGACCCCTGGTTCTGGACTCCCCGACCATCGGGAACATCCTTCCTGCATCTACTCTGTCCAGTCCTGTCAGAATTTTATAAGTTTCAATGAGATCCCCTCTCATTCTTCTAAACTCCAGCGAGTACAAGCCCAGTCGACCCAATCTCTCCTCATACGTCATTCCTGCCATCCCAGGTATCAGCCTGGTGAATCTTCGCTGAACTCCTTCCATGGCAAGAACATCCTTCCTCAGATAAGGCGACCAAAACTGCACACAATACACAAGATGTGGTCTCACCAAGGCCCTGTACAACTGCAGCAAGACATCCTTGTTCCTGTACTCAAACCCTCTCGCTACGAAGGCCAACATACCATTTGCCTTCTTAACCGCCTGCTGCACCTGCACCTGCACCTTCAGCGACTGGTGCACAAGGACACCCAGGTCTTGTTGCACTTCCCCTTCTCCCAATCTATTGCCATTCAGATAATAATCTGCCTTCCTGTTTTTCCCACCAAAGCGGATAACCTCACATTTATCCACGTTATATTGCATCTGCCATGCTTCTGCCCAATCACCCAACCTGTCCAAATCATCCTGGAGTTTCTCGGCATCCTCCTCACAGCACACACGCCCACCCAGCTTTGTGTCATCTGCAAATTTGGAGATATTACATCTAGTTCCCTCGTCTAGATCATTAATATATATTGTGAACAGCTGGGGTCCAAGGACCGATCCCTGCGGTACCCCACTAGTCACTGCCTGCCACTCGGAAAAAGACCCGTTTATTCCAACTCTTTGCTTTCTGTCCGCCAACCAGTTCTCTATCCAACTCAGTACCTTGCCCCCAATCCCATGTGCCTTAACTTTACACGCTAATCTCTTATGCGGGACCTTATCGAAAGCCTTCTGAAAGTCCAAATACACCACATCCACTGGATCTCCCTTATCTATTTTACCAGATACATCCTCAAAAAATTCCAGTAGATTAGTCAAGCACGATTTACCCATGTTGACTTTGTCCGATCCTGTCACTGTTTTCCATGTACTCTGCTATTACATCTTTTATGATGGACTCTAGCATTTTACCCACTACCGATGTCAGGCTTACCGGTCTGTAATTCCCCGTTTTCTCTCTACCACCTTTTTTGAATAGTGGGGTAACATTAGCTACCCTCCAATCCATGGGTACTGTTCCAGATTCCATCGAATGTTGGAAGATGATCAACAATGCATCTACTATTTCTAGGGCCACTTCCTTAAGTACCCTAGGATGTAGATTATCAGGCACTGGGGATTTATCGGCCTTCAATCCCATCAATTTCCTTAACACCATTTCCCTACAAATACTGATTTCTTTCAGTTCCTCCCTTTCATCAGACCCTACGTTCCCCGACATCTCTGGGAGGTTATTTATGTCCTCCTTTGTGAAGACAGAACCAAAATATGTATTTAATTGGTCAGCCATTTCTTTGTTCCCCATTATAAATTCCCCTGATTCTGACTGCAAGGGACCTACGCTTGACTTCACCAATCTTTTTCTCTTATCTATAAAAGCTTTTACAGTCAGTTTATATGTTCCCTGCAAGCCTACTCTCGTATTCTATTTTCCCCTTCTTAATTAATCCCTTTGTCCTCCTTTGTTGAATCCTAAACTGCTCCCAATCCTCAGGATTATTGCTTTTTCTGGCCAATTTATATGTCCTCTCCTTGGATATTATGCTATGCCTAATTTCCCTTGTTAGCCACGGTTGAGTCACCTTTTTTGTTTTATTTTTATGCCAAACTGGGATGAGGCATGCAGGGAAAGAAAAACAAATATAAAATAGCTGAAATTCAAAAAAACATGGGTTTATTTCCAGGGAGAGCTTCAAGGTGTCAGCCGTGGCTCAGTGGGCTGCACTCTTGACCCGGAGTCAGAAGGTTGTGGGTTCAAGTTCCACTCTAGCGTCTTGAGCACAGAATCTATGCTGACACTCCCAGTGCAGTACTGAAGGAGTGCTGCACTGTCAAAAGTGTTACCTTTCGGATGAGACGTTAAACCGAGACCCCGTCTGCTCTCTCAAGAGGACATAAAAGATCCCATGGCCACTATTTCGAAGAAGAGCAGGGGAGTTCTTCCTGGTGTCCTGGCCAATATTTATCCCTCAACCAACATCACTAAAAACAGATTATCTGGTCATTTATCTCATTGCTGTGTGTGGGATCTTGCTGTGTGCAAATTGACGGCCGCGGTTTCCTACATTACAACAGTGACTACACTTCAGAAGTACTTCATTGGCTGTGAAGCATTATGGGATGTCCTGAGGTTGCGGAAGGCGCTATAGGAATGCAAGTCTCTCTTTCTCTGGTGTTGGTTAATTCAGAATTTAGGAATCACTGTTCTGTATTTTCAGAGGAAGCCATTTCATTGACCTGATTAAGAGTCAAAAAAAATAATTGACTTGAAGGTCAGTGGTGAAGTGTTTGCCTTCACACCTGGTACTGCAACATGACACATTAGTAACTCCGAATATCAAGAGGCTGCAAATGAGCTTCGAGAGAGAGGCGTCTGACTGCTAACTGGCAGCTCTCATTCACTGCTGCTTAATAGAGGCACCCTCGAATCTTCTACCTGCTTTTATATGCTGCTGTTAAATGCCACTGGGTTTGTGATTATGCCATTGCATGGGGAGCTGGTAATGGGATTCTCATTAATCTTCAGCACTCTTATGAAAATTGTGGCATTTCAGAGCAGAAACTATCGCCCTTTACACTTTTAATTGATTCACTGACTCACACTGCAGGGATCACATGAAGGCTAAATCCTTAACTGTTCATTTCATCGAAGTCATCAACACCCGTCAAATACACACTCTGCTCCGTCTGTGCCAGTGCTGCGTGCCCAGTCCCGCTAAATGTGCACGCTCCTAGGGCGCGCAATTCAGTTACGCCCCCCGATTGGGGGCGGTAACCGAGTTAAGGCCGGACATTTAGAGCCCGGCACGGAAGTACCGCCCCAGCGGCTAAATTCGGCTTACTGCCCCGCACAGGAAGTGGAGCGCAATGCCGGGCGCTCCACTTCCTGGTGGGGCGGTAACCGAGGCGATGTGGGGGCGCGATCGGCAGCGCTTGGCGGTCGCTCCGCGGAGCGCTGCCGCGTTTCAATGCCCCGCCCCTTTAGTTAAAGGGGAGGGGCCGCTGCGCACTCTGCAGGGCCTCCAATGGCCCCACACTCGGCCACCAGACCGGCGTGGTGCCGCAGACCGGCACCAGGACGCGGTGCTGGGCTGCGCGATTTCGGCCAGGACCACGCCACGGCCCGGTTCGCGACCCGCGAGGCTGGTGCTGACATCGCCCATGGCTGCCTCGCGGGGCGCAGCTGAATTTCTGCTGCACTACTGGCGGGGGCGCGGCGCACTCGGGTAGCGCCTCAGCAATGCCCCGCCGAATTTCTCAGGAGGGGCTTTTTTAAAGAAACAGGAACAATGCCAGTGATAGTTTAATGAACTCTCTGGGGGTGAATTCCCGCGGGAATCTCCCTCTCACCCGTCCTAACGTCGGTGGAAGATTGACGGAAACACGGCAGAAAATTCCTAAACGGACAGTTACATCGTGTTTGTAGGGCTTGGGGCCGATCTTCCATCAAAATAACCCCAGCGGATTGTGAAAACTCCACGGAATTCCCCTCTAAGTGTGAAGAGCTGTGCCTTTTAGGGAGCAGGAGCTGGCTGGTGTAACACGAGAAAGACTGAACCGTGAATCGAACTTTGGTCACTCCGCTACAATCCCCGCCTCCACCACAATGCTCCCCATAGTTAAATAGACCACTGACCAATTCCTATGTTCCTATATTCCAAAGAGCACAGCGGTCATAAGCAGCAGTCAGCATAGACCTAGAATCAGGGTATTGGTGAGACCACACCTGGAGTACTGCGTACAGCTTTGGTCTCCTTATTTAAGGAAGGATATACTTGCATTGGAGGCAGTTCAGAGACGATTCACTCGGTTAATTCCAGAGATGAGGGGGTTGACTTATGAGGAAAGGTTGAGCGGGCTGGGCCTATACGCATTAGAATTTAGAAGAATGAGAGGTGATCTTATTGAAACATATAAGATACTGAGGGGGCTCGACAAGGTAGATGCAGAGAGGATGTTTCCCCTCGTGGGGAAATCTAGAACTCGGGGGCACAGTCTCAGAATAAAGGGTCGCTCTATTAGAACTGAGATGAGGAGGAATTTCTTCTCTGAGGGTCGTAAATCTGTGGAATTCTCTGCCCCAGAGAGCCGTGGAGGCTGGGTCATTAAACACATTTAAGGTGGAGATCGACAGATTTTTGCAAGATAAGGGAGTGAAGGGTTATGGGGAGCGGGCGGGAAGTGGCTTTGAGCCCAAGATCAGCCATGATCTTATTGAATGGCGGAGCAGGCTCAAGGGGCCAAGTGGCCTATTCCTGCTCCTATTTCTTATGTTATGTCTCACTAACATGCTGGGATTCTGTAACTAAACTGGTGGATTAGGGCTGTCCAGGAGGTACGAGGGTAAATTCACCGATTCCGCACTCCCCACTGGGAGCCACACCCAAAGGGAGCGTAAATTGAAGTTTGGCCTCCTAATCTCCAGCCCACGCTCCCTCTGAGTTGGAGTTGCAGGACTGGTGAACTTACTTAGCATTCCGGGAAGGCATTTGATAAGGTTCCTTATGCGAGACCGTCGACAAAAACAAATCTCACGGATGGCAAATTAGCTGCTGGATTGAAAACCAGCTGGGGAATGGGAAATGGTGGTGAATAGGAAAGGGTCTGTGCGGGGAGCAGTGAGAGTGGGGTGTGTTAACGTTCTACTGGGTCCCCCCACTGTTCACACAATTCATTCCTGAGACAGAGGAGAATACTTCCTGTGATGTTGTAAAATCTGTTGATGACACCAAGCTACTGGTGGCCAATGAATGAGTATCATTCAAAAGGATCTTGGCCAAATAAAAAGCCGGCCTAAGACTGGAAGATAGATATTAATGTAGGTTAATGTAAGGTCTGTGCAGCTGGTTTGGAACAGGAACTACAGCCTCATGTAGGCATTCTAATAAATAGTTCAAAGTCCAACTCCACTCGGATATATTTTCCCTTTTTAAAGGGCTGACAGCACTGTAATTACAAGGTGGGATGACATTTTTTTATTCGTTCCTGGGATGTGGGCGTCACTGGCAAGGCCAGCATTTATTGCCCATCTCTAATTACCCTTGAGAAGGTGGTGGTGAGCCACCCTCTTGAACCGCTGCAGTTCGTGTGGTGAAGGTACTCCCACAGTGCTGTTAGGGAGGGAGTTCCAGGATTTTGACCCAGTGACGATGAAGGAACGGCGATATATTTCCAAGTCAGGATGGTGTGTGACTTGGAGGGGAACTTGGAGGTGGTGGTGTTCCCATCCGCCTGCTGCCCTTGTCCTTCTAGGTGGAAGAGGTCATGGGTTTGGGAGATGCTGTTGAAGAAGCCTTGGCGAGTTGCTGCAGTGCATCTTGTAGATGGTACACACTGCAGCCACGGTGCACTGGTGGTGGAGGGAGTGAATGTTTAAGGTGGTCGATGGGGTGCCAGTCAAGCGGGCTGCTTTGTCCTGGATGGTGTCGAGCTTCTTGAGAGTTGTTGGAGCTGCACTCATCCAGCCAAGTGGAGAGTATTCCATCACACTCCTTACTTGTGCCTTGTAGATGGTGCTGCTCCTGGCATGCTCTTCTACACTCCTTATTGAACCAGGGTTGCTCCCCTGGCTTGATGGTAATGTGAGAGTGAGGGATATGCTGGGCCATGAGTTTACAGATTGTGGTGGAATACAATTCTGCTGCTGCTGATGGCCCACAGCACCACATGGATGCCCAGTTTTAAACTGCTAGACTGGCAATCAGTAACTAGTGGTGTTCCGCAGGGGTCAGTGCTGGGTCCCCAACTCTTTACAATCTATATTAACGATTTGGAGGAGGGGACCGAGTGTAACATATCAAAGTTTGCAGATGATACTAAGATGGGAGGGAAAGTAGTGAGTGAGGAGGACATAAAAAACCTGCAAGGGGACATCGACAGGCTAAGTAAGTGGGCAGAGATTTGGCAGATGGAATACAATACTGGAAAGTGTGAGGTTATGCACTTTGGCAGGAAAAATCGTAGAGCAAGTTATTATCTTAATGGCAAGAAACTGGAAAGTACTGAAGTACAAAGGGATCTGGGGGTCCTGGTGCACGAAACTCAAAAGGTTAGTATGCAGGTGCAGCAAGTGATTAAGAAGGCCAATGGAATGTTGGCTTTCATTGCTAGGGGGATAGAATATAAAAATAGGGAGGTATTGCTTCAGTTGTACAAGGTATTGGTGAGACCGCACCTGGAATACTGCGTACAGTTTTGGTGTCCAAACTTAAGAAAGGACATACTTGCTCTCGAGTCAGTACAAAGAAGGTTCACTCGGTTAATCCCGGGGATGAGGGGATGGACATATGAGGAGAGGTTGAGTAGATTGGGACTCTACTCATTGGAGTTCAGAAGAATGAGAGGCGATCTTATTTGAAACATATAAGATTGTGAAGGGGTTGGATCGGGTGGATGCGGGGAAGATGTTCCCGATGATGGGTGAAACTAGAACTAGGGGGCATAGTCTTAGAATAAGGGGCTGCTCTTTCAAAACTGAGATGAGGAGGAACTACTTCACTCAGAGGGTGGTAGGTCCATGGAATATGCTTCCCCAAAAAGCTGTAGAAGCTACATCATTACATAAATTTAAAACAGAAATAGACAGTTTCCTAGAAGTAAAGGGAATTAAGGGTTACGGGGAGCGGGCAGGAATTTGGACATGAGTCTAGGTTCGGATCGGTCATGGCCCTGTGGGTAGCGGAGCGGGCCCAGGGGCCGTGTAGCCTGATCCTGCTCCTATTTCGTGTGTCTAATTCTGTTAGATTCAGGAGATGGTTCTGTGATAGTGGATTGGCGGTTAGGATCAGATCAGCCATGATCTTATTGAATGGCGGAGCAGGCTCGAGGGGCCGATTGGCCTACTCCTGCTCCTATTTCTTATGTTCTTATGTTCTTATATCTGTTCTGAATCTGTCCCATTTAGCATGTGGTAGTGCCACACAATACGATGGAGGGTGTCCTCAGTGTGAAGACAGGACTTCGTCTCCACAAAGACTGTGCGGTGGTCACTGCTACCAATACTGTCATAGACAGATGCATCTGCGACCGGTAGATTGGTGAGGACGAGGTCAAGTAGGTTTTTCCCCTCGTGTTGGTTCTCTCACCACCTGTCGCAGGCCCAGACTGGAAGTTATGTCCTTCAGGAATCGGCCAGCTCGGTCAGTAGTGGTGCTACCGAGCCACTCTTGGTGATGAACAATGAAGTCCCCCACCCAGAGTATAGTCAGTGCCCCTGCTGCTCTCAGTGCTTCTTCCAAGTGTTCAACATGGAGGAGTACTGATTCATCAGCTGAGGAAGGGCGGCGGGTGGTGATCAGCAGGAGGTTTCCTTGCCCATGCTTGACCTGAAGCCATGAGACTTCATGGGGTCCGGAGTCAATGTTGAGGACTCCCAGGGCCACTCCTTCCCGATTGTATACCACTGTGCCGCCACCCCTGGTGGGTCTGTCCTGCCGGTGGGACAGGACAGATGGAATGGTGATAGAGGAGTCTGAGACATTATGGGGGAAAAGTTGGGTTAATTTGCACCTCTTGTTAGCGCCAGGCGCAAATTCCCTAGTGCCCGGGCATGGCGCTGCTAACACCTTCTGTGAAATTCAGCGATGTCGGAAGCCGGTAACGCTCCGCGGCACTGCACCGCCATGTGCAACACCCCGCTTGCGCCCTGGCCGCAGCTTAGCTTGCACCCCCTGACCTATCACCAGATGATATGTCTGATAGGGTCAGGGGGCGCTTTTGCAGTGGCGGTGGTGCTGTTAAAGGGGCAGGTCCTCTTGAGAGGGGGGCAGTTTCCCCGGCACCCCGCTCCCCAGTGTGCGCAGCACTAGGCCCCTCTCCCCTTTAATCAGGGGAGGTGGATTGCAACGACACAGCACTACGTGCCGACGCACGTGGCGCTGTTGCTCCGCGATCTTCTGTTGTAGCGCCCCAAGCAGGGGGTGGCGCGCTACTGGAACCACTCCACCTCCTCCTTGGGGCGCTACTAATGAATTTCCAGCCGTGGGGCGCTAACTTTTTCAGGGCGCTGGCGACGTTAGCAAAGGGACACCACCCAATTTTTCCCCCTATGAGTAATACTATGCTGTCGGACAGCTCTCCCAATTTTGGCACAAGTCCACAGATGTTAATGAGAAGGACACTGCAGGGGTGACTGAGCTCGGTATGCTTTTGTCATGTCTGAAGCCGGTGCTTAGGTCGATGTGGTGGGTGGGTCTGGAGTCACATATCGGCAAGACCGGGTAAAGACGGCAGATTTCCTTCCCTAAAGGACATTAGTGAACCAGATGGGTTTTTACAACAATCCAGTATTTTCATGGTCACCATTACTGATACAGGTAGACTATCCTTTATCCGAACTTCCGAAAACTGAAAACCTCTAAAAACCGAAAGTTTTTTTGTTCAGCGTAAGTCGTGCGCACGACATGACCAGAGTGGCGCACGACTTACGCTGAGCAGGGCAGAGGGTCACAGAGTTCCCTCCTGGGTAGGAGATTGCAGGCCGAGCCGGGCAGTGTGAAGGAGGTACCGGGAGAGTGAACCCAACAATACAGCGGCCTGTCCGATAGCTGCAGCGGCCCGTCCGATATTCTTTTCTCCCCCCGACCCGACCCGAACCGAACCACGGCCCGTCCGATATTCTTCTCTCCCGACCCGACCCGAACCGCGGCCCGTCCGATATTCTTTTCTCCCCCCGGAACCCCCCCCCCGATCCCGACCCCCCGACACCCCCCCGGACCCCCCCTCAGACCCCGACCCCGAACCCGACCCCCCCCCCCCGGACCCGACCCCGACCCCCCCCCCGACCGACCCCGACCCCCCCGACCTGAACCGCGGCCCGTCCAATATTCTTTTCTCCGCCCCCACCCGACCCCCGACCTGATTTGCGGGCCAGCTTAGTAGGAGTCAGCCGATATGCGGCTTTCCAGAGAAGCAGGAAGGGGAATGAGACATGGAACAGTCGCAAGAGGTAGCCTGAACTTTTAAAATTTATATTAAATACAAATTTCCCAGTCTTATAATAATACCTTCTGAAATCCGAAAAATTCCGAAAACTGGAACTCAGCTGGTCCCAAGGCTTTCGGATAAGGGATAGTGTACCTGTGCTAGCTTTTTATTCCAGATTTATTTAATTAGCTGAATTTAAATTCCCCCCCGTTGCCATGGTGTGATTTGTGTTCACATCTACCAAATCATTAGTCCAGGTCTCTGAGTTACTAATCCAGTAACATAAGCACTATGCTATCGTACCCCTAATGGTGCAGGGATTTAAAGTTAGCTGCTGGACTAGTGTGGTTAGAAAAACTAGCCCCAAAGGAATAAGAACAAGTGCCTCCCGTTTAAAGGAGTGACACCGTAGGAACTTTTAGAGGCGGTGCTGATGGTGTCAGGAACTTATTTTGCAGAGGCTGGTGGGTGGGACCTTTGGGGACAGGGGAACGTAACCTCCCTAGAATATAAAGAACTGCCTCCCCTTTAGAGGGGCAACACCAGTGAAATTTCCCAGGAGGAGGGGGTGAATGGCATGGTGTAGGGATACCTGCTAACAACGGCGTTAACAACCAATCACAGAAAGCAGCTGTGCAGCAATTGGTCAATCTAACTTAGTGACATTGGAAACATTTATTTGACTGCCAATTATACATGAGGTTCCAATCATACATGGTGTTCCAATGGTGCAGGGCGGCCAGTGGTGCAGGACGGCCAGTGGTGCAGGGCGGCCAGTGGTGCAGGACGGCCAGTGGTGCAGGGCGGCCAGTGGTGCAGGACGGCCAGTGGTGCAGGACGGCCAGTGGTGGAGGGCGGCCAGTGGTGCAGGGCGGCCAGTGGTGCAGGGCGGCCAGTGGTGCAGGACGGCCAGTGGTGCAGGGCGGCCAGTGGTGAAGGGCGGCCAGTGGTGCAGGGCATGCTAAGAATACGGGGGTTTCAATAATTGTGTTATATGTTGGTTTGCTTGATACTAGCCGTTGGCGGCGTGCTCACTATGCTCACTACCTGCATTTCCCAGTGTTAACCAGTTTTTCTCCTTGTTTTACAGAATAAGGTGGTGGTTGTGGACGGGGTCAAGGTCAAGTTACAGGTCAGTCTATTGCGGCAATAGCTAGAAGGACACCGGTGAGAATCACCGGACATCGGCCTCTCTATAAAAAAAAACATTCATTCCCCTTGGATTTCAGAGCAGTTCCCAATCTCTGGGTTTTAAAAAAACGAATCTGTGCTTATTAATAGTCAATAAAACTAAACAGAGAGAAAATTGTAATCCTGGGGATCCCCTGTAAATATTGACAATCCTGGGGATCCCCTATAAATATTGACATTCTTGGGAATCCCCTGTAAATATTGACAATCCTGGGGATCCCCTGTAAATATTGACAATCCTGGGGATCCCCTGTAAATATTGACAATCCTGGGGATCCCCTGTAAATACTGATACACTCCCGGAGACTCCCTGTAAATACTGACACACTCCCGGAGACTCCCTGTAAATACTGACACACTCCCGGAGACTCCCTGTAAATACTGACACACTCCCGGAGACTCCCTGTAAATACTGACACACTCCCGGAGACTCCCTGTAAATACTGACACACTCCCCGGAGACTCCCTGTAAATACTGACACACTCCCCGGAGACTCCCTGTAAATAGTGACACACTCCCCGGAGACTCCCTGTAAATACTGACACACTCCCCGGAGACTCCCTGTAAATACTGACACACTCCCCGGAGACTCCCTGTAAATACTGGCACACTCCCCGGAGACTCCCTGTAAATACTGACACACTCCCGGAGACTCCCTGTAAATACTGACACACTCCCCGGAGACTCCCTGTAAATACTGGCACACTCCCAGAGACTCCATTCAATTCAATTCAATTCAAATCACTTTATTGGCATGACAAGGTACATCTTATGTTGCCAAAGCATCGAAAAACATTCATGGTTGAACACATAAACACAGATCTATCCATACAGTGTATAAACAGATATATCCCTGAGTGTATAAATATACATTCATATAATTTGTATATACTCTTTTCTTATATTTAGTGGTTGTCCCTCTGTTTATGGCAAGCTATAACATAGTGTGCCGCTAAGGTTACACAATTTCTCTCTTCCCCTAGTAGGTATGGGAGTTTTTGGTCGTCATTCAAATTTCTGAATTCCGGGCATATTTTTGTGAATTTTGGGTAGAAATTCTCCCTTATGCCCTGATATTTTCTACAAGCTGTGAGGAAGTGCATCTCTGTCTCCACCACTCCCTGACTGCAGTGAGAGCATATCCTGTCCTCTCTTGGTAGCCGGGTCTGCCTGTGTCTACCTTTTTCGATCGCCAGGCTGTGTTCACTAAGTCTGTACATTGTCAAGGTTTTTCTCAGTTTGCTATCCTTTACCATGGTCAGGTAATCAGCCATGTTGTATTGTCTGTTTAGGGCCAAGTAGCAATTGAGTTTGTTTTGGGTTTTTGTTGTTTCTGCCCAATATGACAGATATTTTTCCTTTTGCTTAGTGACGATTGTGTTGGGTCGAATTCTTTGTGTTACGCTGTCACTGTCCTGGGGCTGGTTATTGTTAGTAGTGTTAGTAGTGTTACTCCCTGTAAATACTGACACACTCCCCGGAGACTCCCTGTGAACACTGACACACTCCCGGAGACTCCCTGTAAATACTGACACACTATGGGACAGTAGCGTAGTGGTTATGTTACTGAACTAGTAATCCAAAGGCCCGGAGACGTGAGTTCAAACCTTAGTTTGAACAGGAATTGTGAGATCTTCATATAAGCAGTGTTTCTTAATAATTTAGTTTAAACCAGTTTCTCCCCATTATCTTTGCTTTGTGTCACTCCAACCAGTGTACCACTGCCCTTCAAATTGGCAATAGAAAGAATCTGGCCAGTGGCCTCTTTGATAGCCTCAATATTTAGCAGTGGTCAATCGGAAATGTGATTTCCTGCTGTGTAATAGGGCTTTGGCCAATCTTGCATCTCTGCAGACGTAACACTCAACTACCACAAGGTGTTTCATCCACGGGACTAACAAAGCAATGGTGAAGTATTCCCAATTATGGTGGTCATCATCAAATGTAAGCTGAGGCTTGGGACTACGGTTGATGTTTCCTGAATGAGCGCTCATTGCTCTTATACTCTTTAGTGCTGTATTTGTTAATAATTATAACTTGCTAAAGATAACTGCTGAATATGGAAATACTTTACTTCTGAGTTTGGAGTAGAGGTGCGCGTCCAACAGAAAACTTTGCATTCCATTCTATTTATTATTATCTATATATATAAAGCGGCTCTTCTGTCTGTCTGTCCCGATGTCTGTCTGTCCGTTCTCTATACGTTTGAAAGTTATAGAGCGTACCGACGCGCGCGTCACCTCAAAAGAAAGCTAGGATTCCGGACCGGTCATAGGCGTATTTACGTTTCGGCCGGACAAAAACCCCGCCCGCAGTATCCGAAAACGTTCAGCGTTCCGCTCATTAGCATCTCATTAGCGACCGTGTGACGTCGAGGTCGACCAATCGGACGGCGGGTTCCTGGCGCGTGCCGTCCTACAGTTGAGTGTCGAGTGACTCGACGATTGACCAATCCTACGCTTCGGTGACCTGACCGGTCGACCAATCGGTGCGTGTGTGGGCGGGCCTTATCCTTCTGAACCGAGGTGAGTGGCCGCCATCTTGATTTTTCACGATTTTTTCCCCCACACTTTCTGTGTGTTAGGGAACTAAGGTAAATATTTGAATTATGTGTTAGGGAATTAATTAACAATTTATTTCAGTTTTATATTGTGTTTAGCAACCTCCCCCCTCCTCCTCACCCTCGCGCAGGGGGGACTCGGTGCTGGTCTCCAGGCCCGCTGCAGGCAGGCTTGAAGCTCCAAAAATTTCTCTCTCTCTCTCTCTTCCCTCTCTCTCTCTCCTTCTCCTCTTCCCTCTCTCTCCATCTCCTCTTCCCTCTCTCTCCTTCTCCTCTTCCCTCTCTCTCCTTCTCCTCTTCCCTCTCTGTCTCTCTCTACTTCCCCCTCTCAGGTTTGACGGTGTCGGGGCCCGAAGTGAGCCTCTCTAACGGCCGCCAGCCCGCGGGGTTTCCCTGCCTACTCCCCGCTCTAACGGCCGCCAACCCGCGGGGTTTCCCTGCCTACTCCCCGCGGGCCGCCTCACGCCGCTGGCACTGACCGCGCATGCGCCGCCCGCCTGCGAGAGCCCGCTCTGGCTTTTTTTTAAACGGCTGTCCCCGATCTCAATCGGACACGGGAGTCTGCCAACCGGGTCCAAAGGCCCGCCTTGTTCACCAGCAGGTGCTACCGAGGTGAGTCCGGTCGGGCCTTTGTGGGGGGGAGGAGAGTGTGAGTGGGAGAGGGAGAGTGTGAGTGGGAGAGGGGGAGAGTGTGAGTGGGAGGGGGGCAGAGTGTGAGTGGGAGGGGGCAGAGTGTGAGTGGGAGGGGAGGGAGGGGGGAGGGAGAGGGGGGAGGGGGGGAGAGTGTAGGGAGAGTGTAGGGAGAGGGGGGGAGAGAGTGTAGGGAGGGGGGAGTGTAGGGAGAGGGGGGGAGAGTGTAGGGAGAGGGGGGGAAGAGTGTGTGGGGGGGTGAGAGTGTGAGGGAGGGGAGTGTGAGGGAGAGGGGGGAGAGTGTGAGGGAGAGGGGGGGAGTGTGAGGGAGGGGGGGAGAGAGAGAGAGCGACTGGGGGAGAGAGAGAGAGATGGGCGAAGCGAGAGAGATGGGCGAAGGGAGAGAGAGACTGGGGAGAGAGAGAGAGACTGGGGAGATAGAGAGAGAGCGAGAGAGTGACAGGGGGAGAGAGAGAGACCGGGGGCTCCCTTCGCCCATCTCTCTCTCTTCCCCCCCAGTCGCTCTCTCTCTTCCCCCCAGTCGCTCTCTCTCTTCCCCCCCAGTCGCTCCTCTCTCTTCCCCCCCAGTCACTCTCTCCCTTCCCCCGTCGCGCTCTCTCTTCCCCCCAGTTGCTCTCTCTCTTCCCCCCCAGTCGCTCTCTCTCTTCCACCCCCCAGTCGCTCTCTCTCTTCCCCCCCCAGTCGCTCTCTCTCTTCCCCCCCAGTCGCTCTCTCTCTTCCCCCCCAGTCGCTCTCTCTCTTCCCCCCCCAGTCGCTCTCTCTCTTCCCCCCCATCGCTCTCTCTCTTCCCCCCCAGTCGCTCACTCTCTTCCCCCCCAGTCGCTCACTCTCTTCCCCCCAGTCGCTCTCTCTCTTCCCCCCCAGTCGCTCTCTCTCACCCCCCCACAGTCGCTCTCTCTCCCCCCCACAGTCGCTCTCTCTCCCCCCCACAGTTGCTCCCTCTCTCTCTTCCAACAACAACATGCCCTCGAAAAAGCCTCGGCAACGCCGGGCTCCCCCAGCTAGTCTATATATATATAAAAGGATAGTG